>NC_084549.2:66340000-66712500 GCF_033978685.3 Nerophis lumbriciformis | reverse complement strand
GCTGGGAGGACGTTAATGAAACTGCCTAACAATAAACCCACATAAGAAACTAAGAACTCGCCCTCCATCATTCTACAGTTATAACGTGATTGGGCAGGCACGCTGTTTATATTGTGGTAAAGCGGACGTGAAAACAGGCTGTCGACACGTCACTCAGGTCCGCCTGAATTTCGGGAGAAAATTTGTCCCGGGAGGTTTTCGGGAGAAGCGCTGAATTTCGGGAGTCTCCCGGAAAATCCGGTATGGTTGGCAAGTATGCAATGATGTTGACAATAATATCCAGCCATGCTCACTGTAAAAGATGTGTGTGATGTAAAACTGTCAATGCAACTCAAACGTGGCAATAATGCACGCTGGGTAATATTTCATATTGATCCACACGCAGTGGGAAATAATTGCCTGCTTTTTCTTTTACTAATTATCCTAAGAGAAGGAGAATGCTAATGTTTCACTTGAAGGTTACAAGTTGATGTGCTTGGAAGCTAATGTTAGCATCATTGAGATCAATGCAGCTGCACTTCCTGTTCTAAAACCGGCATAGATCAATGTGGAGCCTGAGGCGCACACACACACGCACACACACACACACACACACACACACACACACACACACACACACACACACACACACACACACACACACACACACACACACACACACACACACACACACACATTTGACGCTGACAAGTTGTGACAAGCTTCGACCTGGTTGGAGTGGGCGAGCAAGCGAGCGCGGCGGCCCAGTCACTCGCTGCCGAGGCGGCTTCTGCTTAGCGTCCTCTGACCCGTCTTCCCTGACAGGACCGACCGGGAGGAAGCGAGGACGGAGGCTCAGGATGACGAGCGCGGCGCCGGCCAGGAAGCCCTATCGTAAAGCTCCTCCGCAGCACCGCGAGGCGCGTCACGCCCTTCCCGCCACGCCGCCCCTTCCGATGCAGCAGCTAGATGACAGCCAGGTAAAGAAACAAACCGCCAACACGCCTCCAACTCCCCTCCCGACACTCCTCGCCGCCTGCAAAGCGCGGCGCGGCATCGGCTCGCCACAAGGCGCCCCCAACACGTCGCCCTCGCCGTCCGACAGCGAGCTGGAAGTCTCCAGCTTGTCCAGTTTGGAGTTTTGTATTCCTCCCCCTCGGCGCTTCAGCGTTCGCCGCCGCCCTGTGAGCGGCGACGACGCGCCGGTTAGCGTCGGAGAGCGTCTGCCCACTCAGCAGGGCGCCAGAAGACGGCGTGTGGACGCTCAGAACCGAAGTAGAGCGTCCGATCCCCCGAAGAGCATCCTGAAGAAGCGCACGTCTCTGGGGGTGACGCACGCCTACGATGTCATCAGGAAGTCCAAGTCCGTGGAAGTGTTGGACGGCGGCGCGGGGCGAGGGAGCGGCGCTCCTCCAGCCCGTCCTCCCTCCCCCGGCGTGCGGCGCTCCTCCAGCGTGCGGCGCTCCTCCAGCCCGCCCTCCCCCGGCGCCAAGCAGCTGAAGTGGAAGATGCACTTCCTGGAAGAGAAGGTTCGCTTCTCCAGCTTCCTGGACGAAATCACCTGCCGGGTCATGAGCCCCGCCCACCTCACCATGCTCGGCAGGGAGGCCTCCGGAGCGCAGCGAAGCCCCGCCCCCAGCCACCACGGCCGCCCCCAAAAGAAGCAGCCATCATCGGCGGGGGGCAAAGCGTCGGGCCGCAGCGAGCGTTGGGACGGCTGGGTCGCGGCGCTGCAGTGCTCCGAGCGCTACAAGCCCCTGCAGGACGGCGAGCCGGGCAGGGAGACCCCAGAGCCCAGGGAAGCTATCACAAAGGGGGCGGGGCTTGTAGAGGAAGTATCGAAGGTAAATAGAAGAGAAAAGTTGGATTGTCAACAAACAGACGAAGCGCACAAACATGGACTTCCTCTTACTAAACAAGAAGTAGTGTCGCGTGTCAAGGTAGGTTTTGTCCTTATCCTCCTCCCTGTTTAGGACCACATTTCCCACAATGCAACGCGTGCCTTGACTCTCACTCACCTTGTCGCCACCTCCTGACCCTTTCTCTTCTTTGTTTGTCTTTCAGGACCTTCTATCCGATTCCGACCGCATCAGGTGAGACGTCTATTTCACGTCATAATAACATTAAAACATTTTTATTGGCCCGCGACACATCTAAAGCCAAAATAAAAACATCCCGGAGTAGAACATCACACAAAAAAAGTACAATATGCAATTTTTGGGAGAAATAATAATAATAATAATAATAGATTTTATTTACATTGGGTAAACAACCTCAAAGTGCTACAGTGTATTAAAAAAATAATAATAATTAAATAAATAAATTAAAACTAGAACAGCCAAATAGCTAAAACTAGTATGCATATATCAACAAAAAAAAGGCTTTTTTAAAAAGAAGGGGTTTTAAGCCTTTTTTAAAAGCATCCACAGTCTGTGGTGCCCTCAGGTGGTCAGGGAGAGCGTTCCACAGACTGGGAGCGGCGGAGCAGAAAGCCCAGTCTCCCATTGTTCGTAGCTTTGTCCTCGTAGATTGGAGGAGATTAGCCTGTCCGGAGCGGAGGTGTCGTGTGGAGGATTTGGGGGTGAGTCGTTCTTTGAGGTAGAGGGGGGGGGGCATTTCCATGGAGGCACTGGTGGGTTAGTAGGGAGACTTTGAATTCAATCAGGAAGCCAGTGAAGGGATTTGAGAGTTGGTGTGATATGGTCGTATTTCCGCACTCTCATCGGGATCCTAGCAGCACTATTCTGTATGTATTGCAGCTTCTGGATGTTCTTGCTGGGGATCCCGACAAGAAGTGCGTTGCAGTAGTCTAGCCTGTAATGTTAAATATAATATCAATAAATTGCGTGTAAATGTGCCATCCGCTGAAATGCGCGAGCCGAACTTGAACGCTCACGTTAGCATGCTAGAAGTTAGCATGCGTCAAGTACCAAGTCATATGACTATGAAGCGTACGCATGTAAAATTAGCTAATAAAGCGAGCACGCTAATGTTAGCAAGTTAACAGTTAGTGTGTGTCCACTACCAAGTTTTAGGACTCTTGAGGTGTTTGGCTGCAAAATTGGCTGAGAAGTTAGCACGTTAATGCTAGCAGGTATGGAGAATGCATATATGTTGAAGAGTTCTTTCTTTATTCATAGTCATGTTTGAACCAGCTAGTATTTTTCCATTTGTACTCTTTTATGCTTGTATCTTGTGTCCGCAGATGTCTGTGTAGTGTCTTGAGGGGTTGGAATGTGGGAGTTGGAGAACTCCCTTTTTACCTTATCTGTATTAGAACAAAGAGGCTGTATTCCTTTCTGGGCGGGTGGGGGACTGTTTGCGTATTTAATAAGTTGTCTCTTCCCGTTTGAATGTCAGACCACTTCTAGATGCCGTTATTAACGGACTGTGGACTGGTCTCCTAAAGTTTTAGTAAAACTTGATAATATTCCTATTCTGTCTTGATGGTCCTTCTTACTCAGCATACATGTCATCGAAAGAACTTGGGATTGACCAGTGACTAATTACCTGAGGGGGAAGACTGGTCAGACGGTCAGACGCAACACATGCTAACAGTTAGCATGTGTCAAGTACCAAGTTATGAGTTGGAAAATTGGCTAAAAAGTAAGCAAGCTTGTGTTGGCATGCTAACAGTTAGAATGCGTCAAGTACCAAGTCATACGACTATGAAGCGTACACATGTGAAATTAGCTTAAAAAGTAGCATTTGAATGTCAGTGTGCTAACAGGTAGCATGTTTCAAGTACCTTATATGACTCTTGAGGGGTTTGGCTGCAAAATTGGCTGAAAAGTTAGCACATTAATGTTAGCATGCTCACAGGGAGTGAATGTCAGTTACCAAGTTATATGACTGAGGTGTTTGGCTGCAAAATTGGCTGAGAAGTTAGCACGTTAATGCTAGCATGCTAGCAGTTAGCATGTGTCAAGTACCAAGTTATGAGTTGCAAAGTTGGTTAAAAAGTAAGCAAGCTTGTGTTGGCATGCTAACAGTTAGAATGCGTCAAGTACCGAGTCATACGACTATGAAGCGTACACATGTGAAATTAGCTAAAAAAGTTATCATTTGAATGTTGGTGTGCTAACAGGTAGCATGTTTCAAGTACCTTATATGACTCTTGAGGTGTTTGACTGCAAAATTGCCTGAAAAGTTAGCACATTAATGTTAGCATGCTCACAGTTAGTGTATGTCAGTTACCAAGTTATATGACTCTGAGGTGTTTGGCTGCCAAATTGGCTGGAAAGTTAGCATGCTAACAGTTAGCTGGTGTCAAGTACCAAGTTATGAGTTGCAAAATTGGCTAAAAAATAAGCACACTTATGTTTGCATGCTAACAGTTAGAATGCGTCAAGTACCAAGTTATACGACTATGAAGCGTACACATGTGAAATTAGCTAACAAAGTTAGCATTTGAATGTCAGTGTGCTAACAGGTAGCATGTTTCAAGTACCTTATATGACTCATGAGGGGTTTGGCTGCAAAATTGGCTGAAAAGTTAGCACATTAACGTTAGCATGCTCACAGTTTGTGTATGTCAGTTACCAAGTTATATGACTCTGAGGCGTTTGGCTGCAAAATTGGCTGAAAAGTTAGCACGTTAATGTTAGCATGCTAACAGTTAGCTTGTGTCAAGTACCAAGTTATGAGTTGCAAAATTGGCTAAAAAATAAGCACGCTTATGTTTGCATGCTAACAATTAGAATGCATCAAGTACCAAGTCATATGACTATGAAACATACGCATGTAGAATTATCAAAAAAAAAGTTAGCATTTGAATGTCAGTGTGCTAACAGGTAGCATGTTTCAAGTACCTTATATGACTCATGAGGGGTTTGGCTGCAAAATTGGCTGAAAAGTTAGCACATTAACGTTAGCATGCTCACAGTTTGTGTATGTCAGTTACCAAGTTATATGACTCTGAGGCGTTTGGCTGCAAAATTGGCTGAAAAGTTAGCACGTTAATTTTAGCATGCTAACAGTTAGCTGGTGTCAAGTACCAAGTTATGAGTTGCAAAATTGGCTAAAAAATAAGCACACTTATGTTTGCATGCTAACAGTTAGAATGCGTCAAGTACCAAGTTATACGACTATGAAGCGTACACATGTGAAATTAGCTAACAAAGTTAGCATTTGAATGTCAGTGTGCTAACAGGTAGCATGTTTCAAGTACCTTATATGACTCTTGAGGTGTTTAGATGCAAAATTGGTTGCAAAGTTAGCACATTAATTTTAGCATGCTAACAGTTAGTGTGTGTCAATTACCAAGTAATATGACTCTGAGGTGCTTGGCTGCAAACTTGGCTGAAAAGTTAGCAGGTAATGTTAGCATGTGTCAAGTACCAAATTATGAGTTGCAAAATTGGCTAAAAAGTAAGCACGCTTGTGTTGGCATGCTAACGGTTAGAATAGGTCAAGTACCAAGTCATATATATATATATATATATATATATATATATATATATATATATATATATATATATATATATATATATATATATATAAAGCGTACGCATGTAAAATTAGCTGAAAAAGTTGGCATGCGAATGTTAACATGTTACCTTTTAGGATGCTAACAGTTAGCATGTGTCATGTACCAAGTTATCTGAGTTGCAAAACTGGCTAAAAAGTAAACACACTTGTTTTGGCATGTTAACACTTAGAATGCACCAAGTACCAATTCATATGACTTTGAAGCGTACGCATGTAAAATGAGCTAAAAAAGTTGGCGTGCAAATATTAGCATGTCACCTGTTAGCATGCTAATAGTTAGCATGTGTCAAGTACCAAGTTATATTTCTCTGAGGTGTTTGGCTGCAAAATTGGCTAAAAATAGCTAAGTTGGCAACACTGATTTCTGCGCTTGTTCCGTCATTACGATGCTTACCACACCCTCTTTCACAGACAGTCCCATTGTAATGTGTTTATTTCATGTCTTTGCGCCGGGAAAGTGTTAGGGAAACACTGACGTCCACACGCAGCTGTGCTCGTGTTTTTGCGTCATTGTAGCAAATCTCGTTTGTTCGATAACGACTTTATGCTCTCAACTTGTCCAATGATTGAGCACCTGTTGTTTTTGTTACCCAGAATCCTTCAGCAGCAGAATGAGGATCTGCGACGGCGCCTTTCTCTCTCCACGCACAAGATGGAGGCCATGGAAGCGGAGTTTGATGGCGGCCGCCATTACATGGAGGCGGAGCTAAGTCGAACCAGAGATGATCTTGACAAGATGAGGGACAAGTTTCGCCGGTGAGACACTCTACTTGTCGCATATCTACATTTTCCTTCCATGCGCTGCAGTGTGTTGACGTGTAAAATTCCCTATTTTGAATTTTATTCCATTTGAAAAATTGGGATTGTAGTGGCTCCATCCCGCAGGATGTTCAATTGGAATCACAGGAAGTGGAATTAATTTGTTGTCATTCTGAGAAAGCCTAAATACGTCATAAATATATAAGAAATATATCACACATATATGAGAAGTCTATCACAAATATATAAGAAATATATCACGAATATATAAGAAATATATCACAAATATATAAGAAATATATCACAAATATATAAGGAATATATAAGAAATATATCACAAATATATAAGAAATATATCATAAATATATAAGAAATATATCACAAATTTGTTCAGAAATATATCACAAATTTATAAAAGAAATATATCACAAATATGTAAGAAATATATCACAAATATGTCAGAAATATATCACAAATTTGTTCAGAAATATATCACAAATATATAAGAAGTATATCACAAATATGTAAGAAATATATCACAAATATGTCAGAAATATATCACAAATATATAAGAAATATATCACAAATATGTCAGAAATATGTCAGAAATGTATACGAAATATATCACAAATACATACAAAATATACCACAAATATATATGAAATATGTCACAGATATATAAGAAATATATCACAAATATGTCAGAAATATATAAAAAATATATCACACATATATAAGAAATATATCACACATATATAAGAAATATATCACAAATATATAAGAAATATATCACCAATATGTCAGAAATATATCACAAATATGTCAGAAATGTATACGAAATATTATCACAAATATATACAAAAAATATCACAGATATATAAGAAATATATCACAAATATATAAGAAAAATATCACAGATATATAAGAAATATATCACAAATATATAAGAAAAATATCGCAAATATATAAGAAATATATCAAAAATATATAAGAACTATATCACAAATACATACAAAATATATCACAAATATATACGAAAAATATCACAGATATATAAGAAATATATCACAAATATGTCAGAAATATATAACAAATATATCACAAATGTAAACGAAATATATCACAAATATATACAAAATATATCACAAATATATACGAAAAATATCACAGATATATAAGAAATATATCACAAATATATAAGAAAAATATCACAAATATATAAGAAATATATCAAAAATATATAAGAAATATATCACAAATATATCACAAATATGTCAGAAATGTATACGAAATATATCACAAATACATACAAAATATATCACAAATATATACGAAAAATATCACAGATATATAAGAAATATATCACAAATATGTCAGAAATATATAGCAAATATATCACACATATATAAGAAATATATCACAAATATCTAAGAAATATATCACAAATATGTCAGAAATATATAACAAATATATCACACATATATAAGAAATATATCACAAATATATAAGAAATATATCACAAATATGTCAGAAATATATCACAAATATGTCAGAAATGTACACAAAATATATCACAAATACATACAAAATATATCACAAATACATACGAAATATATCACAGATATATAAGAAATACATCACAAACGTTATGAAGCCTAAAATACCACAACGGAGACCCCGGACTGTTTAACAACTTAAGCTGTACATCAAGCAAAAATGGGAAAGAATTCCACCTGAAAAGCTTAAAAAATGGGTCTCCTCAGTCCCAAACATTTACTGAGTGTTGTTAAAAGGAAAGTCCATGTAACACAGTGGTAAAAATACCCCTGTGCCAACTTTTTTGCAATGTGTTGCTGCCATTAAATTCTAGGTTAATGATTATTTGCAAAACAAATAAGTTTCTCAGTTCAAACTTTAAATATCTTGTCTTTGCAGTCTATTTAATTGAATATAAGTTGAAAAGGATTTGCGAATCATTGTATTCTGTTTTTATTTATGATTTACACAACATGCCAACTTCACTGGTGGGTTTTGTACTTTGGTAGTGGAGTGGGACTAAATTTAGTAGTCTCATATGAAGTGATTGTCTTGCTGCTGTCTACTCCCATTCAACATGTACAGACTTAGCATTCTATACTGTTGTTTTTGCTAGTCTCGTTTTAGCAACAAACTCAACAGTATGTTATTGAATGTCATGTGGCAATGTAACACTAAAAGGAGGGATCCTGTGTCGTCTTAACGAGCTGTTTTATTCACGACATTACAGCTACTCCAGGTGCTAACTACTAGCATCAGACACGTACATAGATTGTAGCATGAAGACGTGCCGCAACCCGGACATAATCACAACATAAATGGCACAGAACAGCTCCATTTCAAAAAAAGAGGTAAAACAAAAGTAGTGAACAGAAGGAACAAATGATAAATAAATACCGTGATAATGTCGGACAAGCAGAAATGCACAAAGCAATGTTTGATAACAGTGGAAGTCTACTGCTTCTTCAGCACCTGCAGTGAGAGAACTAGTCCAAAAGGTGACGCCATAGCACAAACAATAACACACCTTTCTGTTTATGTTAGGTTCTGCGCATGTCAAAGTAAAGTATTCCGATTTAAGGTGTGATGCATGAAAATGCACGTTCATGATCAGATAATTTTTTTCAGGGTCCATGTACACAGGAACATTCTAATACGAATGATGATCAGATTAAATACATGTTGTCCACGTACTACACACGGCTAACGACCTCGCATGATATCACAATTACATCGCATGATGTCACATTGATTCCACAATAACGTCTCAATGTCATGATATCACATTGATTCCACAATGACATCACATAATGTCAAAATGTCATATTACATTGATGTCACAATTTTGTCGCATGATGTCGCAATTTCATTGCATGATGTCACAATGACGTCGCATGATGTCACAATGACGTCGCATGATGTCACAATGACATTGCATGATGTCACATTGACGTCGCATGATGTCACATTGACGTCGCAATGGTATCTCATTGATGTCACATGTCACAATTACATCGCATGTCACATTGATTTTACAATGGCATCACAATGTCATAATATCACATTGATGTCACAATGAATGCATGATATCACAATGACATCGCATATCACAATGACATCAAACTGATGTCACAATGACATCACACTTATGTCACAATGACATCACATGCGATCGCAATTACGTCACATGATGTCACAATTACATTGCGTGATATCACAATGATGTCACAATATCACATTGATGTCACAATGTCCCATAATGTCACACAGATGTCAAAATATCACAATGATGTCACAATGTCATGATATCAGAGTGATGGCACAATGATGTCTCATGACATCCCACAACGTCACATCGGTGTCACAATGATATCACAATGATGTCACATTCATGTCACATTCATGTCACATTCATGTCACAATGTCATGATATCACATTGATGTCCCATGACATCCCATAATGTCACATTGATGTCACAATATCACAATGATGTCACATTCATGTCACAATGTCATGATTTCACATTCATGTTACAATGACGTCCCATGACATGCCATAATGTCACATGATGTCACAATGTCAGGATATCACATTGATGTCACAATGATGTCCCATGACATCCCACAATGTCACATTGATGTCACAATGATGTCCCATGACATCCCATAAAGTCACATTGATGTCACAATGACATCACAATGATGTCCCATTCATGTCACAATGTCATGATATCACAATGATGTCACAATGATGTCACATGACATTCCATAATGTCACATGATGTCACAATGTCATATCACATTGATGTCACAATGATGTCCCATGACATCCCATAATGTCACAATGATGTCACAATGTCATGATATCACATTGATGTCACAATGATGTCACATGACATTCCATAATGTCACATGATGTCACAATGTCATATCACATTGATGTCACAATGATGTCCCATGACATCCCATAATGTCACATTGATGTCACAATGATATCACATTGGTTTCACATTCATGTCACAATGTCATGATATCACATTGATGTCACAATGATGTCCCATGACATCCCATAATGTCACAATGATATCACAATTATGCCACATTCATGTCACAATGTCATGATGTCACAATGATGTCCCATGACATCCCATAATGTCACAATGATATCACAATTATGCCGCATTCATGTCACAATGTCATGATATCACAATGATGTCCCATGACATCCCATAATGTCATATTGATGTCACAATGATATCACAATTATGTCACATTCTTGTCACAATGTCATGATATCACAATGATGTCCCATAACATCCCATAATGTCACATTCATGTCACAATCATATCACAATGATTTCACATTCATGTCACAATGTCATGATATCACATTGATGTCACAATGATGTCCCATGACATCCCATAATGTCACAATTATGCCACATTAATGTCATGATATCACAATGATGTCCATGGCATCCCATATTGTCACATTGATGTCACAATGATATCCCAATGATGTCACATTCATGTCACAATGTCATGATATCGCAATGATGTCCCAAGACATCCCATAATGTCACAATGATATCCCAATGATGTCACATTCATGTCACAATGTCATGATATCGCAATGATGTCCCAAGACATCCCATAATGTCACAATGATATCACAATGATGTCACATTCATGTCACAATGTCATGATATCACATTGATGTCACAATGACGTCCCATGATGTCAGATGACGTCACATGATATCGCAGCAACACTTCCTGTTCTGAGATGGTTCTCCTTCCCTCACACAGACTCCAGAACAGCTACACGGCGTCTCAGCGGGCCAATCAGGACTTGGAGGAGAAGCTTCACGCTCTGGTAAATGTCTGACTCCTACTCTTCTGGGGCGTGCAGGTGGACAAGAGTCCTTGCCAGCCAATCAGCTTGTCTCGTTCCAACCCCCCACCCACCTCCCCCCCTAAAACTCTTTGCTCGATGTAATTCATTTTTTTCCCCTCTCCTTCACTTGGATGAAACTCGTAACTATGGCAACCTCAGACTGTCTCCATAACAACAGCTGCCACTGTAGCATTTGTCGCCGGCTCCTGATTGGTGGACAGCCGCAGAAAGTGTGTGTGTGTGTGTGTGTGTGTGTGTGTGTGTGTGTGTGTGTGTGTGTGTGTGTGTGTGTGTGTGTGTGTGTGTGTGTGTGCTGATTGATCAGTCGGCCAATAAGCAATCAATGACTGATCGCAGACAAGCAGTTAATGACTTCCTTCATGACCTAATGGCGGAAAAGGAAGCGGACGGTTGCCAGGGGCAACAGTGTGCAGGCAGGGCTAAGGGGCTTGCGGGGTTGCCACGGTTACGAAAGCATTCTGATCAATACACTGCTGTTGTCCCGCACAACTTTTGACATGTAGCCTCGACTGTCAATCAATCAATCGATGGATTTGATCACGTTTTGTTTTTCCACTCTCATCTTCATCCTCTTTCACGCTGCTCCGTGGCGGACTCCTCATCGTCATCTTCGCCCCTCATCAGGCTGCTGTCAGCCAGACCTGGGTCCATGCAGTTGGGTTTACCTTTATCTTCCTCCTCCTCATTTCACACTCATCCTCCTCACCAGCTCGTTTTAGCGCCGTCTGGCTAGTTAGCTTAGCAAGCTAATGTGTTTGCCTTGTATTTGTTCAGTCTAGTCGTGTGGATACAAACACTAGGGCTGCACGATTTGGAGAAAAAAACCTCATTGCCATTTTTCTCTCCAAAATTGCGATTCGATTTGCGATTTTTATATTTAATACATAAAAATGCACAAACATGCATAAAACCGCACATTACAATGATATGCAATAATTTACTTACAACAAAAGTTGACTCAGAGGTTTTGTCTACATCAGGGGTGTACAAAGAGCGACCCGGGGGCCATTTGCGGCGCCTTAGCAGCTCATTTTTTGACGGCCTGTGACACATCCTAAAAGCATTACCAAAAAAACATTAAAAAGTGGCATGAAAGAGCAGGTGAAATGTTGCAATATTGACACTAATAACACAAAGCTTTTACTTTAAAATTGTCAATGCTCAAAAAATAATACATCAATATCCTTTATTTAACCAGGTGAAATCTCATTGAGAGGAGAACAAAAAACAAAAAAAGAGCGGTAAATTAAAATAATTATTATTGATGTATATTTACATAAAAACATGTGATGGGTCAAAACAATATATAAAATGTTTCAGTAAAAACAACTTAAAAACAAGTGCAATTTCCATTAAAAAGACTTGAAATTAATTATAAATAATATAATATATAAATTATAATAAATTAATAATAAAAAAACTTATAATCGATGGATAGATTTGAAGTATATCTAGACATTTAAAAATAAAATATGTGGATATGTGACTTATTTTTAACACTTTTATGAGTGGGGGCCTTTTGGATCCCCGAGACATTTAGTCTGATTTTTTTTTAACTGTCAAAAAATGATAATGAACCAAAATCTATATTGTTATGAGTAATTCTCCCATTTAAGGATCTGATTATTTCACATCAAATATACCATTTTACCAATTTTGGGGGGAAATAAATTGCATATTTTTGTGTTTTTCCTATTTAAAAAAGGCATAAAAACATAAAAAAGACAATTAAAACTTATAGATGGACGGATCTGAAGCTGAGCTATAGATATTTAAGTGTTTAAAGTAAAAATAATAATAATAATATATATATATATATATATATATATATATATATATATATATATATATATATGACTTATTTTTTAAACCTAATGACTAAGTCCCTTTTGGGTGCCCAAAATCGAGGGAAGTGCTAAAGGTTTTAATTTATTATGTATTGGTTTTGAAAGTGACAAATATCACATTGCTATCATTTTTCAGTGTGCAGCCCTCAGGGGAAAAAGTTTGGACATCCCTAGTCTACATCAATTGAAGAACTAACCGATAAAAACTACATAGTGATTGTAATGTAATCATAATATATAATAATAATAATGCAAGTAACCATTTCAAAGGATATAAACTCTTATTTCTCATTGCTGTAGAATTGTTTACCATTGTACTGTAATTGGAAGGTTTATTATCCTAAATAAATAAACAAAAAATAAAATGGACTAACTTCTGTAAGCAGAACTTTAACTTAAATAAGTATTGAACATCTTAAAGTGATTTTTGCCCCAGTTGGACAAACTTTTTTTTTTTGTCATCAAGGCATTCTTGCTTAGACGTCTGTGTTGATGGGCTCATATTGCCCATGTGATTTGAAGCAGAAATATTCCCACAACGGGACATTTTGGCTTTGTCATCATATTTTTTTCCCTCCTAATTTTTCTTACTTTGCGGAACTTCTCACTCACGAGACAAAGGTTGCGAATGACCGGAAAAAAGAGGGCTCCCTGCGTTCAGTTAATCCTGCTGTTAAATAAACGCACTCGGGTGCTGAGAGCGATACACAGAGAGAGACCTCTTTCTCCCTGTTTGGAGCGAGAGACGAAGACACGCGAGGCTCAACAATTCTTCTTGGCGAACGTGTCTGTCACTCAAATGGCGGGGAAAAAAAACTTGACGTCGATGAATCGTGCAGCCCTGATAAAAAACTACAACTATGGTAATCCGTTTGAAAGTCCCTCTGAAACCTGACGCCGTTGCTTCTCCCACAGCTGCGCAAGGTGGAGCGGGACAAGAAGACGATGGACCAGGAGATCGTGGAGCTCACCAACAAGTTGCTGGAGGCCAAGAACACCATCGACCGCCTGGAGGAGCTAAACGTGAGGACACGCCCCCTTTTTGCCTTGCGAACGAGATACAAACTCACAGAGTTTTGGGCCGTTTTGAGAGTCGATGCTAACTTTGTTAGCATTAGCGCTGGAGGGGAAACCTAACATGAAAACAAGAGACATTGACGTATATCCCCATTAGGAAAGTACATACCCCAATTTAAACGCAACTACGATATTTAATAGTGTGCATTGAAAATATACATCTCTTAGAACAGAGCGATCGTTTTGTACTCTGAGGAATACGAGACAGAGGTGTTTTTGCGGTGCGTTCAAGGACAGCTGAACAGAGTACGACTCGCGCCAGCTCGCTAGCTTAAATGCTAACATGAAAACAAGAGAAATTGACGTACTGTATGTCCCCATTAGGAAAGTACATACCCCAATTTAAACGCAACTACGCTATTTAAAGGGGAACATTATCACCAGACCTATGTAAGCGTCAATATATACCTTGATGTTGCAGAAAAAAGACCATATATTTTTTAAACCGATTTCCGAACTCTAAATGGGTGAATTTTGGCGAATTAAACACCTTTCTAATATTCGCTCTCGGAGCGATGACGTCACAACGTGGCGTCACATCGGGAAGCAATCCGCCATTTTCTCAAACACCGAGTCAAATCAGCTCTGTTATTTTCCGTTTTTTCGACTGTTTTCCGTACCTTGGAGACATCATGCCTCGTCGGTGTGTTGTCGGAGGGTGTAACAACACGAACAGGGACGGATTCGAGTTGCACCAGTGGCCCAAAGATGCGAAAGTGGCAAGAAATTGGACGTTTGTTCCGCACACTTTACCGACGAAAGCTATGCTACGACAGAGATGGCAAGAATGTGTGGATATCCTGCGACACTCAAAGCAGATGCATTTCCAACGATAAAGTCAAAGAAATCTGCCGCCAGACCCCCATTGAATCTGCCGGAGTGTGTGAGCAATTCAGGGACAAAGGACCTCGGTAGCACGGCAAGCAATGGCGGCAGTTTGTTCCCGCAGTCGAGCGAGCTAAACCCCCTATCGACCCTAGCTTCCCTGGCCTGCTGACATCAACTCCAAAACTGGACAGATCAGCTTTCAGGAAAAGAGCGCGGATGAGGGTATGTCTACAGAATATATTAATTGATGAAAATTGGGCTGTCTGCACTCTCAAAGTGCATGTTGTTGCCAAATGTATTTCATATGCTGTAAACCTAGTTCATAGTTGTTAGTTTCCTTTAATGCCAAACAAACACATACCAATCGTTGGTTAGAATGCGATCGCCGAATTCGTCCTCGCTTTCTCCCGTGTCGCTGGCTGTCGTGTCGTTTTTGTCGGTTTCGCTTGCATACGGTTCAAACCGATATGGCTCAATAGCTTCAGTTTCTTCTTCAATTTCGTTTTCGCTACCTGCCTCCACACTACAACCATCCGTTTCAATACATTCGTAATATGTTGAATCGCTTAAGCCGCTGAAATCCGAGTCTGAATCCGAGCTAATGTCGCTATAGCTTGCTGTTCTTTCGGCCATGTTTTTTTGTGTTGGCTTCACTATGTGACGTCACAGGAAAATGGAGGGGTGTTTATAACGATGGTTAAAATCAGGCACTTTGAAGCTTTCTTTAGGGATATTGCGTGATGGGTAAAATTTTGAAAAAAACTTCGAAAAATATAATAAGCCACTGGGAACTGATTTTTAATGGTTTTAACCCTTCTGAAATTGTGATAATGTTCCCCTTCAATAGTGTACATTAAAAATATAAATCTCTTAGAACAGAGCGATCGTTTTGTACTCTGAAGAATACGAGACAGGTGTTTTTACGGGGTAGCCGGGCATCACAACAAATCTAGGCATAATAATGTGTTAATTCCACGACTGTATATATCGGTATCGGTTGATATCGGAATCGGTAATTAAGAATTGGACAATATCGGAATATCGGATATCGGCAAAAAAGCCATCATCGGACATCTCTACCTGAAACAGAAAAAATTGTGCTCTGGTTCAGACTTAGCGGAGTGGAATTGCCGTGAACACACCAACGTGTACCAGGTGATGGCGTTAAAAGTCATGTTTGTTGTTTTGTACGGCTGATGTATTCCAAACTTTCACTAACCGACTTCCTTAGCTTTCAATCGCGCTGGAGATGAGGCAAATCTCACCAAATCTTTCCCCCGTTTTCACTGAAATTTTGTGGCACTTATTGATGACGCACATTCGCGACATATTTGGAATTTTTAAAGAAAATTCTACAACTTTAGGACACTGCATGCAACCCAATGCAAAGATGCGATTCCGATGCAGTAAGACCCATGATGCATTGCGTTTCCATGTCACAATTTCGAACAAATAATAACACTACATTTCATTTGTCGCGCACTTTTTATTGAAATAAATTAGAGATGTCCGATAATGGCTTTTTTGCCGATATCCGTTATTCCGATATTGTCCAACTTTTAATTACCGATTCCGATGTCAACCGATACCGATATATACAGTCGTAGAATTAACACATTGTTATGCCAAATTTTGTTGTGATGCCCCGCTGGATGCATTAAACAATGTAACAAGGTTTTCCAAAATAAATCAACTCAAGTTATGGAAAAAAATGCCAAACATGGCACTGCCATATTTATTATTGAAGTCACAAAGTGCATTATTTTCTTTAACATGCCTCAAAACAGCAGCTTGGAATTTTGGACATGCTCTCCCTGAGAGAGAATGAGGAGGTTGGGGTGGGCGGGGTTGAGGTGTGTGTGTGTGGGGGGGAGTAGGGGCTAGCGGGGGGTGTATTTTGTAGCGTCCCGGAAGAGTTAGTGCTGCAAGGGGTTCTGGGTATTTGTTCTGTTGTGTTTATGTTGTGTTACGGTGCGGATGTTCTCCCGGAATGTGTTTGTCATTCTTGTTTGGTGTGAGTTCACAGTGTGGCGCATATTTGTAACAGTGTTAAAGTCGTTTATACGGCCACCCTCAGTGTGACCTGTATGGCTGTTGACCAAGTATGATTTGCATTCACTTGTGTGTGTCAAAAGCCGTAGGTATTATGTGATTGGGCCGGCACGCAAAGGCAGTGCCTTTAAGGTTCATTGGCGCTCTGTACTTCTCCCTACGTCCGTGCACCACTCCGTACAGCGGCGTTTCAAAAAGTCATACATTTTACTTTTTGAAACCGATACCGATAATTTACGAACCGATACCGATAATTTCCGATATTACATTTCAAAGCAGCCCGTTATTATCGGACATCTCTAAAATAAATCTTACAGTGCTGCAGTACAAAGCAATATTTAAAACAATAAGAGCTTATCCATTAAAACAGATGAAATACTCAAACTGCGTTGAGGACCCGGTAATTCACCGGGCAGTGATGAAATGTGTCATCAACGTGAAATATCACGACATGACAGTATTAAAAGCTCTATCGCCTGCAACATTTATATCATTTATATCGCGCAACCCTAGTGTGCAGTGATGTACACTTCCCACCCTCAATGGCCGCCATCTTAGCTACTGACAGAAGTATTCCATTTGAGACACAGCCGCTACGCCAAAATGCTGGCGTGCGGCGTGACATGTAGCGCCGCTGTTAGCTTAGCATTAGCCGCTACTGGCCTCCTGCAGCCTCTGGCTAAGCGTTGTCTTGTCCAATCAGGAACGCTACCGACAGGACTGCAACCTCGCCGTGCAGCTGCTCAAGTGCAACAAGTCCCATTTTAGGAATCACAAGTTTGCTGACGTAAGTATCCTGTGTGTGTGTGTGTAAGTGTTTTCATGTGTGTGTCTGTGTGGCCAATACCTGTGTGAAGTTGGCCCCCTCACCTTCATAACTAGACCCCTAGCTATGTCAAAATCTCCTCAAACTTGTCCCAACAGATTGTTCTGCAATAATCTTTGGTGTAATTATTATACTTTTTAAGTTATTAACGTTTTATGTTGTTAACATGTAATTAACGTGTTATGAATCATAACTGGACCAGGCCCCCATCTATGACAAAATCTCCACAAACTGCAAAATATTTGGTCTATTATAGTTTTTCAATTATTAACTTGTCCCATTCGTTTGCGCTGCACATTTTTTTGTGTATCATAGTTTTTAAGTTATTAACATTTTAAGGTTTTATGTCATACTTGCCAACCTTGAGACCTCCGATTTCGGGAGGTGGGGGGTGGGGGGCGTGGTCGGGGGTGGGGCGTGGGGCGTGGTTAAGAGATATATATATATATATATATATATATATATATATATATATATATATATATATATATAAATAAAAGAAATACTTGAATTTCAGTGTTCATTTATTTACACATATACACACATAACACTCCTCTACTCATTGTTGAGTTAAGGGTTGAATTGTCCATCCTTGTTCTATTCTCTGTCACTATTTCAGAACACACACATTATACAAATATACATTATAAAATCAATAAGAAAACGGGAGCTCTAATTTGGGAGTCTGAATTAGGATCAGAAGTTCCTATATAAACATTGCGTACTCACTTCGCCATTTTGTATTGATTACTGCAGCTGTACACTGGATACTACAAATACAAACTACCTACAACTCACAAACACTTTAGAGTTAGGCTCCACCATCAGAATGTGTACTTAAACTTATAAAGATCACATGGATATTATTCAGTGAGTTGATTCACCAAAACTAACCTGTTATACAGGAGGAAAAAGCACACAGGACGTTTCAATTGTTCACAGACTGGTCGCTCTCATCAGAATGACAAGACACTTCCGGTCTGCAGGTGATAGCATTCAATTGGGAAGAAACGCCCTACTGCCCCCTACTTACCAATGTGAATACTGATAAATGTGTAATGACAGCTCCAAAAACGAATTCAAACCACAAAATAAACTAAATAAATCAACACAAAAATGTGACACATTATGGGTGGGTCACATGTGCATGTACAACAGGCTGTCAACACGTCACTCAGGTCCTCATGGAGCTGGAGGGGGCGTGGCCTCCAGCTCCGCCTGAATTTCGGGAGATTTTCGGGACAAAATTTGTCCCGGGAGGTTTTCGGGAGAGGCGCTGAATTTCGGGAGTTTCCCGGAAAATCCGGGAGGGTTGGCAAGTATGTTTTATGTTAACTTGTAATAAAACTTGTAATAAACAAATCGATTCATAACTAGACCCCCAACAATGTCAAACCCCCTTCAAACCAGTCCCAATTGTTTGTGCTGCAAAAATCTTTGGTCTAACTATTAACTTTTTATATTATACATGTAAGCAATGTGTTATAAAGTCACCAACTATGTCAAAATCTCCAGAAACTTGTCCCATCCGTTTGTGTTGAAAACATTTTTAGTTTAACTATTATAGTTTTTATGTTATCGTTTTACGGTTTTATGTTAACATGTAATGAACGTGTTATTAATCATAACAAGACCCCAACTGTGTCAAAATCTCCCCAAACGTTTTCCCAATCATTTTTGTCCAACTATTACAGTTTTTATTTGAGTTTTTAAGTTAACGTTTCAATATACATAACCAGTCCTTCAACCATGACAAACCCTCCCCACACTTGTCCCATTCGCTTGTGCTGCAATTTTTTTTGTCTATTATAGTTTTTAACCTTTTATGGTTATTAACATGTAATTAACGTGTTATTATTCAAAACTAGACCCCCCCCCCCACCCCTCATGTCAAAATTTCCCTCAATTTGTCCCAATCGTTTGCGCTGCAAAAATATTTGGTTCAACTATTATAGTTTTTGTTAACGTTTTATGTTATTAACATGTGTTATTATTCATAACTAAACTCCCCCAAACCTTTCCTAATCGTTTTTGCTACGTATGTGCTGCAAACATATTTGATCCAACTATTGTAGTTAAGTTATTAAAATTGTATTTTGTTAGCATGTAATTCATGTGTCATTAAGTCACCAACTTGTCCCATCCGTTTGTGCTGTAAACATTTTTGGTTGAACTATTATAGTTTTAATGTTATTAACGTTTTATGGTTTTATGTTATAAAAATGTTATTATTCAAATCTCTCGAAACTGTTTCCCAATCGTTTGTACTGCAAATATTTTTGTCTAACTATTATAGTTTTTAAGTTATTAATTTTTATGGTTTTACATTAACCCGTTAACGTGTTATCAATCATAACTAGTCCCCAACTATGTCAAAATCTCCACAAACGTGTCCCCTTTGTTTGTACTGCAAAATATTTGGTCTATTTTTCAGTTATTAACTTTTCATGGTTTTATGTTATTAGCATGTAATTAAAGATTTATGATTCATAACCAGTTGCCCCCAACTATGTCAAAATCCCCCAAAACTTGTCCCAAACGTTTGTGCTATGTGTGTGTTGTTATATTATAGTTTTTTAATTGTTAACGTTTTATGTTAACAAGTAATTAACAATATTTTATAAACGTATTATTCAAAACTAGACCCTAACTATGTCAAAATCTCCCCAAATTTGTCCCATTTGTCTGTGCTGCAAAAATGTTTTAGGTTAACTATTATAGTTTTTGTTAAGTTTTTGTTATTAACATGTAATTAACATATTATTCATAACTAGACCCTAACTATGTCAAAATCTCCCCAAACATGTCCCATTTGTTTGTGCTGCAAAAATGTTTTAGGTTAACTATTATCGTTTTTGCTACGTCTTTGTTGCAAAAATATTTGATATAACTATTGTAGTTTTTAAGTTAACATTTTATGTTAACGTACAATTAACGCGTTATTAATCATGACTAGTCCCCAACTATGACAACATCTTCACAAACTTGTCCCAAACACTTGTGCTACCTTTGTGTTGTTATATTTGGCCTAACTATTATAGTTTTTAATTACGTTTTGTGTTATTAACATGAAATTAACATATTATTTTTCATAACCAGTTTTCCCCCACCTTGTCAAAATGTTCCCAAACGTGTCCCGATCGTTTGTGCTACAAACATATTTGGTATAACTATCATATTTTTTATGTTATTAAAACTTGTCCCAATGGTTTGTGCTGCAAAAGTTTTTGGTCTAACTATTACCGTTTTTAAGTTAAAGTTGTATGTTGTTAACGCATACTTGCCAACCCTCCCGGATTTTCCGGGAGACTCCCGAAATTCAGCGCCTCTCCCGAATACCTCCCGGGACAAATGTTCTCCCGAAAATCTCCCGAAATTCAGGCGGAGCTGGAAGCCACGCCCCCTCCAGCTCCATGCGGACCTGAGTGACGTGTCAACAGCCTGTATTCACGTCCGCTTTCCCACAACACACGTTATGACTGTAGAATGATGGAGGGCGAGTTCTTGGTTTCTTATGTGGGTTTATTGTTAGGCAGTTTCATTAACGTCCTCCCAGCGCGGTAACAACACACAACAACAGCAGTCATGTTTTATTCCACAGTAAAGCAGTTCGTCTGCCGTAAACAGCAATGTTGTTGTAATATATTGAGTTGGAGGCAATAACCAGGCGAGGTGATGAAGTACGTCTCTTTACTGTAGACTTCAGAACAGACTCACACACTTGACGTCAGGTGCGCAACACCACGTAAATCGTTGGCCAACCAAAAAGTAACCCCAGTACGCTATAGCCAACATTCACCAGGAGATGGCAACAGACAAACATAGATCACTCTATAACATTCCTCCCCTTTTAGAAATGGGGAAGTTCCTCAAAATAAATAAACAACCCAACCAAAAAAATGCAGCAGCTCAATTAAAAAACTGTACTTAAGCCACATTCTTTATTTTTTTTTTTTAGTACTGAACTCTTAACCCTCATTTGTAAACAATAACATGCTTATTACACAAACAGTATTTGTACATCTTTAACCCAGATTTTTATACTGTCTTCAGAGATTCAGTTTTTTTGGTGGTACTCGAAACCTTTCTGGGTACCTGCGAAAGGGTGTTCAGCATGGTTAGAAAAATAGTGACAGAGAATAGAACAAGGATGGACAATTCAACCCTTAACTCAACAATGAGTAGATGAGTGTTATGTGTGTGTATCTGTGTAAATAAATGAACACTGAAATTCAAGTATTTATTTTTATTTATGTATATATATATATATATATATATATATATATATATATATATATATATAATAAAATAATTATATATATATGTATGTATATATATATATATATATATATATATATATATATATATATATATATATATATATATATATATATATATATATATATATATATGAAATACTTGACTTGGTGAATTCTAGCTGTAAATATACTCCTCCCCTCTTAGCCACGCCCCAACCACGCCCCCGCCCCACCCCCCACCTCCCGAAATCAGAGGTCTCAAGGTTGGCAAGTATGTGTTAACGTGTAATTAGCATGTTATTGACCATAACTAGACCACCACCCCCCCCAACTATGTCAACATTTCCCCAAACTTGTCCCAAACGTTGGTGCTGCAAAATCTTTGGTCTAACTATTATGTTTTTTAAGTTATAAACGTATTATGTTGTTAATGTGTAATTAGCCTGTTATTGATCATAACTAGACCAGAAGTGTCAAAAGATGGAGCTAACTGTTTTAATGACATTCCCACTTTACTTCAATCTCCTCACCTGTGGCTCAATAATGCAACATCAACGCCGGAAATGTGTACCGTGAAAAAAACGCCCGACCGGAACCCTCTAATAACTAAAGTTCTGTGGGTGAATAATGTAAACCCACTACAATTTTTAGCGCTTTGATAGCTAGTCTACTGACAGATATAAGTAAGAACTTTACACTACTTTATGTTAAAAATGACAACAACGGAAGATGAATGTCCCATAACAAGAAGGTAGAGAAAAAGAAGAAGCTTATCAACTACGGTGTCAGCACGGACTACAATGGCGGACCCACGCAAATTGTCAGTACTTATGCAGATCCCAAATACACATCAGCAGGTACCAGAAGGTAAGAAAAGTTGGATTTGCATAAATAGTTTGAAACAAAACGCCAGATAATATATGCTAATAAATGCCATTTTGCGGTCCTTATACACACACTATAGTAATACTCGTATGTTTAATGCGCCGACAATCCATCAAGTGGTGCGGCTTCATAGCTTACCGAAGTCGTACTAAAAACATTTTGACAGATTTTTGAGCGCCGTGTGTAATGTTCTATATTCTCAATGGAACATTTAAAGTTTTGTTGGTGTTTACTGGCATCATCTTGCAGTTTACATCTATCTGTTATGTTTGACTGCCATCTGCTGGTCACACTTATCGTTACACCATGTACCAAATAAAATAGCTTCGAGATCAGTACATTAGACCAGTGTTTTTCAACCTTTTTTGAGCCAAGGCACATTTTTAGTGTTCAAAAAATCCGGAGGCACACCACCAGCAGAAATCATTAAAAAACAGTTGACAGTAAAAAGTTGTTGGATATGACTTTAAACCATAACCAACCATGCACCAATATAACTCTTGTCTCAAAGTAGGTGTACTGTCACCACCTGTCACATCACACCCTGACTTATTTTGACTTTTTTTGCTGTTTTCCTGTGTGTAGTGTTTTAGTTCTTATCTTGCGCTCCTATTTTGGTGGCGTTTTCTCTTTTTTTGGTATTTTCCTGTAGCAGTTTCATGTCTTCTTTTGAGTGATATTTCCCGCATCTACTTTGTTTTAGCAATCAAGATAATTTCTGTTGTTTTTAATCCTTCTTTGTGGGTACATTGTTGATTGTCATGTCATGTTGGGATGTACATTGTCTTTGCTCCACAGTAAGTCTTTGCTGTCATCCAGCATTCTGTTTTTGTTTACTTTGTAGCCAGTTCAGTCTTAGTTTCGTTCTGCATAGCCTTCCCTAAGCTTCAATGCCTTTTCTTAGGGGCACTCACCTTTTGTTTATTTTTGGTTTAAGCATTAGACACCTTTTTTACCTGCACCCTGCCTCCCGCTGTTTCCGACATCTACAAAGCACCTACTGATATGGAAGAGTATTACACGGTTACTCTGCCGAGCTCTAGACAGCACCGACACTCAACAACAACACATCATTTGCAGACTATAATTACTGGTTTGCAAAAAATATTTTTAACCCAAATAGGTGTAATTAGATAATCTCCCACGGCACACCAGACTGTATCTCACGGCACACTAGTGTGCCGCGGCACAGTGGTTGAAAAACACTGCATTAGACCAGTGTTTTTCAACCACTGTGCCGTGGCACACTAGTGTGCTGTGAGATATTGTCTGGTGTGCCGTGGGAAATTTTGCAACTTCACCTAATTGGTCCAAAAAATATTTTTTGCAATTTAATAATTATAGTCTGCAAATAATGTGCCGTTGTCGAGTGTCTGTATAGAGCTCGGCAGGTTAACCATGTAATATTCCTTATCAGTAGTTCATTGCTTTGTAGAAGTCGGAATGCGTCGAGGATGGTTTGTCGTGATCCCAATATGCAGAGCACAGCGGGAGACGGCGTGCAGGTAAAATGGTATGCAATGATTAAACCAAAAATGAACAAAAAGGAAAGGAAAAGGCACTGAAGCTTAGGGATGGCTATGCAAAACGAAGGCAAAACTGAACTTGCTACAAGGTAAACAAAAACAGAATGCTGGACGACAGCAAAGACTTACAGCGTGTGGAGCAGAGATGGCGTCCACAAAGTACATCCGTACATGACACGACAATCAACAATGTCCCCACAAAGAAGGATAGCGTACGCACAACTTAAATAGTCTCGATTGCTAACACAAAGCAGGTCAGGCAATTGCACTCAAAGGAAGGCGTGAAGCTGCTACAGGAAAACACCAACAAAACAGGAAGGAAGGGTCCTCCAAAATAACAGCGCAAGACAGGAACTAAAGCACTACACACAGGAAAACAACAACAAACTCAAAATAAGGCACGACAACCTAGTGGAGTTTAATTTTTTGACCTTTTCTGCTGGTGGTGTGCCTCCGTATTTTCTTTATTAAAAAAATGTGCCTTAGCTCAAAAAAGGGTTGAAAAACAGTGCATTAGACGCACCGGGTTATAAGGTCGATTTTTGAGAAAATGAAAGGATTTTAAGTGCGCCTTATAGTCCGAAAAATACGGTACATACAAACTATAATAGTTAGACCAAAACAGTTTGCAGCACTAACGAATGTGACAAGGTGGGGGCGGGGCCAACTTGACACAGGTGCGATAACCGCAGGTGAGCAAGTGTCCTTACTGAGCGTTGTTGTGGTCCTCCAGCTGCCGTCGGAGCTGCAGGACATGTTGAGCAAGCACATGAAGAGCAGCTTGCCAGAGCGAAGCCCCGCCCCCTCCGGCCAGGACCCCGACACGCTGAGCTTGACGCCGTCCGACGTGGTCCCAACCTCCGTCATCGCTCGCGTCCTGGAAAAACCCGAGCCCCTGCTCCTGAACTCGGCCCAGTCCAGCAGCTGCGGCTGGCCCGTGGCCGAGGACGTCTTCGTGCACGTGGACATGACGGGGGGCTCGCAGGCGACGCCCGCCGAAGAGCGAGGACGCGACGAGGACGGCGCCGAGGACGTGGCCACGCTCAACGGCTCGTGCCGGAGCCAGAGCAGCCTGGACGCCGGCGAGGAGACGGGGGGCCGCGCGCCGTCTTTCGACAAGCTCAATCCGTACCCTCCCCCGCCGCCGCCCAACCCGCTGTACCCGGGGCGCAAGGTCATCGAATTCTCCTCCGACGACAAAGTGAAGATCCCCAAGAACAGCCCGCTGCCCAACTGCACGTACGCCACCCGCCAGGCCATCTCGCTCAGCCTGGTGCAGAACGACGAGCCGCCTCCCGGCAGCCCCGCCCTCTTACGCGGCGGTGCGGGGATCCACCCCCTGCGGCAGGACGCCGGCGTGGAGTTGACGTCCAATCAGTCCAGCCCTTTCAGCAGCCCCCCGCAGGTGAGTAAAGCCAACTATCGTATTTTCCGGACTACAGAGAGCACCGCTATATAAGCCCCACCCACAAAATTTTAGAAGATAAAATATTTTTCCATATATTAGCAGCTGAACTGGACTATAAGCCGTAGCTATATACGTTGTTAAATAAATATTTTGTAAATATTTATTTACATACCTTAATTGCTTCTAAACAGTGTCTGTAACACGGCAGTAAAACGGCTGATCAAACAAAACAGAAGTCATCGTCATGCACCCACTAGCTGCGCAAGCGAGCTCTCAAATCAGCTAAACAGACTCAATAACTCCACGGTGACGTTTTGCTGAATTTACTGAGGAATTTGTGAAACTGAAACAATACAAAAAGAATGCCATTGTAAGTTATTAATGCTAACACAGACACTCGTAAGCGTGTCAACATATAAGCTAATGCTAACGATGCCAGCTAGATTTCATTACAATAGCACGTGCAAATATGCATGAAAACACTCCTACAGACATCACACATGGGACACTTTAGTATGAATTGTTTTAGTTATATTGTAAAACTTACAACCGTTGCTTGGAGTGATAAATGTAGAATCCATATGAGTAGAAACCCAATGAATGATTAGAAGGCCGAACGGTAGTGAAGTGCGGATCGATACTAAAATATTGATACCACCGATACCAGATCTTTATGCGCTTATATGGATTCTCAAATCAAAGTATCGATACTTTTGATACTTTAGTCCAGGAGTCTAAACTTTTTCCCCCAGTATTGCTATTTTTTTATTTTTTTAAAATGCTAAAAACAGATATTTTAAATATATTTAGAGACAGAACTTTTATCCCCTTTGTTTTATAGTTTTTTGCTCTTTTTTTCTTACATTTTTACAGTTTTTTTACCTAAGAGTAGAATGAAAATAATAATAATAATAATAATAATAATAATGCGATTGTATAACTGCATAACCTAGTGTGTCAAAAAAATTCTGCTTTTACAAAAATATTAATGTTCAGTTACACATGTAAGTGTTTATTATTGTTGGTTTCACTTTTAAAATGAATAAGAGTGAAATATTTTTTTTTAATAAGCTTTGTTTATATTTAAGTATATTTTATTCTTATTTTGAGAGCTTCTATTATTTTAGATCAGAGGTGTTTTCCACCCAAGTCAAGTATGGGAGGCCATTTTTGATTTTTTTTTTTAATCTTTAAAAAATGCTAAAAACAGATATTTTAAATATATTTAAAGACAGAACTTTGTGTCCCCTTTGTTTTATAGTTTTTTTGCTCTTTTTTTCTTACATTAAAAAAAAAAAATTCCCCAAGAGTACAATGAAAATAATAATAATAATAATTATTATAATAATAATAATAATAATAATAATAATGCGATTGTATAACTGCATTACCTAGTGTGTCAAAAATGTTTTGGCCTGTACGAAAATATTAATGTTCAGTTATACATGTAAGTGTTTGTTATTGTTGGTTTCACTTTTCAAATTAATTAATAAGATAGTAATATTTAATTTTTTAATAAACTTTGTTTATATTTAAGTATATTTAATTTTAAATTTTTAGAGCTTCTTATATTTTAGATCAGAGATGTTTTCCACCCAAGTCAAGGGTTTTATCTTTAAAAAAAAAAGAGCTAAAAACAGATATATATATTTAAAGACAAAACGTTGTGTTATAAGTGACTAAGTATATTAATAATTATTATTTGTTTAAAAATGTCAGATTTTTGTCATTACATTCCGATGTTTTGCTTTTTTGCTTACATTTTTACTGTTGTTTTTTTAGATAGCTATGTTACTATTTGAATTTTATCAGACACACTAGCGATATTTGTTATCGGATCGGCATCGCCGATACCACCCTGCATTTTACTCGGGATCAGAAAGAAAGTCAGTGGTATCACAAATCACTACTGAACGGCACTTCTACTTCCGGTTGAAAGCGCTAAATGGAAGGAAAGTGCAGCACCTGCACTGAGTGAGCTTGTCCAAAAGATGGCGCCATAGCACAAACAATGACACACCTTTTTAGTGTGTTTGCTTGGGTTTTTTTGAAAACTATGTGCATAATGGTCGTCGGCGAAGAAGAACCTGTAAATTAGCAACACTGTTTTATAAGCCGCAGGGTTCAAAGTGTAGGAAAAAAGTAACGGGTTATGGTCCAGAATTTAAGGTAGTGTTATAGCTGATGATTTTTATCAGCGAGTGTCTTAAACTCCGCCCACAGGCGCCAAGCGTGCTCACCAGCTCCGGCAGCTCCGAGGAGGACCTTCTGGCCAACTGGCAGCGCATGTTCGTGGACAAGATGGCCGCTCCGCCGCAGCAGCAGGCAGCGGGCGGAGGGTCCTCGTCGGAGCGCCACCGAGCGGCGTACTCCGACGGCGAGGAGGGCTCGTCGGCACACAGCTGGACTCCGAGCCGCGGCTCCAGTCTGGACACGGACACCGACACGGAGCCACGCCCCTACGGCGCGGGCCAATACGGAGGCAGCGGCGACTCGGTGGGCGCCGGTGAGCGACTGCTGATGAAGCTGGACGAAGACGGCGGCAGCGGGGACACGGCGCTCACCATGACAACGTGCCACGCCGACGCTCCCGGGGAGGAGGAGGATGAGGAGGAGCAGGAAGTCCCGCCCTGCCTCCTTGACTTTGACCCCACCTTCGCTGCGGCGGCGCTGCCGCGACCTCACAGGAGCCCCAAGAGGATGGGCGTACACCACCTGCACCGCAAAGATGGCCTGAGCCACCCCCACCAGCACCTGATGGACTGAAACCCCGCCCACCCAGGTCTGACACCACACCCACCCAGGATACAGCCATACACGCGCTTTCCGTGCCTAACATCTGCGCTATGACGTCAGGTCAAAGGTCAGACAGAATCATCATCCACACTGGGGGCGGGGCTATCGTTTTTTATTCAATTGCTTTTTTTGGGGGAGGAAAAGCAACTTTGGAATGTGGATGCATCGTTTTTAGTTTTACTCCTGTCAGGTGAAAATGTGCATTAGCAGGTTAGCACGCTAGCAGCTGCGGGGGTGGATCTTTGGGGCAACTAACGATTCTATCCGATTCTTAGGTAGACGATTCCGTTCAGAATCGATTCAAACAATGTGTTTTTCTGGGGTGTCCAAACTACGGCCCGCCTTTGTGTTCATTTTGGCCCGTGATACGTCTCACCTTTATTTAAGAATCTGGCCCGTGGGCTGCCTCCAACTTCATTTCAAATATCTGACAATATAATTGCTGCAACTTTGCCGCCATCTTGTAGACTATGTGAGTAGCTCATGTTAATGGCCATGAATTGCACTCTGAAGTGTAGACAGCACAGCATTTTTATATATGACCCAATCCAAACGACCATTCCCACTAACGATGCAACAAGTCAACAAACATGGTCGCACACAACACAACCTGCTCACTGAACTTTGTGGATATTATAAAAAATGTCCACGTACACCACATAATTCAAAATTATACCAATTTTAATCCACTGCAATGCATGATGGGAAAATGCAAAACACACTCCACACTTATCCATGTTTGGCGCATTTTAGCTGCTTGATATTTTTGATTGATTATAAAACTTTAAGAAGGTCGTCACGGAAGTAAACAAGGTAGCAGTCAAACTTTCACATACTCTTAATATCCAATTATATTATTAATTATATATCCATCATATTAATATAATGTGTTTATATATATATATATATATATATAGTTGCATGAATATATGTATGTATATGTACGTATGTATGTATATATGTATGCATCACGTATATATTTACGTATATATGTGTATGTGTGTATATATATATATATATATATATATATTTCTATGTATATATGCGCCTATATATGTATGTATGTGTACGTATATATTTACGTGTATATATGTATGTTTGTGTGTATATACTGTATATGTGTATATATGTACTGTATGCATGTATATATGTATGTATGTATGTATATGTTTGTATGTATATATATATATGTATGTGTGTATATATTATATATTTATATAGTACATATATATATGTATGTGTATATATATTATATATGTATATAGTACATATATATATTTAAATAGTATATATATATATGTATATAGTGTATATATATGTATATAGTACATATATAAATATGTATACACACATATATATATATATATAAATACATATACAAATATATATACATATATATACATATATATTATATATGTATACTATATACATATATATACACACTATATGCATATATATATACAGTATATGTGTGTATATATATATATATATATGTATATGTGTGTATATATATGTATATATGTGTGTGTATATATATATATATATATATGTATATATATGTATGTATATGTGTGTGTGTGTATATATATATATATATATATATATATATATATATATGTATATATATGTATGTATGTATATGTATGTATGTATGTATGTATGTATGTATGTATGTATGTATGTATGTATGTATGTATGTATGTGTGTGTGTGTGTGTGTGTGTGTGTGTGTGTGTGTGTGTGTGTGTGTGTGTGTGTGTATATATATATATATATATATATATATATATATATATATATCTTGCTCCTGATGGGTGCTGGTTAGCGCCTTGCATGGCAGCTCCCTCCATCAGTGTGTGAATGTGTGTGTGAATGGGTAAATGTGGAAGTAGTGTCAAAGCGCTTTGAGTACCTTGAAGGTAGAAAAGCGCTATACAAGTACAACCCATATATATATATATGTTGCATCTGACCAGTCTTCCTCTCAGGGAATTAAGGTCACTGGTCAATCCCAAATTCTTTCAGATGACATATATGTTGAGTAAGAAGGACCATCAAGACAGAATAGGAATATCATCAAGATTTACTAAAGCTTTAAGAGACCACCCTTACAATGCGGTAATACCAGCATCCAGAAGCGGTCTGAAAATCAAACGGGAAGAGACAACTTATTAAGTACGAAAACAGCCCCCACCATGCCCAGAAAGGAATACAGCCTCATTGTTCTAATACAGATAAGATAAGAAGGGAGTACTCCAACTCCCACATTCCAACCCCTTCGAGGTAAAGCACAGAGTTTACTTGCGGACATAAGATACAAGCAAAAAGAGTACACATGGGAAAATATTAGCTGATTTAAACATGACTATGGATAAAGAAAGAACTCTTAAAAATATATGCATTCTCCACAATATATATATATATATATATATATATTGGCCAATTTTTATTTTTATTTTTTTTAGCCCAATGCGGCCCCCAAATCAAAACGTTTGGACACCCCTGTATTATTTGGTGTAATAATTATAATGAAACATTTTTAAAACAGGTTCCATTTTATAAAAGCTCATTCTGCTTGCATGGTGATGTCCTAAAAACATACTTTTCAAAATTGATTCCAACATTTTTTTTTATGTTGCCTTTTGAAAACAAAGAATCGATTTAGAACTGGGATGAATAAGAATCGCGATTCGGATGCAAATCTTTTTTCTTTTTTTTTCCAGCACCCCTACTAGCAACGCGATGCTAGCACGTTAGCGCTAGTTTCTTCTTCCAGATGATTGTCTCTTATTGTTGTTGGCGAAAGTAACAATGAGAATGTGACCAGCGCTGAATGACGCTCACCGAGGACACCGATTGATTGACACCATGTCTGTCTTATTCGTCCAGTATTGATCACCTCTGATGTCCAGTATTGATCACTTTCGATGTCTAGTATTGATCACCTCTGATTATTCAGTCAAATCAGAATCAGGTCAAATTCAGCTGATAGGGACGATCACATGAATGCGTTTATGGAAAAAAAAAATTCTTGTTAGATGATGGGGCCCCTGACTGAGCGGCTGTTGCATTGTGGGACGACGTGCACTTTGGTTGCGTCAGCCGTGTTCATTGCAAAGATTTTCAAGTTGGAAAAAGGGCTGCTAACAAAATAAAAGCCTCCCTGGCTGCTTGCTGCAAGAGCGCCCAAAGGCAGCGCAGTCTTCCTCGCCTTCATCATTTCAATATTTCAGATGAAGCAGTCGGAGTAAAAATAGATTTTACCTTCTGCATCTTTAATGAGTCATCACCTCTCATCCTCTTTTATCTTTTCTCTCAGGGCGCTTCTTGTCTTCGTCGCTACTTTTTCTTAAATGCCCTAAAAGCATTTTTAAAAATCCATTGACTAATCAATATTTTTCATTAAGAACTTTCATTTTGAAGTTGCCTGCCATGTCCCACAATGCATCAGGACAGCTGCACACAGGAAGCGCTTGTCACCGTTTTGTTTACACAAGAAGGTAATCATTAAAAGTCAGTGTTTTACTTTTTGCTCGCGTATCTTCACCTCGTTTTCAGAATCCAAGCTAGCTGCTAATTAGCGTCTGTTGTGTTTACTTAGCAAACTTGTGCTAGCATGTGTTAGCCGGCGTGACAACACGACACACGATGGCTGCCAGGGGAGCGCAGTTAAGTGACTGAAAGGAACTTTAATGCAACGCCGCCTCCTCGTCAACCGGTGCTTGCATGGATGCTGACCTTTGACCCCAGCCAAGCACTGCAAGCTCTCTCGACTGAACTCTTCCCGTAGTTTGATTTCCTTGTCTTTGTTTGACGAAAGTGCTTAAAATGATTTTATTTTCTCAATTTGTAAACTGATGTATATTTTAAAATTAAAAACGTAAACACCTGTAGTGTCTTGCTCGACTGTCAGTGGTCACATGACGGCGTTAGACCATTCACTTCCTGTGCGAGACAGAAAACGGATTTGGCTCCATCATTTTTAAATCTGAAGTTAATTTTAAAATTTAAAAAGTTTTTCTTTATTCAATTATTTTAAATTTTTTTATTCACATAGAACTTTATTTACAAACTGATTTGACTCCATCAGTTTTAAACATTTTTATTAAGTTTTGTATTCATTTTGTATTTTTTTACTTGTTTAAAACATGCTAATATATATTTTTTTAATTTTTTTTTTTTTTTTACCTGCAAATTGTTTTTATTTGAAGGAAACATTTTTTGGGGGGGAGGAGTGAATTTTTTTTTATTTTTTTTAACAAAACTATGTACAAACTGCTTTGAGTACATCAATTTTGAATTTCAGTTATTTTTGGAAGTTTTTTATTTGTTAAAATTTTGATTTATTTACAAACTGCTTTGACTCCTTAGAATTTCAAAATTAATTCATTTGGAAGTTGTTTTTTTTAAACAAGGAACTTTATTTACAAACCGCTTTGACGCAATTGATTTTAAAGGTTTTTTTAATTTATATTTTCCACTTTTTTTTTAAACAAATAACTTTATAAACAGACATGGCATGACAATTTTCTAAAGAAAAATAACAAGCAAGAAAGATTTTCAACTTAAGTTTATTGCGATAGTGGCCAGGAAGTCAGTTACTCGAACAGTAGGAGTGACCTTCAAAATAAAAGACTTAAGCAGGAGGTAGAATTCAGAGTTGTTAGACTGGCTTTGTTTCAAAAAACTGGTCTAGAATCTGGTCCAGGTGCTCCTCATCGTAGTCTCGCACCATCATCAGCTCGCCATTGTCCGCCCCTCGGATCATGGCTGACAACGCTGTAACAGGAAGTCACATGTCATGTGAGGAAAACACCAAATTGGTTAGTTGGCTGTGAAGGCATATTGTTGATACACATCTGCGCTCAAACGAGTGCTCACTGCGTCCTGATGAAGGTCGGAAGAGACACAAGATCCTCTTCCTCGTGATGTATGCGTGGCCAAGCTCGTAGCCCACGCCCAGCGACGGCTGCGTCACCTCGGCGACGACCACTGTGGACAAACAGTAGCAATTAGCATTCAGATGGAGTGAAATTAAACTAAACTACACAAACACACACATTAAGTAAATAAATAGTTTCAAGTCAGAAAAACTATTTTCTTCAGATTAAACGATTTGCAGGTGGAACTATTTTCTTGAAGTTAAAACTATTGGCAGTATTATTCCACCTGTGTGACACCTGAACTTGGAGCACCTGTAATTCACAAAGTGCAACAACAGGTGGTGCTGCTGAGTCAATTTAAGGCCGTCAGAGCTACTTTTATTTGCGCATTGTGCCGTCCGCCAAAAATAAGAAAAAAACAGGGTGGGGAGTAATGTAATATGGCGGACAGAAGAGTGGAAACAAGCTCAACCTGTAAGTTTCCCCTCTCTTCTTTCCGCCATTTTATTCCCCACCCTGCTTCCTCTTCTTTCTTTTTTTAAGCGGAACATTACTGCCAAAAGTTCAACGTGAAGAAAATTGTTTTTATACTTGCGTATCGTTTTTCTTCATTGTAGAAATTTGTTTATTTTATTTGGAAATCGTTTTTTTTTTATTTAAGAAATGATTTTCATACTTACGAATCATTTTTGTATTTGCATAAAATTGTTTTTATACTGGGGAATTGTTTATTGAAGACATTTTTTAAATTTTTTTTACTTACAAACTGTTTTTAACTTGCGAATCATTTTAAGAAATAAGAAAATATTTTTTTTCTCATACTGGCGAAATAATTTTAATTGCAAAACTGTTTTTTTTACTTGGAAATAATTTTTATAATTGACTAAAACAGTTTTTGTTTTGTTTTTTTTACTTGCGAATGTTTTTTTTAATTGCAGAAAACGTTTTTTTAATTGGCAAATTGTTTTGTTTTACTTACAAATCGTTTTTGCAATTTAATAAAATGTGTGGTTTTTTTTTTACATGCGAATCGTTTTTTTAATTGCAGAAATTTTTTAATTTATTTTTACTTGCAAATCGTTTTCATAATTGAAGAAATTAGTTTTTTGTTGCTTGCAAATCGTTTTTCTTAATTGAGGAAAAACATTTTTTTACTTGGCGTATACTTTTTGAAATTGAAACATTTTTCTTTTATTACTTGCGGATGTTTTTTTTAACTGCAGAAAACGTTTTATTTTATTGGCAAATTGTTTTGTTTTACTTGCAAATCGTTTTTACAATTTAATAAAATGTATTATTTTTTTTTTACATGCCTATCGTTTTTTTAATTGCAGAAAATTGTTAGTTTTTTTTACTTGCAAATCGTTTTCATAATTGAAGAAATGTGTTTTTTGCTACTTGCAAATCGTTTTTTTTAATTGAGGAAAATGTTTATTTTACTTGGGCATACTTTTTGAAATTGAAACATTTTTCTTTTATTACTTGCGAATGATTGGGGCGAGTTAAAAACATGTGTTTGTGGAGTTTCGGCAGTAATTTCACTCCATAAATTGAGTGTTTAAACTTAAATTGGAGCTAATCTGCAGGATGCTTGAGAAGAAAGTCACCATCAGCTTGTGTGAGCCAGTCCAAGTCCCGATCATGAATCTCTCGGTCACCTAAACGACCCTCTCCTGTCAATCACAGAGCAGTGACGTCACACACAACTATTCTTTGACTCGATCAAGCTACCACCATTGACCTCTGACCTTTGTCCGTGAGCGTGCTGCAGCTGACGTGTTCGGTTAGGACGGTTCCGAAAGTTTGAAGTTTCTGGACTATTTTCTGGTAGAGATGCACGTCGTCCCTGCCGCCACGGATACTTCCGCAGAAATAAATCTTCATGTTTTCTTCCTTACTGAAAGGTTTCCCACTGGTCACGAGTGCTCAAGCTCCCGCGTTTTAAATTGGCGACGTCACATCCGGTGAGTTTTGCCGCTCCTCTCAGGAACGTGACGCGTCCGGGCGGAAGCACCAACGAGCCAATCACAGAGCAAACCCCGCCTATTGTGCTGACACTAGTTTCCGGATGGCGCTCCATTTAAAGCAATACAAAGTGTTTCTGGATAAAAGTGTTATCGTCTTTAAAGTGTGCTTTGGGAACACTAACAAGCGATACAATTTTATTGAGTGAGGTTATTTTGTTCCATTTCCAAATCCCGGAAATACGAAAAATTACAAATAAGCAGTCTGGATAACGCTATGACGTCATCGGCGAAAGATTCAACTATATTTGTCTGCTTCAAGGTAAGCAATGTAAGCATAATTTGTCTGTAAAATAAGACTTTTCTTTTGTTAAACCTGCGTAGTTAACCGGAGTCAAGCTAGCTAATAAATATCGGCGTAGACATGAATGCCGTTAAGTCGTTATGCATTATGCTAACATAACGTTAGCATTATGGCTAATGCTAGCTAACTTATTAAATGTAGTCATTTTTGCTTGGAATGATTAAATTAAGTCGCACATGAACAACATTGCACCTAAACAACATCGATGCACATTCACAGCAAATTAAGAGTATTTAATGTCTTTATTTACGATACAACAACAAAAAAATGACCGACACTACTTTCCATGCCTCTTTGACTCAGTAGGGACACCTAGTGGCTTGGAGGCCAGTAGGATTTCATTTATGCTGGACAAATATCCTATTTACATATCCTATTTACACTTTTTGAACATCGTGACAACGGGGTTGATGCAAATGTGTGCTAAATAATGTAACCTGTGCATAGGCCTGGGCGATATGGCCTAAAAAATAGAATCTCCGGGTATTTTTTAACAAGAAAAATAATTCAATTCTGCCCCCTACTTTTTAAGATCAGATTTTAATTAACCAAATAGTAGTAGACGCAGCATCTCACTCTGAGCAACACATTTTTATATAGTGATTTTTATTTTTTTTTATAAATAAATTGAACTTTGTAGAAAATAGTATTTGTCAAAAAACTAAAAATGAAATGTAGCTATTTTAGCTATTTCTGGCATATTTACTGTGACACTTTTGCTTATATGCTGATCAATATGCATTGTTTTAGTCAAATAAAGTTATTTAATATAGAGTTTCCTATGGGAGGCAAAACGTCTGTATTGAATAAAATACTATGATTAATGCAGCATGCAAATAAACATTTGAGGTCGATAAAAGTACAAACGTAAATATTCTGTTTTGAGTAAAATATGTGTGCAAATAAAAATGTAGCATTGAGGTCTACGTAGTTTTAATGCAAGGTTATACGGAGTGCGGCCCGGGCGCCATTTGCGGCCCGTGGCTAATTTGCACGATCATTAACATTCTAATATTAGCTTTTTTTTTCGAATTTTGAAGGCATAAACATAAGCGTCAAAAATTTTGTTGCTAGACAAATGCTACTGTTTAGCATTATTTTGGTAGTTAATGCATGCTAAGCATTTATTTTACACATTTTTCAAATGTGCACCTGAGAGTAATATATTTTGATACATGACACACACATTTTTTAGCCAATTTAACAGGTAAACACCTCAGTGTTATATATTTTAGTATTTCACTAATGCTAAATGTAAGGATACTATTGTTATCATTTTAGCATTGTTTTGTTAGCATGCTAGCTCTTCTAGTTCATTTTGCTAGTATACACAAGTCTTATCTTTTGTTAATTGACCCTATCTTGCCAGTATGCTATCTTGGAATTTCAGTTCGGCCTTGGCTCATCAGTGTTCACACAAAGTTTCTACCGAAATTGCATTTATTTATTTTTTTTTTAAGTGGTTTTAAAGGTGAAAAAACCAAAATGGCCCCTGCATCCTTCGATTTGTCAGTCCGTGGAACATTTTTGGGCACCCCTGGTTTTAATGGATGGATGAAAACAGGCTTTTCCTCGTTTGAGCAACTTTTTCCCCCAACATGCATGGCCCCTTGTATAAATGATTCCACCACAGTAAGCCGCCGTTTAGCAGGAGTTAAAGGGGAACATTATCACCAGACCTATGTAAGCGTCAATATATACCTTGATGTTGCAGAAAAAAGACCATACATTGTTTTAACCGATTTCCGAACTCTAAATGGGTGAATTTTGGCGAATTAAACGTCTTTCTATTACCGGTATTCGCTCTCGGAGCGATGACGTCATCGGGAAGCAATACGCCATTTTCTCAAACACCGAGTCAAATCAGCTCTGTTATTTTCCGTTTTTTCGACTGTTTTCCGTACCTTGGAGACATCATGCCTCGTCGGTGTGTTGTCGGAGGGTGTAACAACACGAACAGGGACGGATTCAAGTTGCACCAGTGGCCCAAAGATGCGAAAGTGGCAAGAAATTGGACGTTTGTTCCGCACACTTTACCGACGAAAGCTATGCTACGACAGAGATGGCAAGAATGTGTGGATATCCTGCGACACTCAAAGCAGATGCATTTCCAACGATAAAGTCAAAGAAATCTGCCGCCAGACCCTCATTGAATTTGCCGGAGTGTGTGAGCAATTCAGGGACAAAAGACCTCGGTAGCACGGCAAGCAACGGCGGCAGTTTGTTCCCGCAGACGAGCGAGCTAAACCCCCTGGATGTCTTGGTTCACACCGTCCCTTATGCCACCGAAGATGATCAAGAGAAGAATATCGACCCTAGCTTCCCTGGCCTGCTGACATCAACTCCAAAACTGGACAGATCAGCTTTCAGGAAAAGAGCGCGGATGAGGGTATGTCTACAGAATATATTAATTGATGAAAATTGGGCTGTCTGCACTCTCAAAGTGCATGTTGTTGCCAAATGTATTTCATATGCTGTAAACCTAGTTCATAGTTGTTAGTTTCCTTTAATGCCAAACAAACACATACCAATCGTTGGTTAGAAGGCGATCGCCGAATTCGTCCTCGCTTTCTCCCGTGTCGCTGGCTGTCGTGTCGTTTTCGTCGGTTTCGCTTGCATACGGTTCAAACCGATATGGCTCAATAGCTTCAGTTTCTTCTTCAATTTCGTTTTCGCTACCTGCCTCCACACTACAACCATCCGTTTCAATACATTCGTAATCTGTTGAATCGCTTAAGCCGCTGAAATCCGAGTCTGAATCCGAGCTAATGTCGCTATAGCTTGCTGTTCTATGCGCCATGTTTGTTTGTGTTGGCATCACTATGTGACGTCACAGGAAAATGGACGGGTGTTTATAACGATGGTTAAAATCAGGCACTTTGAAGCTTTTTTTAGGGATATTGCGTGATGGGTAAAATTTTGAAAAAAACTTTGAAAAATAAAATAAGCCACTGGGAACTGATTTTTAATGGTTTTAACCCTTCTGAAATTGTGATAATGTTCCCCTTAAAGTTTCTGGTTATGTTCTTGTTCGCCTCGTAAAGAGTTGTATTTCCCGCACTTCGGTTTCAGACGTTGGAATAAGTTTGTTGTGATGCTGCCTTGTTTTAATCACACTTTGCAGCTTGCGGTCATGTGTTCCACGCATGTTGCCGCAAATCCAAACCACTGACAAGACTTTCGCTCTCGTTTGTGTTAGCAGGAGCCATGTTTTTCTCTGCTTAGGAAATACGGGGAAGGGTGGAATCTTCATGAGGGGAAAAATACGCCCTAAAAGAAAGTAGATTTTTTAATTTTTTCCATCGTCTGCAACAAAAAAAACTTGAATTTATCGATAAAATTGATGTATCGCCCAGGCCTGCCTGTGCATAAGAGTTTGAACTCCATAAAGATCCGCTTTGCATTGCATCATCAACGTTTTAGTACACATGAACAGACAATAAAAGGAAAACCAGCAACAGATGTTGCAACTTTTGGCGTCACCACAACAAAAGTTTGAAACAGAAATAGGAAGATGGTATCGTGGGGCTTAAATTTTAAGCGCTCCCGCCACCACGTCGATCACGGTGGCGTTGAGCCTCGCTTGGGGCACGTCCCTGGCCACCCTTGCCATGGCGGGCATGAGGGGTCCTTCCAGGGAGTCCAGAATCACTGGAAGGAGAAAAGGAGGTCTCACTTTGACAGAACGTGAACGGTCGACGGGAAGTGGTGAAAAAACGGGACTGGGGAGCACCTTCGACAACTTTGTGGTAGGCGAAGTGAAGGTAGAGCAGGAAGAGCATGTGGAGGAGCGACACCGTCCCGCACAAGAGGAGGCGAGGGCTTCGACCGACCGTACGAGACAGTAGGGCCGCCACCTGGAAAGAAAACGCACCAAGTTTAAAACCTGTGTGAAGTTGGCCCACCATTTTGTCAAAAACTCCCCTAACTTGCCCCATTTGGTATAGATTCTTAATTATTAAGATTTAAATATTCATAACCTGGCGCCCCATCTTGTCCAAATCTCCACAAACTTGGCCCAATGTGCTACAAAAATGTTTGGTCTAACCATTATAGTTTTTAACTAATTATGACTCATAACCAGGTCCATAAAACATTAATAACAAAAATGTTTGGTCTAATTATAATAGTTTTTAACAAATTATGACTCGTAGCCAGCTTCATAAAACGTTAACATAAAAACTATAATAGTTAGACCAAACATTTTTGCAGCACAAACTATTGGGACAAGATTTTGACATAGTTATGAACACATTAATTACATGTTAACATAAAACCATAAAACTTTAATAGAAAAACTATAATAGTTGGACAAAAACATTTGGGACAAGTTTGGGGAGATTTTGACAAGGTAGGGGGTCTGGTAATGAATAAAAAAATGTTAATAGCATAAAAACTACAATAGTTGATCAAATAACTATAATTGTTAACATAAAAACTAATTGTTAATAACATAACTATAAATTTTAATATAAAAACTATAATACTTAGACAAAAAATGCAGCACAAATGTTTGGGACATGTTTGGGAACATTTTAACAGTTTGGGTCCAGTTATGATTAATAACATGTTACTTAGACATTAATAACATAAAACCATTCAACGTTAACTTAAACTATAATAGACTAAATAATGTTAAGCACAAACGATTGGGACAAGTTTGGGGAGATTTTGACAAGATGGGGGGGCTGGTTATGAATCATAACTCGTTAATAACTTAAACTATAATAGTTCAACCAAATAGGTTCGCAGTGCAAACGTAGCACAAACAAATACGACAAGTTTGGGTAGATTTGGACAAAGGTAGGGTCTAGTTATGATTAATAATACATTATTTACATGATAACATAAAACCATTAAACGCTAACAACATAAAAACTATAATAGTTAGACATTTTCACAGCATAAAGGAATGGAACAAGTTTGGGGTGATTTGGACAAGGTGGGGAGCTGGTAATGAATAACAAAATGTTAATAGCATACAAACTATAATAGTTAGACAAAAAATAGCAGCACAAACGTTTGGGACATGTTTGGGGAGATTTTGAGTGATGGTTAATAACAAAACCATTCAACGTTAACTTAAAAACTATAATAGTTAGACCAATTAATGTTGTAGCACAAACGATTGGGACAAGGTGAGGAGGAGAATGGTCTGGTTGTTAATATTAACATTTTGACATAAATAATAGTTAATAACAAAAACTATTAATCGTTAGACAAATGTTTACGGCACACACGTTAGGAACAAGTTTGGGCAAATTTTCGGTTGGGGGGCTGGTTATTAATCATAACTCGTTAATAACTTAAACTATAATAGTTAGACCAAATATGTTTGCAGCAAAAACATATAAAACAAGTCTGGGGAGATTTGGACATAGTTGGGGTCTGGTTATGATTAGTAACACATTATTTAAATGACACCATAAAACATTAATAACATCCAAACAAGAATAGACACACATTTTTTTACAGCATAAAGGGAATGGAACAAGTTTGGGGTGATTTGGACAATGTTAATAGCATAAAAACTATAATAGTTGATAACATAAAAAACTATAATAGACAAAAAAATGCAGCACAAAGAATATTTTGACAGTTTGGGTCCAGTTATGATTAACAACATGTTATTTACACGTTAATAACATAAAACCATTCAACGTTAACTTAAAAACTACAATAGACAAAATAATGTTGTAGCACAAACAATTGGGACACGTTTGGGGAGATTTTGACAAGGTGTGTTAATAACATCCAAACAATAATAGACACACTTTTTTTTTACAGCATAAAGGGAATGGAACAAGTTTGGGGTGATTTGGACAAGGTAGGGGGGCTGGTTATGAATAATGTTAATAACAAAACTATAAAAGTTAATAAACTATTAGTTAATAACATACAAATTATATAATAGTTAATAAACTATATAAGTTAATAGCATAAAACCTATAATAATAACAAACTATAATAATTAATAGCATAAAACCTATAATAATAAACTATAATAACTAATAACATAATATTAAAAACTAATGGTTAATAACATAAAAACTATAATAGTTAGACAAAAAAATGCAGCACAAACGTTTGCGGTCCAGTTGTGGTTAATAACATGTTACTCCAAAACTATAATAGTTAGACAAAATAATTTTGAAGCACAAAGGACTGCAACAAGTTGGGGGAGGTTTGACATGGTGAGGGTGCCAACTTGACACATGTTTAGTTTCAAGATGGCGAGTGACAGGTGGCAGATGGGAAAGGTCGCAGGTCACCATGCGCAAGGTGGACAGTCCTCCCAGCAGCAGCCAGAGGGCGTAGAAGAGGAAGTGGAAGTGCACGTTGTAGCTCACCAGGAGGACCACGCAGTGGCCAAACAAGCCGTAGCCCTGAGCACACGTGGGAATTGATGACAAGGTTACTGCGTTTTGCTTGTTGCACTGCAGGGGGCGCCGTGCTCACTAACCAGCAGAGACAGCGTCTGCAACATGGTGATCTGCGCGTTGACCACGTACGCCAGGAAGTAGACGAAGGACGAAACCCCGACCCAGTAGCCAAAACAGGTTCCGATGGCCGTCCCCATCAGGGTGCCCTCTCTCTGGAACCACATGGAACACCTTTTTCTTTAACGTGTGTGTGTGTGTGTGTGTGCGTGTGTGTGTGCGTGTGTTTCCTCACAATGACGGTCCCAGACGTCTTCATCCCTTGCAACAAGATGGCAACCAGTGTGAAGACCAGCATGAGCGGTCCGTACAGCTCGCCTGCAATCTTCTGCACACACAAACAGAAGGTGGCGCTAGAGGGATGTCAGAGTGAGGCGTTTAGACGGCAAGTGGGCGCACCTGAGGGAAGTCCACCATCCGGATGGGGATCAGTGACTCGATTAACCTGCGGGAACACAACAATCGGCGTGTAGCTGACAGGAAACCGCTGCGAGTACACAGGAAGTGGCTGCGTCACCTACCTGCTGCGCACCTGGACGGGCTCCACGTCAAAGTACGGTCTGAGGATGTCGATGTTGGCGTACAGGTTAAAAGCTCGGGACGCCTGGCGCTTCCCTGCCTGCCACACCTGTGGACAACATACATTTAAAGGGGCGGGGCCTTTCAGCAGAAGAAAAGGCGCGACTCACCTCGTCCGCCACCTGTCGGCCCAGCTGGCCTTTCAAACCCTTCATGCCCAAGAACTCTGCGTTTTCGTCGTCTGCGTCTGCCGCCTCCTCCGTCACTTCCTCCTCTTCCTTCATCCTCTGATGCATCTCGCCCATGTCCTCAAAGCTGGAGCCCGACGTGTCGTCCATGTTCTCCATGTCGATGACCGCCGAGCCTGCGCCCTGAGCACGAAAACAAACTGAGCCGACGCTGGCACGACTTACTACAAGTCCCACAATGCACTGCAATAGCTGTTCTGCACTCACCTGGCTGTGTTCAGCTCTGAAAACCTCCAACAAGGTTTTATATACACGCTAGAGATGCGCGGATAGGCAATTATTTCATCCGCAACCGCATCACAAAAGTCGTCAACCATCCGCCATCCACCCGAACTAACATTTAATCAAAACCGCACCCGCCCGCCATCCGCCCGTTGTTATATATCTAATATAGACGATGCAAGGCATTAGTGAGGTTCTAAAGCTTTTGCCTGTTAAAGAAAGGAGACTGATTCAATGCAGCAGAGACATTCAATGCGTGCCACGCTGTCACGGCCCAGACGCACACCAGTGCGCAATCATCTGGGAGCCGCGCTGAGCGCACCTCCAAGCGCGCTCGCGCCACTCAAACTGCTGCAGGCAGCTGCGTTCTATCTTGTTTTAACATCCTGTGGCACTCTTCTGGGATCACGGCGGACGAAACTGCTCATGCTCGGGGTGTTTGTGGAGATTCGGGGTTTTGCACAAATGTGATGCACCATGTTAGATGTCCCGGTTTTGTGACTGTCGTAGACATAAACAGCGTCGCAGCTCTTGCAAATCACGTAGCCAGCATTACTATCATCCTGATTTACAACCTCATAAAAACGAGTCAACGCTGAACTTTTCTGGCCTTTTTTCCCTGGTCTTTAGTATTCCCTTTTTTAGTTTGTCGCGTACCATGTTGGCTGCCGGCGTTCCCATCGCTTTTTTTTTTTCTTCTTCTGTTGTGGCATGCTGCAGGTGCCTGCTCGTTTTTCGTATGTGGGTAACAACATTTAACTATGTATATATATTTCCGAATTGGTTTAACTGCGACCCGCCTGAATCTATTTAAAATCTAATTTTTTTAAATTTCAACCGCCCGACCCGACCCGCGGATAAAATCTTTTTTTTATTTTTTATTTCAACCGCCCGACCCACGGATAATCCGCGGACTCCGCGGTTGTGTCCGCAAACCGCGTATCTCTAATACACGCTGTAAATATTTATGTAATGTAGTAACATTTATAATAACATGTAATATTTACATATTTTGATCATTTTAAGCATACGGCGGCGTACTAACGCATCACAACGTTCACTTTTTCCTTCAACAACACTAATCATGACAGACTTCATGAGAGACTACTTTGGGACAAATGATGATCCAGAAAATTCTATTTTTGATCCTGAATAGAAAGTCTAAAAGTTTTAAAAGCTGTGTGCTAAATAGACCCGGCTTTAGTGAAACACTCACTGCGTTTCCATGTACTGAATTAATCTGATTTCTCAAATAGTTTGTATTTGAGAAATTTCCACAACTAGTGTGGAAATTTCCACAACTAGTGTGAAGTCACAGTGTCCATGCACACTCTCTAGTGCAGTGTTTTTCAACCACTGTGCCATGAGATACAGTCTGGTGTGCCGTGGGACATTATCTAGTTTCACCTATTTGGGTTAAAAATATTTTTTGCAAACCTGTAATTATAGTCTGCAAATGATGTGTCAGTGCTGTCTAGAGCTCGGCAGAATAACTGTGTAATACTCTTCCATATCAGTAGGTGGCAGCGGGTAGCTAATTGTTTTGTAGATGTCGGGAACAGCAGGAGGCAGCATGCAGGTAAAAAGGTATCTAATGCTTAAACCAAAAATAAACAAAAGGTGAGTGCCCCTAAGAAAAGGCATTGAAGCTTAGGGATGGCTATGCAGAACAAAACTAAAACTGAACTGGCTACAAATTAAACAACAACAGAATGTCTGGTGGCCATGGATGAAGTGCTGGGTGTCCAGAGTCGGGACCCGGGGTGGACCGCTCGCCTGTGCATCGGTTGGGGACATCTCTGCGCTGCTGACCCGTCTCCGCTCGGGATGGTGTCCTGCTGGCCCCACTATGGACCGGACTCTCACTATTATGTTCGATCCACTATGGACTGGACTTTCACAATATTATGCTAGACCAGGGGTCGGCAACCCGCGGCTCTAGAGCCGCATGCGGCTCTTTAGCGCCGCCCTAGTAGCTCTCTGAAGCTTTTTCAAAAATGTATTAAAAAATGGAAAAAGATGAGGGTAAAAAAATGTTTTTGTTTGTTTTAATATGGTTTCCGTAGGAGGACAAACATGACGCAAACCTCCCTAATTGTTATAAAGCACACTGTTTATATTAAACATGCCTCACTGATTCGAGTATTTGGCGAGCGCCGTTTTGTCCTACTAATTTTGGCGGTCCTTGAACTCACCGTAGTTTGTTTACATGTATAACTTTCTGCGACCTTCTAGGACGTGTTTTATGCCACTTCTTTTTCTGTCTCATTTTGTCCACCAAACTTTTAACGATGTGCATTCATGCACAAAGGTGAGTTTTGTTGATGTTATTGACTTGTGTGGAGTGCTAATCAGACATATTTGGTCACTGCATGACTGCAAGCTAATCGATGCTAACATGCTATTTAGGCTAGCTATATGTACATATTGCATCATTATGCCTCGTTTTTAGGTATATTTGAGGTCATTTAATTTCCTTTAAGTCATCTTAATTCAATTTGTATCTCATGACACACTATCTGTATGTAATATGGCTTTTAATTTTTTGCGGCTCAAGACAGATTTGTTTTTGTATTTTTGGTCCAATATGGCTCTTTCAACATTTTGGGTTGCCGACCCCTGTGCTAGACCTACTCGACGTCCATTGCATCCGGTCTCCCCTAGAGGGTGGGGGGTCACCCACATCTGCGGTCCTCTCCAAGGTTTCGCATAGTCATTCACATTGACATCCCACTGGGTTGTGAGTTTTTCCTTGACCTTATGTGGGCTCTGAACCGAGGATGTCGTGGCTTGTGCAGCCCTTTCAGACACTTGTGATTTAGGGCTATATAAATAAACATTGATTGATTGATTGATTCTTTATAATAATGATGAACTTACCTTTATTATTTCCCATATATTATATATATGAGCAGTTTTTTCTTGGAAACTTCCACATGGAATGTGTTTGCTGTTGTGGCATTGTCGCGTCAATAAACCTTGCAAAATAGCACTGATGAACTAGATTATTTTATCGGACTGTCGGCTGCATATTCCATATCAGCGACATATTTGTAAAGAAGAAAGGAGGAGGACTAACTTCCATTTTGTTTAGTGAACTTTCAGCATTTCTATCATGCAGTTATGTTGGGGGTTTGTGTGTTGTTTTATTGCCATATTTATTATATATTCCATATTTGTCCCCCCTATGTTTTATGATGTGTGCTTTTATATAACGTTCTGTTTAAAATTGGCCCCTCCTTATCACTACAGGTATTAAAATAACACTGCAATTCATCTGTGCAGCAAAAAAAAAATGTCTATTGTAGTTTTTTATGTCATTAAAGTTGTATTATTCATAATCACAAACAAAACACAATTTCTCAAAGACGACTTAATTTGACCTCTATTTATAATCCCACTCGACAGACAGATGACACGCCGAAAAAGCGGCTAATGGAGTTAGCATGTTAGCTTACCTGGACGAGGTTGTCGTCGAAGCTTCCCCATGGTTCCGTGTTCGTGTGCCCCGAGCCCGCCGACATTTTGATGTCGTCTCAGACTTTTCGACCACTTTACCCCGTCCTGGTGGCGTTGTTGTGACAAACGTTTCCGCTGAGGTTTTACGTGCACACAATAGTTTAAATCCGAAGGTTTGTATCTGTAAAAACAAATGACATTTTGCACAAACCGGAAACAACGGATTTACTCCGCCCACACGGGGGCGCTGTCAAGAGACGTTGGAGGCTGACGGTACGTCATGACGTCACACCTTCAAAGAAAACGTATATTTATATATAATTGATTCTATAGATTATATATAATAATTATATATAGTATGTTATGTATAATGCACTATATAAAATTAATTATATTTTTCTTAATTTTTTTGGCCCATTTTTTTGTCAATTATGTCAAACTATGGTTTTATTTGTGTCATACCTTCCGGACGTTGGAGCTGCGCCCAAACTAAGAATTTCAGAAGCCAAAATTAAAATCCACATATATTAAAAAATATATATTTGTGCAATGTCAGTGTCATTATTTTTATTATATATATATATATATATATATATATATATATATATATATATATATTTTTTTTTTTTTATTTTTTTTTTTTATTTTTTTTTTTGCTGATGGTGTAGTGCACAAGTGTCAAACTCAATGTGGCCCACGTCAATAAAGTAAATTTTTTTGTCTTACTAAATGTATTCCTTCTTTGTGTTTTGACAGGAAAATATTAATCTACTGCATGCAATTGTATATATTTTAAACTTAAATATCATCTAACAATGTAACAAATATTATACTATATTAAATAATTTATTAGATGTGTATGAATTTAGGTTGGAAAGTACTTATGTATGATTCTGTAATAATAATGTTGTCTATGTTAATATCAATCAAAGTTTTTTATACAGCCCTTAATCACACGTGTCTCAAAGGGCTGCACGAATGTAATGTTAGTTAAATGTGTAATAAAAAGTTATAATCTTTTATATCAATGAACTATTAGTTTTGTCCATCCATCCATCCATCCATCTTCTTCCGCTTATCCGAGGTCGGGTCGCGGGGGCAGCAGCTTAAGCAGGGATGCCCAGACTTCCCTCTCCCCAGCCACTTCATCCAGCTCCTCCCGGGGGATCCCGAGGCGTTCCCAGGCCAGCCGGGAGAGATAGTCTTCCCCGTGGCCTCCTACTGGTCGGACGTGCCCGAAACACCTTCCTAGGGAGGCGTTCGGGTGGCATCCTGACCAGATGCCCGAACCACCTCATCTGGCTCCTCTCGATGTGGAGGAGCAGCGGCTTTACTTTGAGCTCCCCCCGAATGACAGAGCTTCTCACCCTATCTCTAAGGGAGAGCCCCGCCACTCGGCGGAGGAAACTCATTTCGGCCGCTTGTACCCGTGATCTTGTCCTTTCGGTCATGACCCAAAGCTCATGACCATAGGTGAGGATGGGAACGTAGATCGACCGGTAAATCGAGAGCTTTGCCTTCCGGCTCAGCTCCTTCTTCACCACAACGGATCGATACAGCGTCCGCATTACTGAAGACGCCGCACCGATCCGCCTGTCGATCTCACGATCCACTCTTCCCCCACTCGTGAACAAGACTCCGAGGTACTTGAACTCCTCCACTTGGGGCAAGATCTCCTCCCCAACCCGGAGATGGCACTCCACCCTTTTCCGGGAGAGAACCATGGACTCGGACTTGGAGGTGCTGATTCCCATCCCAGTCGCTTCACACTCGGCTGCGAACCGATCCAGTGAGAGCTGAAGATCTTGGCCGGAGGAAGCCATCAGGACCACATCATCTGCAAATAGCAGAGACCTAATCCTGCAGCCACCAAACCAGATACCCTCAACGCCCTGACTGCGCCTAGAAATTCTGTCCATAAAGGTTATGAACAGATCGGTGACAAAGGGCAGCCTTGGCGGAGTCCAACCCTCACTGGAAACGTGTCCGACTTACTGCCGGCAATGCGGACCAAGCTCTGACACTGATTATACAGGGAGCGAACTGCCACAATAAGACAGTCCGTTACCCCATACTCTCTGAGCACTCCCCACAGGACTTCCCGGGGTACACGGTCGAATGCCTTCTCCAAGTCCACAAAGCACATGTAGACTGGTTGGGCAAACTCCCATGCACCCTCAAGGACCCTGCCGAGAGTATAGAGCTGGTCCACAGTTCCACGACCAGGACGAAAACCACACTGTTCCTCCTGAATCCGAGGTTCGACTATCCGGCGTAGCCTCCTCTCCAGTACACCTGAATAGACCTTACCGGGAAGGCTGAGGAGTGTGATCCCACGATAGTTGGAACACATCCTCCGGTTCCCCTTCTTAAAGAGAGGAACCACCACCCCGGTCTGCCAATCCAGAGGTACTGCCCCCGATGTCCACGCGATGTTGCAGAGTCTTGTCAACCAAGACAGCCCCACAACATCCAGAGCCTTAAGGAACTCCGGGCGGATCTCATCCACCCCCGGGGCCTTGCCACCGAGGAGCTTTTTAACTACCTCGGCAACCTCAGCCCCAGAAATAGGAGAGCCCACCACAGATTCCACAGGCCCTGCTTCCTCATAGGAAGACATGCTGGTAGGATTGAGGAGGTCTTCGAAGTATTCTCTCCACCGATCCACAACATCCGCAGTCGAGGTCAGCAGAGCACCATCCCCACCATACACGGTGTTGACACTGCACTGCTTCCCCTTCCTGAGGCGGCGGATGGTAGTCCAGAATTGCTTCGAAGCCGTCCGGAAGTCTTTTTCCATGGCCTCCCCGAACTCCTCCCATGTCCGAGTTTTTGCCTCCGCGACCGCTGAAGCCGCACACCGCTTGGCCTGTCGGTACCTGTCTGCTGCCTCAGGAGTCCCATGAGCCAAAATAACCCGATAGGACTCCTTCTTCAGCCTGACGGCATCCCTCACCGCCGGCGTCCACCAACGGGTTCTAGGATTACCGCCACGACAGGCACCAACCACCTTGCGGCCACAGCTCCAATCGGCCGCCTCGACAACAGAGGCACGGAACATCGTCCACTCGGACTCAATGTCCAGCGCCTCCCTCGTGACATTTTCAAAGTTCTTCCGGAGGTGGGAATTGAAACTCTCTCTGACAGGAGACTCTACCAGGCGTTCCCAGCAAACCCTCACAATGCGTTTGGGCCTGCCAGGTCTGTCCGGCATCCTCCCCCACCATCGCAGCCAACTCACCACCAGGTGGTGATCGGTTGAAAGCTCCGCCCCTCTCTTCACCCGAGTGTCCAAAACATGAGACCGCAAATCCGATGACACAACTACAAAGTCGATCATGGAACTGCGGCCTAGGGTGTCCTGGTGCCAAGTGCACATATGGACACCCTTATGTTTGAACATGGTGTTTGTTATCGACAATCTGTGACGAGCACAAAAGTCCAATAACAGAACACCACTCGGGTTCAGATCCGGGCGGCCATTCTTCCCAATCACACCTCTCCAGGTTTCACTGTCGCTGCCAACATGAGCGTTGAAGTCCCCCAGTAGAACGAGGGAATCACCCGGGGGAGCACTCTCCAGTACTCCCTCGAGTGAATCCAAAAAGGGTGGGTACTCTGAGCTGCTGTTTGGCGCGTAAACGCAAACAACAGTCAGGACCCGTCCCCCCACCCGAAGGCGGAGGGAAGCTACCCTCTCGTCCACCGGGTTGAACTCCAACGTGCAGGCTTTGAGCCGAGGGGCAACAAGAATTGCCACCCCAGCCCGTCGCCTCTCACTGCCGGCAACGCCAGAGTGGAAGAGAGTCCAGCCCCTCTCAAGAGAAGTGGTTCCAGAGCCCTTGCTGTGCGTCGAAGTGAGTCCGACTATATCTAGCCGGAACTTCTCCACCTCACGCACTAGCTCAGGCTCCTTCCCCCCCAGCGAGGTGACGTTCCACGTCCCAAGAGCCAGCTTATGTAGCCGAGGATCGGACCGCCAAGTGCCCTGCCCTCGGCTGCCGCCCAGCTCACACTGCACCCGACCTCTATGGCCCCTGCTATGGGTGGTGAGCCCATTGGAGGGGGGACCCACGTTGCCTCTTCGGGCTGTGCCCGGCCGGGCCCCATGGGGACAGGCCCGACCACCAGGCGCTCGCCATCGTGCCCCACCTACGGGCCTGGCTCCAGAGGGGGGCCCCGGTGACCCGCGTCCGGGCGAGGGAAATCTGGGTCCTTTGTTAGTGTTCTTCATAGAGGTCTTCGAGCTGCTCTTTGTCTGATCCCTCACCTAGGACCAGTTTGCCTTGGGAGACCCTACCAGGGGGCATAGAAACCCCCGGACAACATAGCTCCTAGGATCATTGGGACACGCAAACTCCTCTACCACGGTAAGGTGGCAGCTCAGAGAGGAGTATTTAGTATTAGTTTTGTGTTTCCTAATAATGCAACACATTTATTAACATACATCACAATAAAACATTTTGTTAAAATAAAAATAATAGAGATGTCCGATAATGGCTTTTTTGCCGATATCCAATATTCCGATATTGTCCAACTCTTAATTACCGATTTCGATATCAACCGATACCGATATATACAGTCGTGGAATTAACACATTATTATGCCTAATTTTGTTGTGATGCCCCGCTGGATGCATTAAACAATGTAACAAGGTTTTCCATAATAAATCAACTCAAGTTATGGAAAAAAATGCCAACATGGCACTGCCATATTTATTATTGAAGTCACAAAGTGCATTATTTTTTTTAACATGCCTCAAAACAGCAGCTTGGAATTTGGGACATGCTCTCCCTGAGAGAGCATGAGGAGGTTGAGGTGGGCGGGGTTGAGGGTAGCGGGGGGTGTATATTGTAGCGTCCCGGAAGCGTTAGTGCTGAAAGGGGTTCTCGGTATTTGTTCTGTTGTGTTTATGTTGTGTTACGGTGCGGACGTTCTACCGAATTGTGTTTGTCATTCTTGTTTGGTGTGGGTTTACAGTGTGGCGCATATTTGTGACAGTGTTAAAGTTGTTTATACGGCCAGTCTCAGTGTGACCTGTATAGCTGTTGACCAAGTATACTTGTATTCACTTGTGTGTGTGAAAAGCCGTAGATATTATGTGATTGGGCTGGCACGCAAAGGCAGTGCCTTTAAGGTTTATTAGCGCTCTGTACTTCTCCCTATGTCCGTGTACCACTCCGCACAGCGGCGTTTTAAAAAGTCAGAAATTTTACTTTTTGAAACCGATACCGATAATTTCCGATATCACATTTTTAAGCATTTAGCGGCCGATAATATCAGCAGTCCGATATTATCAGACATCTCTAAAAAATAAGTATCTCATTGACTCATGATTTCAAAGTGAATCATCTAATTGTACAATGTGAAAATGACAATATATTTTACAGTAAAAAAACAGTGGTACTGTTTTCCATATACAGTAATACACCATAAAACAACAACTATACACTAAGAATTCTAGCCACAGAGCAGCCTGATTTTTATCGTAAAAAAACAGTTGTACCCTGTTTTCATTTACAGTAACACGCCGTAAAAACAACTATATATTTTAATTTGAAAAAAATAATTAGCTGCTCAATCACTAGAATTTTAACGCTAAAACAGTGGTACCATTTTTTCAAAATTACTAAAAAACATCAATTTTGGTCTGTTTTTCCGTTCCTGTTCACTGAGCATTTTGATTTTTTGTTATATGAAATATAAAATGAAAGTCAAACCGTTTTTTAGATGCAGTTATTACTGAATATTACACCAAAAAAATAACCGTTTTTTTAATTAGTTTTTTTGTTTTTTAGAGTGAAATTCAAATAATCCAGTCGTTTTTTATTTCCATTGTTGTAAAGAAAATTCAATGATCAAAGAAAATAATGCACTGTCCCTCGACACGCTTTTCTTTGCAGTGGTCCCCAACCACCGGGCCTTGGATCGCACAAGAAAAAAAAAAAAAAGAATAAATAAATAAACATTTATTTATTTTTAATTTTTTTTATTAAATCAACATAAAAAACACAAGATACACTTACAATTAGTGCACCAACCCCAAAAAAAAACCTCCCTTCCCCATTTACACTCATTCGCACAAAAGGGTTGTTTCTTTCTGTTTTTAATATTTCTGGTTCCTACATTATATATCAATATAGATCAATACAGTCTGCAGGGATACAATCCGTAAGCACACATGATTGTATTTTTTTATGACAAAAAAATAAAAAATAAATTTACTTTTTTTTTAATTAAATCAACATAAAAAACACAAGATACACTTACAATTAGTGCACCAACCCCCCAAAAAACTCCCTCCCCCATTTACACTCATTCACACAAAAGGGTTGTTTCTTTCTGTTTTTAATATTTCTGGTTCCTACATTATATATCAATATAGATCAATACAGTCTGCAGGGATACAATCCGTAAGCACACATGATTGTATTTTTTTATGACAAAAAAATAAAAAATAAATTTACTTTTTTTTTTAATTAAATCAACATAAAAAACACAAGATACACTTACAATTAGTGCACCAACCCCCCAAAAAACTCCCTCCCCCATTTACACTCATTCACACAAAAGGGTTGTTTCTTTCTGTTTTTAATATTTCTGGTTCCTACATTATATATCAATTTAGATCAATACAGTCTGCAGGGACAGTCCGTAAGAACACATGATTGTATTTTTTTATGACAAAAAAATAAATAAATAACATACCCGTCCCCGGTCGGTGGGACAAATTTTCAAGCGTTGACCGGTCCGCAGTTACAAAAAGGTTGGGAACCACTGGTCTACGGCAGGGGTCGGCAACCCGCGGCTCTTTAGCGCCGCCCTAGTGGCTCTCTGGAGCTTTTTCAAAAAATGCATGAAAAATGGAAAAAGATGAGGGGAAAAAAAATCTATTTTTGTTTTAATATGGTTTCTGTAGGAGGACAAACATGACACAAACCTCCCTAATTGTTACAAAGCACACTGTTTATATTAAACATGCTTCACTGATTCGAGTATTTGGCAAGCGCCGTTTTGTCCTACTAATTTTGGCGGTCCTTGAACTCACCTTAGTTTGTTTACATGTATAACTTTCTCCGACTTTCTAGGACGTGTTTTATGCCATTTCTTTTTCTGTCTCATTTTGTCCACCAAACTTTTAAGGTTGTGCATGAAAGGTGAGTTTTGTTGATGTTATTGACTTGTGTGGAGTGCTAATCAGACATATTTGGTCACTGCATGACTGCAAGCTAATCGATGCTAACAGGCTATTAGGCTAGCTATATGTACATATTGCATCATTATGCCTCATTTGTAGCTATATTTGAGGTCATTTAGTTTCCTTTAAGTCCTCTTAATTCCATGACACACTAACTGTATGTAATATGACTTTTATTTTTTTGCGGCTCCAGACAGATTTGTTTTTGTATTTCTGGTCCAATATGGCTCTTTCAACATTTTGGGTTGCCGACCCCTGGTCTACGGTAGATACAGGTAAAAGCCAGTAAATTAGAATATTTTGAAAAACTTGATTTATTTCAGTAATTGCATTCAAAAGGTGTAACTTGTACATTATATTTATTCATTGCACACAGACTGATGCATTCAAATGTTTATTTCATTTAATTTTGATGATTTGAAGTGGCAACAAATGAAAATCCAAAATTCCGTGTGTCACAAAATTTGAATATTGTGTAAGGGTTCAATTTTGAAGACACCTGGTGCCACAAACTAATCAGCTGATTAACTCAAAACACCTGCAAAGGGCTTTAAATGGTCTCTCAGTCCAGTTCTGAAGCCTACACAAACATGGGGAAGACTTCAGATTTGACAGCTGTCCAAAAGGCAACCATCGACACATTGCACAAGGAGGGAAAGACACAAAAGGTTATTGCTGAAGAGGCTGGCTGTTCTCAGAGCTCTGTGTCCAAACACATTAATGGAGAGGCAAAGGGAAGGAAAAACTGTGGTCAGAAAAAGTGTACAAGCGATAGGGATCACCGCGCCCTGGTCAAGATTGTGAAAAAAAACCCATTCAAAAATGTGGGGGAGATTCAGAAGGAGTGGACAGCTGCTGGAGTCAGTACTTCAAGATCCACCACCAAGAGACGCTTGAAAGACATGGGTTTCAACTGCCGCATACCTCGTGTCAAGCCACTGTTGACCAAGAAACAGCGCAAAAAGCGTCTCACCTGGGCTAAGGAAAAAAAGAGCTGGACTGCTGCTGAGTGGTCCAAAGTCATGTTTTCTGACGAAAGCAAATGTTGCATTTCCTTTGGAAATCGAGATCCCAGAGTCTGGAGGAAGACAGGAGAGGCACAGGATCCACGTTGCCTGAAGTCTAGTGTAAAGTTTCCACCATCAGTGATGGTTTGGGGTGCCATGTCATCTGCTGGTGTCGGTCCACTCTGTTTCCTGAGATCCAGGGTCAACGCAGCCGTCTACCAGCAAGTTTTAGAGCACTTCATGCTTCCTGCTGCTGACCTGCTCTATGGAGATGGAGATTTCAAGTTCCAACAGGACTTGGCGCCTGCACACAGCGCAAAATCTACCCGTGCCTGGTTTACGGACCATGGTATTTCTGTTCTAAATTGGCCCGCCAACTCCCCTGACCTTAGCCCCATAGAAAATCTGTGGGGTATTGTGAAAAGGAAGATGCAGAATGCCAGACCCAAAAACGCAGAAGAGTTGAAGGCCACTATCAGAGCAACCTGGGCTCTCATAACACCTGAGCAGTGCCAGAAACTCATCGACTCCATGCCACGCCGCATTAACGCAGTAATTGAGGCAAAAGGAGCTCTAACCAAGTATTGAGTATTGTACATGCTCATATTTTTCATTTTCATACTTTTCAGTTGGCCAACATTTCTAAAAATCCCTTTTTTGTATTAGCCTTAAGTAATATTCTAATTTTGTGACACACGGAATTTTGGATTTTCATTTGTTGCCACTTCAAATCATCAAAATTAAATGAAATAAATATTTGAATGCATCATTCTGTGTGCAATGAATAAATATAATGTACAAGTTACACCTTTTGAATGCAATTACTGAAATAAATCAAGTTTTTCAAAATATTCTAATTTACTGGCTTTTACCTGTAAATGTTGAGACAGCCCTGTAGTACAGCGTCCCCGCCACACAGTGGCCATTGCGCCTACTTGTGTTGTCAGCTGACCAATTGCTGCACGAAGAAGAAGCAGAAAGCCCGCCCCTCCTCCAACGCTGCTCTAAAAGCGGTCGTGAAAAATATTGCAGGAAAAAAAAACACTCGTCGAAGGCCTATCTCTTTCAAGAAACGTCACACCAATCTGGGACTATTTGTGACTTTGAAGTTGAGCGTCCGCAACAGAATAATAATCGGGTGAGTTTAAATGTCTGTCTTTAGTTTCGAAGTGACAACACGGGCGAGCATCGACGAGCTAGGCAGCGCTAATGCTAACTCCAAAATGGTGGCTTCATGGTGCCCCCTAGACTACTGTCAGTCGGCTTTGACCAACTCTATTGTACACTTACACTTTTGTGTAGAGCCCTGAGTGGACCATTTTGGGGTTTACAACGAAAAAGAACGCGTTTGTTTGTCGGTGCTGATAATCGAGGGTTGCTGTGACGTCACCGTGCGGACGTGCCGGCTGACAGTCGATAATGGCGGACACGCCATTATCGACCAGTCTATACTCTCGCGTTTCCTGAAACAATCGGATATTATCAGTAATTCGTAGGTTTCTTATCTTGAATTATTGATGGTAACTAGTTCAACTGAAGTCGGCGCTATAAAAGTGATGCTTTTGTGCGGTCAACAGTGTAACACATTATCACACAATACATGTGCATTCAATTCAATACAACTGAAACTGTTTTCTGCTGATGCCATGTAGTGTAGACTTAAGTCAAAGGTCATGCGTGTTTTGTGCGAGAGTGAATGTTGTTATCAGTTGGGAATGTTTACAGCTGATAAGACCACGCCCTTTGCCCGACCGGACACGCCCACCCGAGCTGCTGACGACTAACATTGCACTTGCAAACAAATATAGATGTCAGCGAGACGGACACTCAACGTGAGGGCGACCACTTTCTGAACCAGTTCAGGGCAGTCAACTTGATTTGTGCTGCAAGTAATTTTGCCTAACTTTAAGCCGCTTATAAGGGGGGGGAAAGCTTTGTTCCATCCATAAGGTCAGCATCGACCTGTACAAATGACATAAATGTAGATCAAGTCCCTGATGCTGCAGTTCGGCGAACACCGTACAATTTTCTTCCGGTCACACGTGTCATGTTTTGTTTTCCTCCTCACCTGTCCAGGATGCCGACAGCAGGTAGCAAGCTGAAGCAGTGCCTGCTGGCCCAGGATCAGCTGGAGAACGCCATCAACGCCGTCATCAAGACAGAGCAGCAGCTCAGAGAGAACGCCAGGGAGGTGAGTGCCCTTCAACGAGTTTTGTGTTGAACTCCGCATTTTTGTGTCGCTGACGAAACACGAGGTCTCAGCACAGTCAATCAATGTTTATTTATACCGTATTTTTCGGACTATAAGTCGCAGTTTTTTTCATACTTTGGCCGGGGGTGCGACTTATACTCAGAAGCGACTTATGTGTGAAATTATTAACACATTACCGTAAAATATCAAAATCGTATAAGATTTCATGGGATTTAGCGATTAGGAGTGACAGATTGCTTGGTAAACGTATAGCATGTTCTATATGTTATAGTTATTTGAATGACTCTTACCATAATATGTTACGTTAACATACCAGGCACCTTCTCATTTGGTTATTTATGCCTCATATAACGTACACTTATTCAGCCTGTTGTTCACTATTCTTTATTTTTTTTAAATTGCCTTTCAAATGTCTATTCTTGGTGTTGGCTTTTATCAAATAAATTTCCCCCCAAAAAATGCGACTTATACTCCAGTGCGACTTATGTTTTTTTCCTTCTTTGTTATGCATTTTCGGCCGGTGTGACTTATACTCCAAAAAATACGGTATAGCCCTAAATCACAAGTGTCTCAAAGGGCTGCACAAGCCACAACGACATCCTCGGTTCAGATCCCACATCACGGCAAGGAAAAACTCAACCCAGTGGGATGACAATGAGAAACCTTGGAGAGGACCGCAGATGTGGGTGACCGGTGCAATGGACGTCGAGTGGATCTAGCATAATATTGTGAAAGTCCAGTCCATAGTGGATCTAACATAATAGCACAGGACTGTTATTTCCTTTCATTCTGACAAATGCCTGCCCAAAGTGTAATGCATCAACTTGACTCTATTTGAATACATGTGCAAAGAATGTCTCATTGTAAAAGTCCAAACAGATCTTTCTAGAGCAGCAACCTTTTTGATCCCTGGTCTCAGCCAAGAATTATGTTTTTTTTTTTATGCTTCATCGGAAGAAACCAGAAGTAGCAACAATGTCGGTTTAATTAACAAAGGCACGCACTCGCTGGTAAGCAAGCAACGCAGGAAGTGATCACTGGTCAGGCACAGTGACACGCTAATGGATAACAGTATCAACTATCAAATTTGGTTTTCTGCCGGTTGATTCATTGCATGGAGTGTGAAGAGAAAGTAAAAAAAAAGAAGAACTTGTGGATAAGAGGAGAAGTGACTCGGACAGTATGGCACTTTTTTGGATTTAGTCAGACCAATGTGGTCTGTAAATGATGCAAGGCAAGACCGCTAATACCACACCAACTTAGATGCGCTCACCTTTTCGAGCACAGCTGTAACTTCCTGGCACTAAACCTGCAGAAAAAAGCTATTCTCAGGGTTTTCTATGTTTACATTCTCACACTTTGCACTATTTTCTTACACTTCATTAAGCATTTTTTACATATTCCTTATGTTTAAAGATTAAGTGTTCAATGTGATTTTAACATTTTGTTGACATTGAGTGTTTTCCATGCTTGTTGACATTTCCTTTCTGCCTCGATAGCTGAGGGATTTTAATTAGAGCAAAGTTACATTTCAAATAAAATATATTTTTGCCAAATAAAACACTGATATGATAGTTTTCAGTCACATCGGCGATGAAAGTGTTATTGTAGCTGGAACTAGTTGATGCATTACAACAGTAAACTCTTATGACTCACATCGTAGTCAGATTGAGGATTTTTTTTGGGGGGGCCCAGGGGGTACCGTATTTTTCGGACTATAAGTCGCACTGGAGTATAAATCGCATTTTTGGGGGAAATTTTTTTGATAAAACCCAACACCAAATGTATATGGTAAGAGTCATTCAAATAACTATAACATATAGAACATGCTATACGTTTACCAAACAATCTGTCACTCCAAATCGCTAAATCCCATGAAATCTTATACGTCTAGTCTCTTACGGGAATGAGCTAAATAATTTTATTTGATATTTTACGGTAATGTGTTAATAATTTCACACATAAGTCGCTCCTGAGTATAAGTCGCACCCCCGGCCAAACTATGAAAAAAACTGCGACTTAAAGTCCGAACAATACGGTATGTGCATGGTGAGCCAGTACAGTCTCCACACAGTATTATCCAGCTTTTATAGACTGAAGTTGAAGCAAAAATGTACAGTCAGTGAAGTGTAGTCCGAGGTCAAAACGTGTGCTTGTTGGCAGCTCTGCTGCTCACTGATGTGATCATGCAATTATATTTCCCAAAATGTTCTGTATTTGTCCTCGAGTTGGCAACTCCAGTTCTTAGAACCAAAACAAATGTCATGTGGCTTTTCATTCCTGCTCACATCGCCCGCAGGAATCTCCAAACAACCAAAGTCCACTGGTTAATCTCCGTAAAGTTTTGGTCATGTGACTAAATCACCTTGCGTTGCTCAAAAGCTTTCGTCGTCTGACGTAACGCACACTAACTCACCGCGTGCGTTTATGGGCTCTCTGACCAGGCAACAAAACGTGTCGTCTTTTTTGTCTCAGGTGCGCTGGCAGCTGCAGAGCTGCGTAAGTCGCCAGCAGGAGGCGCTGCGGTGCCGGGAAGTGTGGCTTTTGAGTCAGCTGGAACTGCTGGAACACGTCAAGGCGGAAACACTGCAGCAGCAGTTGCACCGGCTCCATCGGGTGACCACCTCTTTCTCACTCTCGTCTACAATCCAACTCTCTTTACATTCTGTAACAACTCTTAATTATGTTTCTAACTCCATTCTTTTCTGTCTTTACCTTTTGTCATTAATCTTAACTGAGACTTTTTTTTAATTGAGTCTGTTCTGTTGCGGTGTTGCAGCTGTACGGTCAGCTAGACGTGATCTCACAGCAGCTGCAGAACGCCAACAGCAGCACCGACCTGAGCAATCAGCTGACTAGCTGCATGGACAAGTAAGAATGTGTTTAATTGATATTGACCCATTATCGGCGCTGATATCCGGCGTTTTGTCTGGTTTTCTTTTACAATGAAACTACATCAGCAGGTACGATATATATTCACGTATTACACTAGTATTAAAAAAAAACCTGTATTTTCCGGATTATAGATATCCGGATATAAGCCGCGTCCACTAAATGTAAGAAAATAAATTTTTCCACGTATTAGCTGCACAGGACTATAAGCCGCAGATATATACGTTGTGAAATTATTTATTTACACAGAAAGATTCTGTCAATGTTTATTTACATTCCTTAATTGTTTCCAAACAGTGTTTGTGACATAGGCGGTAATAGGGCTGATCAAACCGAACAGAGGTCATGGTCAAGGACCCGCTAGCTGCACGAGCGAGCTCTCCAATCAGCTAAACAGACTCAATAACTCCACGGTGACGTTTTGGTGAATTTATGAAACCAAAACAATACAAAAAGAATGCCGTTGTAAGTTAATATTACGAACACAGACACCTGTAAAAGTTTCAGCTTCTTAGCCAATGCTTTACAGTTTTACAATATAACTACCGTATTTTCCGCACCATAAGGCGCCCTGGGTTAAAAGCCGCGCCTTCAATGAACGGCATATTTCAAAACTTTGTCCACCTATAAGCCGCCCGGTGTTGTAAGCCGCATCTAACTGCGCTAAAGGAATGTCAAAAAAACAGTCAGATAGGTCAGTCAAACTTTAATAATATATTAAAAACCAGCGTTCTAACAACTCTGTTCACTCCCAAAATGTACGCAAATGTGCAATCACAAACATAGTAAAATTCAAAATAGTGCAGAGCAATAGCAACATAATGTTGCTCGAACGTTAATGTCACAACACACAAAATAAACATAGCGCTCACTTTCTGAAGTTATTCTTCATTCATAAATCCCTCGAATTATTCTCCTTCGTTGTCCGAATTGAAAAGTTGGGCAAATGTGGGATCCAAAATGTCGTCTGGCGCTGTCTCCGTCTCCCTGTCTTGGTGAACGTCACGTGTGTTCGCCTTCTGTCATCCATTGTTCCCACGCAGTTAGCAGTCTAGCTTCGAATGCCCTGTTGACACCAATATCCAGCGGCTGGAGGTCTTTTGTCAATCCACCCGGAATGACGGCGAGTATTGAATTAAGCGCGTAAGCGTGTCTCTTAATGTGATGTTATGAGCTAGCAAATATAACAACTACACTACCCAGCATGCAACGATATTGACGAGCATGCGCGGTAGCCCTGAGAAGCGTTGTTGTATGCTGGGAGTTAGAATGTGGTTATGAGCACGCAGTGAGTAAACGTTGAGAACTCAGTTAACACGCCTCGTCTGCATTATTTATAATTAGACAGACAACACACTTAATAGGAGCCATTTTGGGGTCTTTACATAAACACACAAATAGAAATGAAACGTCACATATCCCAGCATGCACCGCGCGCTTCTTCGTCATCCACTGTTCCCACGCAGTTAGCAGTCTAGCTTCGAATGCCCTGTTGACACCAATATGTAGCGGCTGGAGGTCTTTTGTCAATCCACCCGGAATGACGGCGAGTATTGAATTAAGCGCGTAAGCGTGTCTCTTAATGTGATGTTATGAGCTAGCAAATATAACAACTACACTACCCAGCATGCAACGATAGTGACGAGCATGCGCGGTAGCCCTGAGAAGCGTTGTATGCTGGCAGTTAGAATGTGGTTATGAGCACGCTGTGAGTAAACGTTGAGAACTCAGTTAACACGCCTCGTCTGCATTATTTATAATTAGACAGACAACACACTTAATAGGAGCCATTTTGGGGTCTTTACATAAATACACAAATGGAAATGAAACGTCACATATCCCAGCATGCACCGCGCGCTTCTTCTACGGGGAAAAAAGATGGCGGCTGTTTACCGAAGTTGCGAGACCGATACTTTATGAAAATGAATCTTAATATTTATCCATATATAAAGCGCACCGGGTTATAAGGCGCACTGTCAGCTTTTGAGAAAATTTGTGGTTTTTAGGTGCGCCTTATAGTGCGGAAAATACGGTAAAACAATTCTTACCAAACGTTGTTTGCAGTGATGAATGAAGAATCCATATTAGTTTAAACGCCATAGATCAATACTTCCGGTTCAAGGCACGAAACGGGAAGTACATTTTCTATTTGCAGCGTCTGCAGTGAGCAAACACGTCCAAAAGATGGCGCCATAGCACAAACAGTAACACACCTTTGTAAGTGTGTCTAGCGCAGGGGTCGGCAACCTTTACCAGTCAAAGAGCCATTTTGACCAGTTTCACAAATTATAGAAAACGATGGGAGCCGCAAATTTTTTTGAAATTTCAAATGAAATAACACAATAACCCCCCCCCCCCCAGCAGGCTTGGGGTAGGGGCAGGGTTTGGTGGTAGCAGGGGTGTATAACGTAGCCCGGAAGAGACAGGGCTGCATGGGATTCTGGGTGTTTGTTCTGTTGGGTTAAGGTGCAGATGTTCTCCCGAAATGTGTTTGTCATTCTTGTTTGGTTTTGGTTCAAAGTGTGGCGCATTATTAGTAAGAGTGTTAAAGTTGTTTTATATGACCACCGTCAGTGTAACCTGTGTGGCTGTTGAACAAGTATGCCTTGCTGTCACGTACATGTGCAAGCAGAAGATGTATATTGTATAACAAGTGTTGGGCTGGAACGCATTAATACAGATTGTAGAAGGCGCCAAATGTTGTACCATCATTGCACGCCCTTATTATAGCCATAAGGATGAAAATCGGTGAATATTAATCCCGGGAGTTTTCTGCGAGAGGCACTGAAATCCGGAAGTCCCATGGGAAAATTGGGGGGTTCAGCAAGTACGCTGCTGAGCCGCATCAGAGTGATCAAAGAGCCGCATGCGGCTCCGGAGCCGAGGGTTGCCGACCCCTGGTCTAGCGGGATTGAAAACTTCCGTGTCAGTAGCACTTAAACAAATTCTGACCTTTTTGGGGACAAAATTGTAGATTAGCTTTCCAAAGATATTAATTCTCCAAACGGTTCAATGGCAGTTTCACATTTACTTACTATTACAATCCCAGAATTTGAAGGGGTTAAAAATCTATGTAAATAAAGTTTAGTACGCCGCACTTTTCGTAGGACAAGAAGATGATCGAAAATTTTCTCCCGAATCTTAACCTGGTTTTTGCATACTGTCTAGGTTATGGTATGCATCAAAGAGGACGCAGTGAGAAGGTCAGCAGAAGGTTCTTGGCCTCCATCGTTCATTCTTGTCACTGTGTTGTCATCAGGTTGTCCTCTCTGAGTCTGGTGCCAGAGGAAACGCCTGAGATGAGCTTCGATGCAGATTCGCGCTCCCTGAGGGACGCCATCACTTCATTTGGCAGCATCACTGCCCAGGTAGCCCACGCTTTCACTGCTCATCAAAGAACTGAACGTGTGAGGAAGTAAGGATGCAGTCGATGAAAAGTTGACATGTTCAAGGACTTGAGTCATTACTGTTGTATTGATATTGTTGCAAAATATTATTATTATGATGATTATTGTTATTGCAGTTATTTAACAGCCAAAAGATGATCAACATACTGTTTGTGCAGAAAGTGGAGGGTGGAGCTTGGGGCGACTGGCTGCTGGAAAGCCATCCTATTGGACGTCAGGTCAGCAAGGACTCTCAGGATTGGCTGTCACCAAAGGACAAAGCAGTGGAGGCGGAGTCAAATGCGTTGCAAAAAGTAATAACTGAGGTTTTGTAATCCAGTTCAAAGTAGGGCTGGGCTTAAAACTATCACGATGTAAATTTATATCGGTCCAGATCAGTGATTGATATTTTCAATGACCTAAGGAAAATGAAGAGCAGGAGAAAAAAAAAAAGAAATGTAAACATTTTATATATGAAATGTAAACATGTTTATCTAAAAAGAAACCTTCATTTTGATTCAAATCCCTCAGCTATCAAGGCAGAAGTGAAATGTCAACACAAGCATGGAAAACACTCACTGTAAACAAATTATTAAAATCACATTGAACACTTAAAAATAAGATCTTAAAATGAAGGTGCAAAAATAGGGAACTTGTAATAAATGCTTCATAAAGTGTAAGAAAATAGTGCAAAGTGTGAAAATGTAAACCAAGCAACCTGAGAACTATTTTCTGCAGGTATCATGCCAGGAAATTACGGCAGTGCTCTAAAGGGCGGCTAAAGTGGTGTGGTATTAGCGGTCTTGCTTTTCATCATTTACAGACCACATTGGTCTGATTATGGCCCCTCAAAAAAAATACAAAAAAATGTCCAGGTGATTTTCCTTTGATTCACAATTTCTTCATTTTGACTTTCTCCTCTCACTCCATGTAAAGAATCAAGCACCAGACAAGCAAACTTGATAGTTGATACGATTACCTGTCACTCCCACTGATCAGTGATCACTTCCTGCGTTGCTCGGTTACCATAGTGCGAGTGCCTTTGTTCATGCCACCAACCTCGCTTCCATACGTCCACTTTCTTCCCGCAAAGGAAAAAAATTACAGAATGTTTTATCGATATTGATTACGTGTCTATTGCGATTGTATGTATCGTTTTATTGCCCAGCCCTAGCTCACAGCACTCCCTGACCATGAATTGTGACGCTGACATGAAATATGCTGAGTCATCATTGTCCTTGTGCAGACCTCCTGTCCTGTCCTTGGGTCTGTGGACTTCCTCAAGGCCTGGGGTCAGCTGCGAGACCTGGAAACATGGCTGCTCCGGGACCAGAAGCCGGTCACCCGGCAGCGCAGCGCCAGCAGCTGCAGCTCCTCCTTCTCCATCGAGAAGATTGACGAGTCCGACCTGCGCGACTACCTCCAGGACGATGACCTCAGCGAGTGGCTGGTGACTGCGCCTGCCGACGCCGCCGAGTCTGACGCTGAGCGCTGGCGCAAGCTTCTGAAGCCTTTCTCCGAGCACTGGTCGTGCGACGACTGGCTGGCGGAATCGAGCCGGCAGACGTCCGACTGCACGTCCTGCTGCCAAACCACAAAAGCCCTGGAGATCGAGAACTTGGGCGAGCTCAAGTGCCTGAAGACCCCGCCCTCCCCTACAGACGCCATTCCAACGCTGCAGGCGTGGCTTCAACAGGCGGCGCCGGTCCAGCAGACGTGTCGTGCCAACGAGCGGTGCTCCAGCTACTCTGATTGCGTGTGCGACGAGAACTGCGGTAAAGAAGCTCTAAACGCGTGGCTGCTGCAGCACGCTGCGCTTGACAAGAACGGCGTCTCTGTTGCCGACGCCAACAACACGTCGACCGACACCTCCCATGCCTCGCCCACTAGCAAGAATGTGCCACCCGCACTGCACCATAGACAGCAGGAAGAGAAGGTAGGTAAAGTGCATGCGATGATGATGATGATGATGATGATAACAGGAAATGGAAGAACAAGGTGTGTTGTCTTCACAGGTTCAGGCCATCTTGGAGGCGTGGCTTCATCCTTCAAACCCCTCCCTGCACACCACCACTTTGTTCCAAAGCCCTCTGGATCCAGAACTCTGGGTGCTTCCGAACAACTCGTCGAGTCCTAAAGCGACTTCTGCGTCCGAGCAGGACGATAAATGGCTGCTAAAGAAGAAATCTCAGGTAGCGGAGTGAAAGATTGGTCGTGACGTGCAAACAAGACTTTTTCTCTGACAGCTCCGCTCTCCATTAGGAACATTTGGTTTTGGCCTCTGTCCGCGACCTCTTTTCCTGCATGAATGTGGGCGGGGACAAAGAAAAATGGCTCCACAAGGCTCCTCCTCAGGTGAGTGACAGCTGGTCTCAATAGGTCGTCTCTTGCACACATATCGTATTTTACAGTGTACGATTTCTGGCCTCATTGTAGTATGGATATTATTAAAAAATACCAGCAGGGTTTTTAATAAACGCCTATTAACAGTATGGAGGTGAATTTGGATCTTAAATACAAACGTTTTTTTTGGACAACAAATATATACGGAACTGAGTTTTTTGTGAATATTCTATAAGTTTGTGAGCAAAATTTGTGTTTTGAAAGTTCAGTGAAGAAATGAAAATCAGTGTTTAAAAAAAATGTATAAAAAAAATTCTAATTGTATAAAAAGAATCATTGTGTAAAATATTCAGTGCAGAAAAATTTGTTGCACAAAACTCAAGACTCACCTCAGTTAAATTTTTAAGACAAAAGCAGCTGATTAGGTAGTTTTGAGATCGGATCGATTGCTTCAGTTTTGAGCAATGAACATCTCTGCACTGATTTTCAAACACTGAATTTTTAAACACACACATTTTGCTTACACATTTGTATTCAATGAAATTGTCAGCGTAATTTGATTTTGTAAAAAAATGTGGTCAAATTTTTATTCACTGAAATTATCAGCGTATTTGATGGAAAAAGAAATATATATATATCGGTTCACAAAATTTAAATGCAAAAAATTCAGTGACATGAATTCGGCATTAAAAAAAAAGAAAAGTATTAGACACAAATGAACCTCCATAGATGAGAAGACTTGAGGGTTAGGGTTAGATATTTCCGTGCCAATCGTGCAGCCTTAATGTGCATAAGTTGGAGCTTTTCAATATTTCTTTGGAGCGTGTGACAAAATAACGGCACAATAATGGAGATTAGACAACACCAGTGACTGTAAAACTTGTTTGATTGGAAAATCGATCATAAAATTAGCACATTTTCAATGTTTCATTTTTTAATGTGTGTTTAGAGGCCAAAATTATGTATTTTGTGTTCCTGTTTAGAACAACACAGCCATACTAAATTGTTTAAAATATTTGTTCTATGTCTATGTCCATGCATAAATATAGACGTGCTTTTTACATTTCAAAAAAGATCACTCATGAAAATGAAGAGCAGAGGACCAAGGCAGATGCTTTGTGGAACTCCACAGTCTAATACCTTGCATAAAATAAACTCATACCTGTTACTGTTAGTCAACCAGCTCTCCATCCAACTAATTGCATTGACCATTCGCAGTCATGCTAAGCTCGCTCCCGCTTTCTTTTCTTCCAGATGTATTGACGAAGATGAAGATGAGGAGCTTTCTTCTGGCCTGCGTCACTTTATTGCTGCTTCGCACACACACAATCTATTCAAACCTGCAGCCTTCTTCCTGTGGCATCAGCGTTTGCTTCCTGCAAAGGTTCTTCAACTTCCCGCAAACCGGAAGTCAACTCTTTGCGCATCGATCACTTGGTCAAGAATCAATATTTGTGAATCTCGCGATTGGATAATTTCAGTCTTTTTCACCAATAACATCTTGAAAGGTGCTAGCAAAGTGTGTGTCAAAGTTCAACTTTCTATGAAACATTATTTTTGCATTAACATGTATTCTGCCTGGTTGAGGGTCTCATTGTTTCCTTTACTCTGCTGCAGAGTTTTAACTCAGTTATTTTATTCTAAAATCAATTTAAATTGTCCATCTCTTAGATTTCCTTTTCAGTGTCTTTCAAGCCCTGGATGAAAGACCACCAATGATTTGTTTTGTTGGGTTTTATAAATGCCGAGTGATGTCATCCAAGTCTTTGCTGTGAATCTCCACTCTTAATAAAACATGTTGACATCAACACTGGTCACGTGACGACTTTGTTTTTGAAGCAGCCACTGTCAAAAGTTAAATTGTAGTGTTTACATAAACACAAACAATGTTAGAAACTTAATCAAGCGTTTTGATACATTTTAAAATACCTTCCCTAATTCAACGAGAATTTTGTCCGTCTGCGGTTTCCGTCAAAAGGGACTATCTGCACAAAACCTCGCGATCTTTCGTGTCCGTCAACGGCCAATCACAAGCGATTTTGGAGCGAGCTGCGCAGGAGCTGCACCAATCAGAGGCGGCGTACCACTCCGCCACGTCTGTCCCGCCCCCGCGGTGCTGCTGCAGCGGTGACTGGATCCTCGGCTCCCGTTGATGTGGCCTCGGCGGTCCGGCGACTCGAGTCGTTCCCGACCAGCACCGACACAGGAGACGTTCTGGTATGAACCGTAAGCTTCAAAACGAATCCCGTAAAGACGAGCTTTCCAATGAAGTTGCTGGACTAACAAAACATTAGTCTTCATCCGCCTTCCTCCTCCATAGAGGGATGCAAGGAGCTCTCTGATTGGCTGCAGGGAAGCTTTATGATCTTCTTGTTGACACAGTATCATTTGTGTCAGGTTTGTGACGTGGACGTGTACAGGATTATTTCTTCTACTTGTCCGGGGCAAGGCGGTTTCTTTCCCCGTCTATTACCTTCACTTTGAGGCGGGACATCCCAAGCCAATCAGAGAGCATGTTCCATGGCAAGCCAATTTGCATATTTGTACCATATCTAAACTGTCACGAGTCAGCGAAAAGGAGCATGTTTAATAACCAGTAGAATGGACCTATGGACGGATGGGCCAATGTAACTAGATATTCGTCTTCCTTCATAATATATAATGCTATATTATAATCATTGGTGATCATTAGAGTAACTCTTATTTGTGTTCCTGTTTTTACTTTGAAGGAGCACTCGGGGCACTTCCGCTGCTCCTAACCATTTAATCCTTTCCCACAATGCTTTGTGTCCACGTCTTCTTCTTCCTGTTTATTGTGGCCGTCTCCGCCGGCAACATTTAACGTTCTCATTTGACGTTTTCCAGCTCGGTGAGTTCCCCAAAAACGCATTTAAGCGTTTATCAGCATATTCGCCGTCCGCGCTCGGCGACATTTGTGTCCGCTTTACGAGCGGAGAGGGGAAATAATGCTCCCGCTGCTTCCTCGTCACTGACGCCGAGCTCCACCGAGCCCCAGCCGAGCCCCGGAACTTCATTGAGAAAAACGTTGTTTTAACGCCCTTCGCTCCGGGAACGACTCCAGACACGTTCCCGATACACGCTAACGTGTGTCATGAATCGGGCCTCGGTGCAGCGATATTCGGCGTGGATGTAGACATTATTTAGGTGGTAAACGAGAGAGCTTTTGATAATGGATGCACTGCTCGGTTCTGTCGGTGTTAATCGTGACATCACCGCAGCGATGTCGGCCAAATGCCATGTTTCCGTTTCATACTCGATTCAAACTGGCGTTTTTATTTAGTCTGACTGACTATATTTCAAAAAGAGAGCTATAATTGTCACGTTGTGTGAGGTGCGGGCCCACACGGTAAGGAAGCGACCGCAGCGGCTGAGAGTGCCTAAAATGACCAATATTTGATCGGAGTCCGTTTCAACTGTCGCTGCAGTGCCACTCGGCAATGTTGTTTATGATGATTGGGCGATTATATGTATTCAGCTTGTTTCTTTGTGTCAGTATTGTTCACTATTTTGTTTATTGTTATGTGCGTTTATATATAGTATAATATTACATATGTTATTATGAAATAGCATATAATATAATATGCTGTTTAATTAGTTAATGTTTTTTTATGTATGCATACATGTTATTTTTATTATAATATAATTGATATTTTTAATTAACTATATTTAATATAAATACTTTTATTTTATTTGTATTAAGTATGTTTGTGTGGATATATATATATTTTATGCTACTATAATATATAATAGATTATAATATAATTAATTAATACAATTACTTAATGTAGTTTATTTTATTATTGTGTGTGTGTGTGCGTGTGTGTGTGTGTGTGTGTATATTCATATTTTTATGTCATTATATTATAATATAATTTTGGTTAAATAGAATTTTTTAATTAGTTAGTTTTTTTATGTATGCATATATGTTATATTTTTATTATAATATAATTGATATTTTTAATTAACTATATTTAATATAGATACTTTTATTTTATTTGTATTAAATATGTTTGTGTGGATATATATATATATATATATATATATATATATATATATATATATTATGCTACTATAATATATAATAGATTATAATATAATATAATTAATACAATTACTTAATGTAGTTTATTTTTATTATTATATTGTGTGTGTGTGTGTGTGTGTGTGTGTGTGAGTGTGTGTGTATATATATTCATATTTTTATGTCATATTATAGTATAATTTTGGTTAAATAGAATTATTTGATATAATCAATTAATTTTAATCAATTTTTATTATGTGTGTATGTATGTGTATATATTTTTATGATACTATAATTTATAATGTAATTATTCATTAATTTTTTTATTACAATATGTGTATATATATATATATATATTTACAATATTTGTTTTAATATAATATAATTATTTGATATAATTACATAATTTTGTTAGATATAATTATTTAATATCATTCATTTATTTTATTATCACATATGTGTATGTGTGTAGTAGGGCTGCAACTAACGATTAATTTCATAATCGATTAATCTGTCGATTATTACTTCGATTAATAATCGGATGAAAGAGACAAACTACATTTCTATCCTTTCCAGTATTTTATTGGGAAAAAAACCAGCATACTGGCACCATATTTATTTTGATTATTGTTTCTCAGCTGTTTGTACATGTTGCAGTTTATAAATAAAGTTTTATAAAAAAAAAAAAAATTGCCTTTGCGCATGCGCCAACGAATCGATGACTAACTTAATCGGCAACTATTTTTATAATCGATTTAATCAATTAGTTGTTGCAGCCCTAGTGTGTATATATATATATATATATATATATATTATATGTTACTATATTATATATAGTGTAATATAATTAATTATATAATTTTGTTTAAATATAATTATTATGTATTATATTTTTTAAATGCAATGCTGCATCTGCTAAGAAAGTCAATCATGTCAAAATAGTTTCACCCAAATGCAAATATGAGAGCGTTAATAATCGCAACACTGATCGGGTTCCTTCACTTCCTGTTCTCTCCCACGCAGAAACTTACTCACCTCGTAGCTTTAGGATGGAGGACCCCGAGGCGGAGCTCACCGTGTCGGAGGCGGACGCCCTGGGAGCCGACTTCATCACGGTGGAGTTGGACACGCAGCCCATCGAGTACGTGGTCAAGTGGGCGGACGTGGGCTCCAAGTTCACCATCTCGTGCGTCAAGAAGGACTCGGACGACCCGGAGCTGAGCGGCGAGCAGCTGAAGATCGAAACGGACGAGGCCTTCTTCGCGCCGTACGAGGAGGTGTACCCCTGCGAGGTGACGGAGCAGAGCGTGGAGATAAAGATGGACTCTGACGAGGAGGACCACGAGGTCCTGGTGGAGGCGGGGAGCAGTCACCTGGACGGCGAGGTCGACTCGGATCAGGCCCCGTACGAGCCGGACGACCGGCAGTACCGCTGCACTTACTGCGGCAAGTGCTACAGCCACGCCTCCAGCCTCTACCGCCACCAGCAGACGCACGTCGCCAAGACGGCGAGCCTGGTGGCGTCCGCCAAGCACGCCCTCGAACCCGCGCACCAGGATGCCCGTTACACCTGCCAACACTGCGGCATGAGCTTTAAGGGCAGCAGGTGGGTCGCACCGATACGCTTCTTTCAGGGCCGATACAGATACCAATCACTTGTCGTCAAGGAGGCTACTAAAAGAACCCTGGAATATCGCTACGGTTGAAATAAAAACAATTCCGGGCTCCTTGACGTAGAGCAAGGACGTCAAACTGGTTTTATTGAGGGCCACGTCGCAGTGATGGCTGCCCTCAGAGGGCCACATGCAACCTGAATATCGACAAATAGCCATTTTGAACCGCGGTGGCAATTGTTTATTTCTTACCGACACATTTTTTTTAAACAATTGTAAGTCAGGGTGACAAGCAGATATTTAAATCTTTATTGCTTAGAATATCTTGTTGCTTGCACAGATAAAGTTTAGAAGATACGCTTAAGGGGTGCTCCAAAAAATCGATGTGCATTTAAATTGCGATTTTTGTTATTCCGATTCTTAATTAATTCTTCATTTTGAAAATCGATAAAATAGTTAAAAATTTTGGCCAAATATTTAACTTTTTTAAAGAATAAATTTTTGGATCAATTATTGATATTATTATGACTATTGATACTGTACCGAAAATTAACCGAACCGTGACCTCTAAACCGAGGTACGTACCGAACCAAAATTTGTGTACCAATACACCCCTAAAATATATATATATTTTAGGGGTGTATAACTATATATAGTTATTTTAGGGGTGTATAACTATATATAGTTATTTTAGGGGTGTATAACTATACATAGCTACATATATATATATATATATATATATATATATATATATATTTTTTTTTTTTTTTTTTTTTTTTTTAGGGATATATATATATATTTTAGGGATATATATAATATATATATATATATATATATATATATATATATATATATATATCCCTAAAAAAAATATATATATATATTTATTTTAGGGGTGTATTGGTACACAAATTTTGGTTCGGTACGTACCTCGGTTTAGAGGTCAGGGTTCGGTTAATTTTCGGTACAGTAAGAAAACAACAAAATATACATTTTTGGGTTATTTATTTACCAAATTTGCAATATTATGTTTTGAACAATGACAGTTTGAAAGAAGAAAAAAAAGCTTTGTTTTATTAGTCAACATTGCAACTTTTTCTAAATCACATTTAACCTTTAAGCTTTTTTATTTCACTTTTGTTATGTTATTGTTTATTTTAATAGTATTTTTAGAATGTGCCGTGGGCCTTTAAAACATTAGCTGTGGGCCGCAAATGGCCTCCGGGGCACACTTTTGACACCCCTGCTATAGATAATAAAAAATTAAACCTGATAAATTTATGGATAAAAAGCAGAGCCTGGCGATACATGCGCGTTTATCATAACTCTCTCTCTCTCTCTCTGTCTCTGCCCCTCCCTCACAAATGCTGCTGCGGCGCACAATTAGTTTTGTTTTTAACCCCTTCTTAACCCTGAACGTACATTGAAAATACACGCAACCCTAACTCAAAATGCCGGACATTTGAGGCATTTAAGAAACTCCGCCCTGACAGCTCCGCAAAAGAGGACATGTCCGGTGAAAAGAGGACGTATGGTCAGTCTATCGTAGCCTGCTAGCATGCCGTGTGTTGTGCCTCGGTGTGCATTGTTTACACAACTTAATATGTCCGTGTGGAAACTCCTTCAGTACACCTCCGAACCGAATCGGAACCCCCGTACCAAAACGGTTCAATACAAATACACGTACCGTTACACCCCTTGTATATATTTTTCTAAATGTAAAACACTACCTTGTGGTCTACATAACATGTAATGGTGGTTCTTTGGTCAAAATGTTGCATAGATGATGTTTTACGGACCATTTTCAAGTAGCTTTCTGAAAGTCTCTTCAGGATGCGCCGTTTTGTGGGCGGTCTTATTTACGTAGCTCACCTTCGGCAGCGTCTTCTCCCCGCCATCTTTGTTGTAGCGGTGTAGCGTGCAAGGACGGAAGTGGAAGAAGTGTCAAAAAATGGAGCTAACTGTTTTAATTACATTCAGACTTGACTTCAATCAATAACGGAGCAGCATATTCGCATCCGTGGCTCAATAATACAACAACAACGCCGGAAATGTGTATCGTGAAAAAACGTCCGACCGGAACCCTCTAATAACTAAAGTTCTGTGGGTGAATAATGTAGACCCAATACAGTTTTTAGCGCTTTGATAGCTAGTCTACTGACAGATATAAGTAAGAACTTTACACTACTTTATATTAGAAAGGGCAACAGCGGAAGATGAATGCACCACAACAACAAGAAGAAGATGAAGGCCACATAACAAGAAGATAGAGAAAAGAAGAAACTTATCGACTGCGGTGTCGGCATGGACTACAATGGTGGACGCGCGCACATTTTCAGTACTTATGCAGATCCCAAATACAGATCAGCAGGTACCATAAGGTAAAAGTTTTGCAAAATATCGCGAAACAAAATGCCAGGTAATATGTCCGCTAATAGATGCCATTTTGTGGTCCTTATACACACACCATAATAATACTCGCATGTTTAATCCGCCGACAATACATCAAGAGGTGCGGCTTCATAGCTTACCGAAGTCGTACTAAAAACATTTTGACAGATTTTTGAGCGCCGTGTGTAATGTTCTATATTCTCAATGGTACATTTAAAGTTTTGGTGTTGTTTACAGGCGTCATCTTGCAGTTTACACTTATCTCTTATGTGTGACTGACATCTACTGGTCACACATCATTACACCATGTACCAAATAAAATAGCTTCGAGGTCGGTAAGCACAACCAGAATTATGCCGTACATTAGACGCCCCGCGTTATAAGGCGCACTGATTTTTGCGAAAATTAAAGGATTTCAAGTGCGCCTTATAGTCCGAAAAGTGTGTGTGTGGGTGGGTGTGGGGTTGCGGGGGGTGCTGGAGCCTATCTCAGCTGCATTCGGGCGGAAGGCGGGGCATACCCTGGACAAGTCACCACCTCATCACAGGGCCAACAGATAGACCGACAATATTCACACACGAGGGCCAATTTAGTGTTGCCAATCAACCTATCCCTATATATATATGTATATATATATATGGGATAGCAATTGGGAAAACATGCAACTACTTATTAATAAATATAATACTGAAAAAAAATATATATATATAATATATACATATATATATATATATATATATAATATGTGTATGTATGTATGTGTATATATATATATATATATATATATATATATATATATATATATATATATATACATACGTGTTTGTGTATATATATATATATTTGGTACATGGTGTAATAAGTGTGACCAGTAGATGGCAGTCACACATAAGAGATACGTGCGGGCTGCAGAATGACGCCTGTACAATACTTTTTTTTTTGATTGATTGAAACTTTTATCAGTAGATTGCACAGTACAGTACATATTCCGTACAATTGACCACTAAATGGTAACACCCTAATAAGTTTTTCATCTTGTTTAAGTCGGGGTCCAGGTTAATCAACTCATGGTAAATGACGCTAGCAAGCATTCGTGAGCAAGCAACACCAAAACTTTGATGTTTCATTGAGAACATAGAACTTTACACTCAAGAAAGGAGTAGTATGACTTTGGGAGGCTATGAAGTCGCACTGCTTGATGGAGGCTTCAACATACGGGTGTTATTATGGGTGTGTACAAGGCACCTTTTCGGAGGCATGTTATCTGCCGTTTGTGTCACAATATTATGCAAAACCAACTTTTCTCATCTTCTAGCACCTGCTGATGTGTATTTGGGATCTGCATAAGTCCCGAAAATTTGCGCGCGTCCGCCTTTGTAGCCAATAAGCTCCTTCCTTTTCCCTCTTATCTTCTTGTTGGGGTGCATTCATCCTCCGCTGTTGCCATTTCTAATAGAAAGTAGTGTAAAGTTCTTACTTATGTCTGTCAGTAGACTCGCTTTGGAAGCCCTAAAAACTACCGGTACAACAAAGATGGCGGGGAGACGACGCTGTCAAAGTGGAGGCACGTAAATAAGAGCGCCCACAAAATGGTGCGTCCTGAAGAGACGGTCAGAAAGATGGTCTGTAAAACATCATCAATGCAACATTTTGACCAAAGAACCACCATTACATTATGTAGACCACAAGGAAGTGTTTAAATGTAGAAAGATAATCATAATACGACCCCTTTAATGCGCCTCTTTCTGTGTGGAGTTTGCATGTCCTCCCCGTGACTGCGTGGGTTCCCTCCGGGTACTCCGGCTTCCTCCCACTTCCAAAGACATGCACCTGGGGATAAGTTGAGGTGGCGACTTGTCCAGGGTGTACCCCGCCTTCCGCCCGATTGTAGCTGAGATAGGCTCCAGCGCCCCCCGCGACCCCAAAGGGAATAAGCGGTAGAAAATGGATGGGATGGATGGATGTTTGAAAACTCATCGACAGTGCGCCTTTTAATCCGCACAACCAGTCTTCTGTATTGCTGGTCTGCGTATCAGCTGATATTTTACACAGGCCCCCATATAAATATAATATTTTTATGTATTATAATTATTAATTGGTAATTATATAATTATTAATTAGTTATAGAAGTTTGGTTAAAAATAATTTAATATTATTTTTATTGTTTTCATTACAAAATGTGTGTGTATGTACGTGTATATACATATATTTATGTTACTATAATATATAATATAATTATTATTAATATAATTAATATATTTATTTGTATTATTATACTGTGTGTCTGTGTATATATGTATTATATTTTATGTCATAGTATATTATAATTATTAATATAATTATATATATATATCATTTTGGTTAAATATAATTATTTAATATAATTAATAATTTATTTTATTTTGTTTGAATTATTATAATATGTGTGTTTTGATTAAATATAAAAAATTAATATGATCCATCCATCCATCCATCTTCTTCCGCTTATCCGAGGTCGGGTCGCGGGGGCAGCAGCCTAAGCAGGGAAGCCCAGACTTCCCTCTCCCCAGCCACTTCGTCCAGCTCTTCCTGTGGGACCCCGAGGCGTTCCCAGGCCAGCCGGGAGACATAGTCTTCCCAACGTGTCCTGGGTCTTCCCCGCGGCCTCCTACCGGTTGGACGTGCCCTAAACACCTCCCTAGGGAGGCGTTCGGGTGGCATCCTGACCAGATGCCCGAACCACCTCATCTGGCTCCTCTCGATGTGGAGGAGCAGCGGCTTTACTTTGAGCTCCCCCCGGATGACAGAGCTTCTCACCCTATCTCTAAGGGAGAGCCCCGCCACCCGGCGGAGGAAACTCATTTCGGCCGCTTGTACCCGTGATCTTGTCCTTTCGGTCATAACCCAAAGCTCATGACCATAGGTGAGGATGGGAACGTAGATCGACCGGTAAATTGAGAGCTTTGCCTTCCGGCTCAGCTCCTTCTTCACCACAACAGATCGATACAGCGTCCGCATTACTGAATACGCCGCACCGATCCGGCTGTCGATCTCACGATCCACTCTTCTCTCACTCGTGAACAAGACTCCGAGGTACTTGAACTCCTCCACTTGGGGCAAGATCTCCTCCCCAACCCGGAGATGGCACTCCACCCTTTTCCGGGCGAGAACCATGGACTCGAAATTAATATGATAATTTATAATAATGCTTGTGCAATATTCTTTAATTTTGGACCCCCAGAATCAGCATGTCCTCCATTTGTGTCAACAACATGAAATCAAGTCTAAAAACCTTCTGACAAGTTGACTTCACGTCCGCCGCCGCCTTTTTTGGACCTTTCAAAGTGCAAAACAACGATCAGAGTATTTTACTTTGAAAGTACACCGGATGCTTTATGTTGTGTTTGTGCATAACTTCCTGTCCAACACCAGCAGATTTTTAGCTACATTGAAACTGATTTGTTGCAATGTTCGGATGGTCCGATAAAGACAGTTTTTATTGCGCCGATGTAGATATGAAAAAAAAAGTCAAATATCGGTAGAAGTCGAGCATGTATCGGCTCTCTGCGGACAGGAAGTAAAGGCGTGTGTGTGCGTGTGTGACAGGATGCTGGGGAGTCACCTGCGGCTGCACGGGAAGAGGCGGATCCACCCGTGCAACATTTGCGGCAAGGAGTTCAACCACAGCTCCAGCCTCTCTCGCCACCGTCTCATCCACAAGAAGGGCAACGCCCACCCCAAGGACGCCGGCCTCCTCGCTCACGACATGCCCGCCGCCGTGCACCGCTCGCTCAAGGCGGGCTCCAAGAACAAGAAGGCCAAGCGGCAGAGGCAGCCGTCGGCCATCATGCAGGTGGCCGGAGGCGGCGGCGGCGGTGACAAGTTCTACGCCTGCCCGCAGTGCGAGATGAGCTTCCGCACGTCCACGCAGCTGTCCAAGCATCAGGTGACGCACGTGAAGGAGCTGCTGGACAACTACACGCCCGGCAAGGAGAACCTGGCCGAGACCTCGTCCGACCTCAAGATCCGCCTCAAGCTGTGCTCGCGCGACAAGCCCAACTTCTACACGCTCTGTAAGAAGAACCGCCGCCGCCGGGCGGGCCGGGGCGGCAAGCGAGGCCCCGCCCCCTCGGAGGAGGAGGAGGCGAGCGGGGCAGAGGGCCACGCCTGCAACCAGTGCGGCAAGCGCTTCTCGCACGCCTCCGGCCTGGCGAGGCACGCGCAGAGTCACCGGGCGGCGGACGGCATGGAGCGGGGGAAGGCCCGCCTCCCCGGCGCCAAGACCAAGACCTTCACCTGCACCACCTGCGACAAGACCTTCATGCACTCGTCCAGCTTCTCCCGCCACAAGAAGGCGCACCTGGACGCCGCCATCGCCGCCGCCATCGCCAAGAGGGGCGTCTTGGACGAGACGGCGCCGCTCGAGACCGACTCCGAGTGATCGGCGTGTGACCGTGTGGGGCGGGGCCTGCCGGGACAAGGTGCGACGCGGTCTGGTGTAAATAGCAGCAGGATGTCCAAATATGGACGGATGTGACAGTGCCCCGCCCCCTCAGCCACCATCAAAGACCACAGAGCAGGAAACGGTTTGAGCGCCGACAGGAAGTGGAACATTTCTCATGAGTTGTGAGTTTCTCCATAAAGTTTGTAAAGAAATCTAATTGGCCGATAAAATTGCGCTTAAAACACTTTTTTTCTTCAAATGTTTGATGTCTCCGCCCACTTCCTCCCCGAGTGATTTGATTGGTTGTTTCCGTTTGCATGAGGACCCCCCCCACCTGCGGCGGCCATCTTTGTCGTTTCTCGGGAACAAGGTCGCGTTCAAATACGCGATGTTCGAACGTCGCCGGCGAGGAGGAGGCCCCTGTTGCCGTAGCGACGCGTTGATTACGAGTTCATCAAGGATTCCACTTCAGAGTCGGTTAAAGCATCTTTTTATTGGTTACGTTAAAACTGCCCGGGGATCGGTCCATTTCTGGACCAAGCGGCGCGTCGACGATCCAAACAAAGGCGTCCTGTATTTAAAGTTTGTAAAAAAAAAAATTAAAAAAAAAAAGCTTGTGTCGTTCACCTTTAGCCTCCATGTTGTAATGCATCAGTGTCGTGTTTGCTAATTAGCACAAACCAGTTGACGTGTTCTTTTTCTAATAAATCATGAAAACAAGGCGTTTTGTTGTTTTTTGGGGATTAAATAAGTGTCTATTTATTATTTCTTTTTTAATATTAAACTTGGAATCATAACAAAAAAATTATGTTTGACAAGTGAGAAACCAGAAAAAAATACATTTGTTTATTCAAGAATATGAGTGCTGCCCTCTAGTGGCCATCACTTGTCTGAAAAGGGGCGGGGCCTCTCCCTGCAGACTTAACTATGGCCCCACACCAAATCGGATTTTTTTTGCCCTCAAGTGACACAGATCTGATTGTTTTGGCTAGTCTAAACGTTCCAAAGCAGGGTTATCAAACACGCAGCCCGGAGTCCGTATCAGGCCCGCGAACAGGTTCAATGTCGCCCGCAAATCAGTGACGTGCAGTCACTAGAGGCAGGTGAGGCCCCGCCTCACCTGCCATCATGGAAAGAAAAAAAATGTAAAAAGAAAAAAAAAATTTTTTAATTGTTATATGTATCCAGTGATTACACTATAAAGTTATTTTCCATTTAACTTCACCAGTTTTAGATTATTTTTATTCAAAATCGTTGAATTTTCACATTTGCCGTTCAAATACTGAGAAGAGACGGTGCGGTGATCAGCAGCCAGTTGAGGCACGTCACTCAGTGCCGCAACATGGATTGCGCAATGACTCGGCTAACTGCTGGCCTGCTGTGCAGTGAGACTGTATTGCTATATGAACTATATTATACATTTCCATAGTTTAGTTAGCTGAGGTATATAATGTACAGTGTATTTTGTCAACAACTGTATGTGTGTAACGTATTTCTTGTGCTGAGCGATCATAAAACGGCTGCAAAAGACTTACTGGCTGAGGCTCGCCTCCTGCACCCCCGCCGTAGAATTGTTATATCAACTAAAGCCCACACTTAAACTTTCCACGTGCAAGATTTAATCTATTTTAAAAAAATATTTCATAAGAAGCCAAAAAGTGCAAAAACAATAATGTTGGTGTTGGAGGAGTTGTGAATGACTGCAGGGACACAACATTAGGTACACCTGCAGACTGCAGGTGTACCTAATTCACAACTCCTCCAACACGAACATTATTGTTTTTGCACTTTTTGGCTTCTTATTAAATAACTTTTGTAACCTATTTTCATCAGCTTTCCTCTTTGTGATGTTAAGTTCCTGTTATGCGCTGTTATACAGTATATGCCTTGAGCTCTTATTTTGAAGGCGCTAAGAGCGGAAGTGATGTCACGTTGCGGAGGTTTTTGAAAGAAGGTAAATAAAGTGGTCCTCGTGTAAACTGGAGCCTCCGTGTTTGTTATTTTGTAGTTTCATACAGTATAGGCGACATTTATAAACCCTCGGTTACACTTTTTTAAATAGATTCAATCTTGCACGAGGAAAGTTGAAGTGAGGGCTATAGTTGCGGCGCATGGACTTAATTTCTAAGTAAAGGTAAGACCATAATAACGTTTTTTTTTATTAAATGTGCTTTTTTGTGTGCTACAGTTTGTATGTGTAAAGTTAAAGTTAAGTTAAAGTACCAATGATTGTCCCACACACACTAGGTGTAATGAAATTTGTCCTCTGTATTTGACCCATCCCCTGGTTCACCCCCTGGGAGGTGAGGGGAGCAGTGGGCAGCAGCGGCGCCGCGCCTGGGAATCATTTTTGGTGATTTAACCCCCAATTCCAACCCTTGATGCTGAGTGCCAAGCAGGGAAGAATGCTGGTATGAGCTTTTAAACATAACCCGTTAACTGCTGCCAATCAAATGGTGAATAAGATACTCTTTAGGGTTCATATGTTTGTAAATCTGACTGTGATGAAGTCAGTGCCTCATCAGCCATCAACCTCACCGCACGTCACTGCCGCAAATTGAGTTTGCCAAGTATAAAAATGAGCTGCATTTTTTTTAATGAAATAAACTGCCGTTCTCAATGTGTCCACCGGGTGTCGCAATAGTAAATACAAGGGCAACTCACGTCACACTGTTTAAGGTGACATGTCAGCTGACTTTAAGCGCCCTCTGGATTGGCTGCCGCTACTCCAATCAGCGCAGGTGCCAAATCAGCTGCTCCTGTTGTGGCTGGCGGCAGTATCGACACACAATACTTTATTTGATTGTAAATCATCCACTCTGCAGTTAAAATAAGTAAACGGTAAGATGCAAAGTTTTAAGTCAACATATTTGTAGTTAGAGTTCCGTACAGCGCTCGCAAATGGTGAACGGCACGACGTGCACTCTGAACTCCATTGTAAAAATGTGTGGTTCTACATTTGTTGTGCTCGTTCTATTTTATTTGATGCTTAAATCTACTATGTTCACATTGGTTAGGTTTGTACTTATGTCACCTTTAATTCGGCTATCATGGCGTCATTTTTTTGACAATAAATTATTATAAATATTTGAATGCGTTTTGGCGGTTTCCAAACACGTCTTTAATGGCGACCTGCCAACACGAGAATGCGGAACAGGAAGCGCTTAAAGTTTAATGGTTTTGTAAAAGCACCGAGACAAAGTCCAAGTTCATTGTGTTCTTTTTTGTGTTTTTGAAACTGCACCATTTTTCCCCCCTCAGAATGTTTAACTAACTTAAATTGTTTTGCCAAGAGGATGAGTTGCCATATGTAAATTTTAAGAATGTGCTTGCTCTATTTGTGGCCAAAGTAAAACAAAGAAAACACTATTTTGAAGGTTTTAAATCGAATACATTTTTCAATTATTATGCAAATGGTCTTTAAAAGTGCTTCAAATCTGATATTTTGGCATCTAATTCCGACCACATCAGGGAGCTACGTCACTCGTGTGCGCAGGGAAAGACCAGCGGAAGTAGAAACTTCATCACATCCGGTTTCGGTGAGTAAAGTTTACTTAACACGACCGAATTTTCGAAGTATTACTTGTCAATAGTACGCAAATAATAGGCTATATGTAATATATGAATATTTATTTTGATTCCGAAGTAATAGCGATTGTTGAAAGACCGGAATTGACGCTGTGGTGCGTTTTCTTACATGTGAGTTGAAAAATAAAGCCAACGTAAATCCACGCTGATGTCCGTGTCTCCTCTACTTAAAAGCCATTAAAAAGATTAAAACCCTCCCAAATATATTACAGTATATACATCCATTCATACATTATATTACTTTCACGTAAAAAAACAAACATTTTTTGTCATTTTGTTGCTACTTTTATCTTATTTTGTAGTACTAGCAGCGACTTCCTCCCGGTCTACTTTTCACTTGATCAAAGTGCGCACGCAAGTGACGTCGAGGCCACGGCAAAAAAAATTGACGTGCAGCGCAAATGTCGTTAATGGCGGGAGACGGCGACCTAAGATTCAAAAGACAATCCTTCACAGTGTTTCTTTATTAGGAACAACAATTTTCTTCGATGTACAATAAAATATATTTGAATAATCGCTAACATTTACAGTACAGCTACACAATTTATAACTTTCATTTTCATAATCAAACATGTCAAAGTGATGCTTGCCTTGCTGGGTCAGAGGTCACCTGTGATGGACGGCTCCACAGAGAGGTGTTGTGACCAGGACGAGACCCCAACACACACACACACACACACACACACACACACACACACACACACACACACACACACACACACACATTTGTGGTGACTAAATGGAAGTTTTATTGGAGCAAAACTATTTGCAAATGCGTATCTCAATCCGATTCACGTATCTGTGTACTAATCTGTGTCTGTATCTCAATCTGTGTGTGTAATCAGATGTGCGTGTTTTAATTTGTGAGTCCGTATTTCCATTTATGTTTTTAAAGAAAAAAATAGTCTGTCCTTATTTTTATTTGTGTGTGTGTGTGTGTATGTATGTATGTATGTGTGTGTGTGTTTTATCAGGTCCGCGTGTGCGTGTTTTAACTTGTGTGCGTATTTCGATTTGTGTGTGTGGAAAAAAAAGTGTGCGTCTGTAATCCGGTTTAAGTGTTCGTGCACTAATTTGTGTGTCTGAATCTCAATCTTTGTGTGTGCTTTATCAGGTGTGTGTGTGTGTGTGTGTTTTAACTTGTGTGTCCGTATTTTGATTTGTGTGTGTAAAAAAAAAAAAAAGAAATCTCTGTCTGTGTTTTGATTTGTGTGTGTGGGGGGAAAAAAAATGTGTGCGTCTGTAATACGATTCACGTGTCTGTGTACTAATTTGTGTGTCTGCATCTCAATCTGTGTGTGTTCTTTATCAAGTGTGTGTGTGTGTTTTAACTTGTGTCCGTGTTTTGATTTGTGTGTGTGAAAAAAAAAAAGTGTGCGTCTGTAATCCGATTCACGTGTCCGTGTACTAATTTGTGTGTCTGAATCTCAATCTGTGTGTGTAATCAGATGTGCGTGTTTTAATTTGTGAGTCCGTATTTCCATTTATGTGTTTAAAGAAAAAAATATGGCTGTCCGTATTTTGATTTGTGTGTGTAAAAAAAGAAAAAAGTGTGCGTCTGTAATCTGATTCATGTGTCCGTGTACTAATTTGTGTGTCTGAATCTCAATGTGTGTGTGTGTGTGTGTGTGTGTGTGTGTGTGTGTGTGTGTGTGTGTGTGTGTGTGTGTGTGTGTGTTTTATCAGGTCCGCGTGTGCGTGTCTTAACTTGTGTGCGTATTTCGATTTGTGTGTGTTAAAAAATAAATAAATTGCTGTCCGTGTTTTGATTTGTGTGTGTGTGGGAAAAAAAAGTGTGTGATAATTTGTGTGTCTGAATGTCAATCTGTGTGTGTGGGTTTTAACTTGTGTCTGTATTTTGATTTGTGTGTGTAAAAAAAAAAAAGAAGAAATCTCTGTGTTTTGATTTGTGTGTGTGAAAAAAAAAAGTGTGCGTTTGTAATCCGATTCACGTGTCCGTGTACTAATTTGTGTGTCTGAATCTCAATCTGTGGGTGTGCTTTATCAGGTCTGTGTGTGTGTGTGTTTTAACTTGTGTGTCCGTATTTTGATTTGTGTGTGTAAAAAAAAAAAACACAAAGGAATCTATCTGTGTTTTGATTTTTGTGTGCGTGTGTGTGTTTGGAAAAATATCAGGTTCGCGCGTGCGTGTTTTAATTTGTGTGTCTGTATTTTGATTTATGTGCGCAGAAAAAAAAATGTCTGCATTTTGGTATGTGTAAAAAAAAATTAAAATCTTTGCATCTAATCCGATTCACATGTCCGTGTACTGATTTGTGTGTCTGTATTTCAATATGTGTGGGTAATCAGCTCCGTGTGTGCTTGTTTTAACTTGTGTGTCCACATTTCAATTTTTGTGTGTAAAAAAATAAAATCTCTGTCCGTATTTTGATTTGTGTGTGAGGAAAAAAATCTGTGCGTCTGTAATCCGATTCACGTGCCCGTGTACTAAATTGTGTATCTCAATCTGTGTTTTATCAGGTCCACATGTGCGTGTTTTAATTTGTGTGTCCGTATTTCGATTTATGTGCGTAAACAAAAACTGTCCCTATTTTGATCTTTGTGTAAAAAAAATCTGTGCGTGTGTGTAATCCGATTCAAATGTCTCTGTACTAATTTGTGTCTGTATCTCAATCTGTGTGTGTGTGTGTGTGTGTGTGTGTGTGTAATCAGATCATGTCTGCGTGTTTTAATTTGTGTCTCCGTATTCTGATTTATGTGTGTGAACACAAAAACCGGTCTGTCTGTATTTTGATCTGTGTGTGTCTGGGTATTGAGATTGGTGTGAAGCAAGAACCCTGATTTGTTTTCTTTTTACATCTGGCTTTTGCGACACTTGACACTCGAGAAATACGAACAGACATTTTATTTTTTTACACACACAAATCAAAATACGGATACACAAATTAAAACACGCACACACGGATCTGATTACACACACTCAGATTGAGATGCAGACACACAAATTCAAACATGCACACGCAGATCTGATTAAACACACATATATTAACATGCACAGATCTGATTACACACAGATTGAGATACCGACACACAAATTAAAACACTCACATGTGGATCTGATTACACACAGATTGAGATACAGACACACAAATTAAAACATGCACACATGGATCTGAATGCATACACACATTTTGACATACAGACACACAAATGAGTACACAGACACAAAGTGGATTACAGACACACAGATTGAGGTACACTTTTTCAAAGTTTTACTACAATAATACTTTCATATAAAAGCTTAAAAGTGACAAAAAGACCCATCACTAACTTTAAAACAACTGTGTGTCCTTGCGTGTGTGTGTGTGTGTTTGTGTGTGTGTGTGTGTGTGTGTGTGGCCTACAAATTAAAAAAAAGTTGTTTCATGTCAGTTTATTGTGAGAGAAGACTCTTAATGTCGTGTTTATTTACAGTGTGTGTGTGCGTGTGTTTGTGTGTGTGTCTATAGTGGGCGGGGCTCTCAGCCGGCCGCCTCCTCGCCCTCCTCCACGTTGTTGGACTTGCCCAAAGTCTTGACCTTCGCCAGACAATCCATCAGCGTTTCCTTGACGCTTTTCTCCAGCAGCCAGCCCTCGCTCTCACACTCGGGGTTCTCCGGGTCCGCCATGGTCTCCAGGGCCGTGCTCAGGTACTTCAGGCCTGCCATGTCCACCGACTGCAACACACACACACCCACACACACACACACACACACACACATCAGTACTTCTCAGACGCTGAGGAAATTTAAGTCTTAAAAGTATTTAAAAAAATAGTAAAATTATGACTTATTTTTAACATTGTTATTAGTGAGACCCTTTTGGGTCCCCAATAATTTTAATGGGATATTTTTTTTAAACTGTCAAAGCTAAAATTAAAAAAAATTAAAAATTAATGTTGTTTTGAATGATTGATTCAATTACTTCACATCAAATATTACACTTTAAAACATTTTTTGGGGAAAATATTTCAAAGTTATGTTTGACAAAAAGGCCGTAAAAATGTAAATAATAAAAACTTGTAATCGACAGACAGATCTGAAGTTAATCTTGAAATTTAAGTCTTGAAAGTAAAAAGATAAGAAAAAAAGTATGACTTATTTTTAACACTTTTATGAGTGGGGCCTTTTTGGGTGACCGAAAATTTAATGGGACCGTTTAACTGTCAATGCTCAAGAAATAATAATGAATCAAAATCAATGTTTTCATGAATTATTGACCTATTTAAGGCTCCAATTACTTCACATCTTATATTTCACTTTGAAATATTTTTTGAGGAAAATATTACAAAGTTGTCTTTGACAAAAAGGGCATAAAACAAACAAACAAAAACAAAAGCCATTAAAAATAATAAAAACTTATAGTTGACAGATGTGAAGTTGGTCTACAGGCTTAAGTGTAAAAATAAAAACAATACATGACTTAATTTGAATAATTTATGAGTGGGACCCATTTGGATCCCCAATAATAATGTTTTTTTTTAACTGTAATTGCTAAAAAAAAATAAAAAATAAAGATTTTAAATCAATGTTGTTATAAATTATTGATCTATTCAAGGATCCAATTACTTCACGTCAAATATTCCACTTAAAAAATTTTTTGGGGGAAAATATTTCAAAGTTACCTTTGACAAAAAGGGCATAAAAATGTAAATAATAAAAATGTGTAATTGACGGATAGATCTGAAGTTAATCTTAAAATTTAAATGTTGAAAGTAAAGTATGACTTATTTTTAACAGTTGTATGAGTGGGACCCTTTTGGGTCCCCAATCATTTTAATCAGATTTTTTTGAACTGTCAAAGCTAAAAAAAAAAAATAATGAATCAAAATAATTTTTTTATGAATTATTGATCTTTGCAAGGATCCAATTACTTCCCATCAAATATTACACTTTAAAATATTTTTTGGGGAAAATATTTCAAAGTTACATTTGACAAAAAGTGCATAAAAATGTAAATAATAAAAACTTGTCATTGACGTGAGGATCTGAAGTTAATCTAGAAATGTAAGTGTTGAAAGTTAAAAAAAAAAAAAAAAAAAAAAAAGTGTCTTATTTTTAACACATTTATAAATGGGACCCTTTTGGGTCCCCAATAATTTTAATCAGATTTTTTTTAAACTTTCAAAGCTCAAAGAATAATAATGAATCAAAATCAATGTAATGAATTATTGATCTTTGCAAGGATCCAATTACTTCACATTAAATATTCCACTTTAAAATATTTTTGGGGAAAATATTTCAAAGTTACCTTTGACAAAAAGTGCATAAAAATGTAAATAATAAAAACTTGTCATTGATGCGAGGTTCTGAAGTTAATCTTGAAATTTAAGTGCTGAAAGTAAATAAAATAAAAATGAAAAAGTGACTTATTTTTAACACTTTTATGAGTGAGTCCCCAAAACTTTTAATCAGATTTTTTTTAATTGTCAAAACTCAAAGAATAATAATGAATCAAAATCAACGTAATGAATTATTGATCTTTGCAAAGATCCAATTACTTCACATCGAATATTTCACTTTAAAATATTTTTGGAAAAATATTACAAAGTTACCTTTGACAAAAAGGGCATAAAAATGTAAATAATAAAAACTTGTCATTGACGCAAGGATCTGAAGTTAATCTAGAAATGTAAGTGTTGAAAGTAAAAAAAAAAAAAAGAATAAAAAAGTGACTTATTTTTAACACTTTTATGAGTGGGACCCTTTTGGGTCCCCAATAAATTGAATCAGATTTTTCTTAATTGTCAAAGCTCAAAGAATAATAATGAATCAAAATCAATGTAATGAATTATTGATCTTTGCAAGGATCCAATTACTTCACATCGAATATTTCACTTTAAAATATTTTTGGGAAAATATTTCAAAGTTACCTTTGACAAAAAGGGCATAAAAATGTAAATAATAAAAACTTGTCATTGACGGATAGATCTGAAGTTAATCTAGAAATGTAAGTGTTGAAAGTACAAAAAATAAAAAAATGACTTATTTTTAACACTTTTATGGGTAGGACCCTTTTGGGTCCCCAATAATTTTAATCTGATTTGTTTTAACTGTCAAAGCTCAAAAAATAATAATTAATCAAAATCAATGATGAATTATTGATCTTTGCAAGGATCCAATTACTTCACATTGAATATTTCACTTTAAAATATTTTTGGGAAAGTATTTCAAAGTTACCTTTGACAAAAAGGGCATAAAAATGTAAATAATAAAAACTTGTCATTGACGGATAGATCTGTAGTTAATCTAGAAATGTAAGTGTTGAAAGTAAAAAAAAAAAAGAAAGAAAAAAAAAAGTTACTTATTTTTAACACTTTTATGAATGGGACCCTTTTGGGTCCCCAATCATTTTAATGGGATTTTTTTTCCTGTCAAAGCTCAAAAAATAATAATGAATCAAAATCAATGTTTTTTTAAAATTAATTATTGACCTATTTAAGGCTCCAATTACTTTGAAATATTTTTTTAGGAAAATATTAGAGTTTTCTTTGACAAAAAAGGCATACAACAAACAAACAAAAGCCAAAACATTCTATAAAAACTTATAGTTGACAGATCTGAAGTTGATCTACAGTGTTGAAGTAAAAAAAAAAAAAAGACTTATTTTTAATAATTTTATGAGTGGGATCCATTTGGATCCCCAGTAAAGTTAATGTATTTTTTTTTTTAACTATCATTGATGAAAACTAAAAAAAAGATATACAATCAATACCACCATTGTTGTTATAAATTGATTTATATAAGGCTCCAATTACTTCACATCAAATATTCCACTTTGAAAAATTGCACAAAATGTGCAAAAAATTGCACATTTTGTGTTTTTGCCAGGTTCTCAATCGTATTTCAATTTGGGGGGAAGGGAGGGCGTGAAAAACAATGATGTCCCCAAAGGGGGGGCATGACAAAAAAAATACTAGAGAAGCGCTGGCTTACATCATCACAGCACTGACTTGTGTTGCTACGAGTTCATGGATCCAAGTTTTTCAAAAAGGTCGAGAAAAGAAGGAAAGGATATCGGCCAATCAGAGCCCCGTCGGGGGGCGGGGCTTGTCAAGGAGTTCTGAGCGATTGAGTTCAGGATGTGACGCCTAAATCCGCCGCTGTCCTCGCTTGTTGTTTTGACCCACATCTGATCTTCCCAGAATGCAACTTGGCGAGGGAAGTGGGATTAACCTTCTAGAATAGTCTCTGATCCTCAGTGAGCTTGCGAGCCAAGCTTCCTAACACGTTTCTCTTTTCCCCATACTAAGCTGACCTTCTTGCTTCTAATTACTTTCTCTCACGCCCCTCCCCCCCTTGCGGACATAATTATTTTCATGCCCTCCCCTGAAATGAATTAATGTTGTTGTTGTTTTTTATATGTATGTGTCTAGTTCTTTATTGACACTAAAGATGCTATTATGCTATTGCCTCTCACGCCCCCCCCAACACTTTTTTTCCGGCACGGCTCACTGTTAAATTTTCTAGGGGACAGAATTTTTTCACACCCCCCTGAAGTGGATGTTTTTATCTGATTTATCTATCTTTATGCATCAATATATATGCTATGCCTCTCACAGCCCCTCTCACACATATCACGGCGCCCCTCACAGTTAAATTTTTTCTAGGGAACATAATTTTTTCACGCCCCCTTAAGTTAATGTCTATTTGTTTATTTTATCTTTCGTTATGTGTCAAGATTATGCCCCCCCACCCCTCCACACACACACATCACAGCGCTGCTCTGTTACATTTTTCTAGGGGACATAATTTTCTCACGCCCCCCAAAGTGAATGTTTATTTATCTATCTATATGTGTCAAGGCTATTGTCTCTCACAACCCCCCTCACACATATTACGGCGCCCCACAGTTGAATTTTTTTCTAGGGAACAGACATTTTTTCACGCCCCCCCCCCCTTGAAGTGAATGCTTGTTTATTCATCTATCGTTATGCGTCAAGATATACGCTATTAGCCTCTCACAGCCCCCCCAAAACATATCACGGCACTGCTCACAGCTAAATTTTCTAGGGGACAGAATTTTTTCACGCCCCCTTGAAGTGAATGTCTATTTATTTATTTATTTATAGACCATTATGTGTCAAGATATACACTATTACGCTATTACATCCCCCCCAACGCATATCACGGCTATGCTCTCCATTAAATTTTTCTAGGGGACAGAATTTTTCACGCCCCCTCTGAAGTGAATGCTTATTTATCTATCGTTGTGCGTCGAGATTAATGCTATTACGCTATTGCCTCTCACGGCCCCCCTCACACATATCACAGTAAAAAATGTTCTAGGGAACATAATTTTTTTCACGCCCCCCTGAAGTGAATGTTTATTTACTGTATCTATTGTTATACGTCAAGTTATAAACTATTACACAATTGCTTCTCACGCTCCTCTCACACATATCACGGCGCTGCTCAGTTACATTTTTCTAGGGATATCATTTTTGTCACGCCCCCCCAAAGTGAATGTTTATTTATCTATCTGTATGTGTCAGCATATATGTCAGCCCCCCCCCCCCCCCCCCCCCCCCACACACACACACACATATCACGGCGCTGCTCAAAGTAAAAATTTTCTTGGGACAGATTTTTTTCACGCCCCCCCAAAGTGAATGTTTATTTATTTATACATCTGTATGTGTCAAGATATACGCTAGTGCCTCTCACGCCCCCATTCACATCGCGGCGCTGCTCACAGTTACATTTTTCTAGGGATATAATTTTTGTCACGCCCCCCAAAAGTGAATGTTTATTTATTTATCTATCTATATGTGTCAAGATATATACGTTGGTGCCTCTCAAGTCCCCCCACACATATCACGGCGCTGCTCAAAGTAAAATTTTTCTTGGGACAGAATTTTTTCACGCCCCCCCGAAGTGAATTTTTATTTATTTATACATCTGTATGTGTCAAGATATACGCTAGTGCCTCTCACACCCCCATTCACATCGCGGCGCTGCTCACAGTTACATTTTTCTAGGGATATAATTTTTGTCACGCCCCTCCAAAAGTGAATGTTTATTTATTTATCTATCTATATGTGTCAAGATATATACGTTGGTGCCTCTCAAGTCCCCCCACACATATCACGGCGCTGCTCAAAGTAAAATTTTCTTGGGACAGATTTTTTTCACGCCCCCCCCAAAGTGAATGTTTATTTATTTATACATCTGTATGTGTCAAGATATACGCTAGTGCCTCTCACGCCCCCATTCACATCGCGGCGCTGCTCACAGTTACATTTTTTTAGGGATATAATTTTTGTCACGCCCCCCAAAAGTGAATGTTTATTTATTTATCTATCTATATGTGTCAAGATATATACGTTGGTGCCTCTCAAGTCCCCCCACACATATCACGGCGCTGCTCAAAGTAAAATTTTTCTTGGGACAGAATTTTTTCACGCCCCCCCGAAGTGAATTATTTATTTATTTATACATCTGTATGTGTCAAGATATACGCTAGTGCCTCTCACGCCCCCATTCACATCGCGGCGCTGCTCACAGTTACATTTTTCTAGGGATATAATTTTTGTCACACCCCCCCAAAAGTGAATGTTTATTTATTTATCTATCTATATGTGTCAAGATATATACGTTGGTGCCTCTCAAGTCCCCCCACACATATCACGGCGCTGCTCAAAGTAAAATTTTTCTTGGGACAGAATTTTTTCACGCCCCCCCGAAGTGAATTTTTATTTATTTATACATCTGTATGTGTCAAGATATACGCTAGTGCCTCTCACGCCCCCATTCACATCGCGGCGCTGCTCACAGTTACATTTTTCTAGGGATATAATTTTTGTCACGCCCCCCCAAAAGTGAATGTTTATTTATTTATCTATCTGTATGTGTCAAGATATATACGTTGGAGCCTCTCAAGTCCCCCCACACATACCACGGTGCTGCTCAAAGTTTAATTTTTCTAAGGACAGAATTTTTTCACGCCCCCCCCCCCCAAAGTGAATGTTTATTTATTTATATATCTGTATGTGTCAAGATATACGTTAGTGCCTCTCACGCCCCCCTACACATCGCGGCGCTGCTCAGTTACATTTTTCTAGGGACAGAATTTTTTCACGCCCCCCCCAAAGTGAATGTTTATTTATTTATATATCTGTATGTGTCAAGATATACGTTAGTGCCTCTCACGCCCCCCTACACATCGCGGCGCTGCTCAGTTACATTTTTCTAGGGACAGAATTTTTTCACGCCCCCCCCAAAGTGAATGTTTATTTATTTATCTATCTGTATGTGTCAAGATATATACGTTGGAGCCTCTCAATTTTTCTAAGGACAGAATTTTTTCACGCCCCCCCCAAAGTGAATGTTTATTTATTTATATATCAGTGTGTGTCAAGATATACGTTAGTGCCTCTCACGCCCCCCTACACATCGCGGCGCTGCTCACTTAAATTTGTCTAGAGACAGAATTTTTTCACGCCCCCCCCAAAGTGAATGCTTATTTATTTATCTATCTGTGTTTGTCAAGATATACGCTAGTGCCTCTCACGCCCCCCTCACACACACACATCATAAAGCGCCGCTCACAGTTACACTTTCTGGGGACATAACTTTTTCAACTCGCCTCTGAAGTGAATGCTTATTTATTCATCTATCTATATGTGTCAAGATATATGCTATTATGCTATTGCCTCTCACGCTCCCCCTCCACTAATCCCGCCCCACTGTTTGAGGAGCATTGCGCTAACGAGTGATTGGTCTATTCATCAAACGCCCGTCCGTGTTTGATGCTGATTGGACGAGGCCTCCTACCTCCAGGATGATGGTGGCGATGACGATGGCGCCGATGGAGGTCATCAGGCCGCTGTAGTAGGAGAAGAGGGACTCGCGGCAGCCCCTGGTCCAGATGTTGAGGTCCTCGGTGCGGTGGTCGTAGTCATAGTGGGCGGAGTTATTGGTCACGTGATGCTGGATGCACGGCCGAGGGGAGCCGGGGTTGCAGCAGCTGAATGGGACACTGTCCATGAGGAACTTCCCCTCCACGTTACTGAGGACGCGGCTGCCGACAACAAGCCCACAAGAAGACCAGTTTTACACCAGGCGGTGAGAAAGGCATGAGAAAGTCCAATGACATCAGTTTACATGAGACAAAGTCAAAATTCCTGATGAGACTTTTAGCGTGGGACCTGACATGAGACTCGCAGTCAGAGCTACATGAGACTGAGACTTGGATTCAGACTTGACATGAGACTGGAAGGGAGTGAGACCTGTGACACTTGAGACTGGACTTCAGACTTGAGCTATGATACAATACATTAGGCAAGATTTAGCATGAGACAGGATGTTGATTATGAGACCTGAGGTTTAGCATGAGGTATGAGGTTTGGCATGAGGTTATGTTTAGCATTAAAAATTATGTTTACCGGTAACATGAGATTTAGCATGAGCCATTAGGTTTAGCCTGAGGTACTATATGAGGCTATTTTTAGCATTAAAAATTATGTTTAGCTTGAGGCATGAGGTTTAACATGAGCCATGAGGTCTAGCCTGAGACATGGGGTTTAGCATGAGACATGAGGTTTAGCATGAGACATGAGGTTATGTTTAGCATTAAAAATTATGTTTATCATGAGACATGACGTTTAGCATGAGACATGAGGTTATGTTTAGCATTAAAAATTATGTTTAGCATGAGACTAGAGGTTTAGCATGCAACATGAGGTTTAGCATGAGAAATTAGATTGATCATGAGACATGAGGTTTAGCATGTGACGTGAGATTTAACATGAGACGTGAGGTTTAGCATGAGACATATAGACATAATCTTTAGCATGAGACTTGAGGTTTACCACAAGAAATAAGATTTAGCATGAGACATGAGGTTTAGCATAAGACACATAGACATGATGTTTAGCATGAGACATGACGATTAGTATGACACGTGAGGTTTAGCATGAGTTGATGTTTAGCATGAGACATATAGAAATGATGACTTGAGGTTTACCATGATAAATTAGATTTAGCATGAGACAGGAGGTTTAGCATGCGACATAGACATGAGGTTTAGCATGCAACATGAGATTTAGCATGAGACAGGAGGTTTAGCATGCGACATAGACATGAGGTTTAGCATGCAACATGAGATTTAGCATGAGGCTTGAGGTTTACCATGATAAACTAGATTTAACATGAGGTTTATCATGAGTCACGATATTAAGCATGAGACATGAAGTTTAGCATGAGACACAGTATTAAGCATGAGCCACGATATTAAGCATGAGACACGATATTAAACATGAGACATGAAGTTTAGCATGAGACATGAAGTTTAGCATGAGACACAGTATTAAGCATGAGGCACGATATTAAGCATGAGACATGAGGTTTAGCATGAAACACGATATTAAGCATGAGACATGGGGTTTAGCATGAGACACGATATTAAGCATGAGACATGGGGTTTAGCATGAGACACGATATTAAGCATGAGACATGGGGTTTAGCATGAGACACGGTATTAAGCATGAGACATGGGGTTTAGCATGAGACATGATATTAAGCATGAGACATGAGGTTTAGCATGAGACATGATATTAAGCATGAGACATGAGGTTTAGCATGAGACACAATATTAAGCATGAGACATGGGGTTTAGCATGAGACACGATATTACGCATTAGACATAATATTTAGCATGAGACATGAGGTTTAGCATGAGACACGATATTAAGCATTAGACATAATATTTAGCATGAGACATGAGGTTTAGCATGAGACATGATATTAAGCATGAGACATGAGGTTTATCATGAGTCACGATATTAAGCATGAGACATGAAGTTTAGCATGAGACACAGTATTAAGCATGAGCCACGATATTAAGCATGAGACACGATATTAAACATGAGACATGAAGTTTAGCATGAGACATGAAGTTTAGCATGAGACACAGTATTAAGCATGAGACACGATATTAAGCATGAGACATGAGGTTTAGCATGAAACACGATATTAAGCATGAGACATGGGGTTTAGCATGAGACACGATATTAAGCATGAGACATGGGGTTTAGCATGAGACACGATATTAAGCATGAGACATGGGGTTTAGCATGAGACACGATATTAAGCATGAGACATGGGGTTTAGCATGAGACACGATATTAAGCATGAGACATGGGGTTTAGCATGAGACACGATATTAAGCATGAGACATGAGGTTTAGCATGAGACATGATATTAAGCATGAGACATGAGGTTTAGCATGAGACACAATATTAAGCATGAGACATGGGGTTTAGCATGAGACACGATATTACGCATTAGACATAATATTTAGCATGAGACATGAGGTTTAGCATGAGACACGATATTAAGCATTAGACATAATATTTAGCATGAGACATGAGGTTTAGCATGAGACATGATATTAAGCATGAGACATGAGGTTTAGCATGAGACACGATATTAAGCATGACACATGGGGTTTAGCATGAGACACGATATTAAGCATGAGACATGGGGTTTAGCATGAGACACGATATTAAGCATGAGACACGATATTAAGCATGAGACATGGGGTTTAGCCTGAGACACGATATTAAGCATTAGACATAATATTAAGCATGAGACATGATGTTTAGCATGAGACATGATATTAAGCATGAGACATGAGGTTTATCATGAGACATGATATTATGCATGAGACATGGAAATAGCATGAGACACGATATTAAGCATGAGACATGGGGTTTAGCACGAGACACAATATTAAGCACTAGACATAATATTTAGCATGAGACATGAGGTTTAGCATGAGACATGATATTAAGCATGAGACATGAGGTTTAGCATGAGACACGATATTAAGCATGAGACATGGGGTTTAGCATGAGACACGATATTAAGCATGAGACATGGGGTTTAGCATGAGACACGATATTAAGCATGAGACACGATATTAAGCATGAGACATGGGGTTTAGCACGAGACACAATATTAAGCACTAGACATAATATTTAGCATGAGACATGAGGTTTAGCATGAGACATGATATTAAGCATGAGACATGATGTTTAGCATGAGACATGTTATTAAGCATGAGACATGAGGTTTAGCATGAGACATGATATTAAGCATGAGACATGGGGTTTAGCATGAGACATATTAAGCATGAGGCATGAGGTTTAGCATGAGATGTGATATTATGCATGAGACATGGGGTTTAGCATGAGACACGATATTAAGCATGAGACATGGAGTTTAGCATGAGACATTATATTAAGCATGAGAGATGAGGTTTAGCATGAGACTTGAGGGCTAGCATGAGACATTATTTTAAGCATGAGAGATGAGGTTTAGCATGGGACTTGAGGGTTAGCATGAGACATGAGGTTTAGCATAAGAGATGAGGTTTAGCATGAGACACGATATTAAGCATGAGACATGAGGTTTAGCATGAGACATGATAATACGCATGAGAGATGAGGTTCAGCATGAGAGATGAGGTTTAGCATGAGACTTGAGGTTTAGTATAAGAGGTGAGGTTTAGCATGAGACACGATATCAAGCATGCGACATGAGGTTTAGCATGAGAGATGAGGTTTAGCATGAGACTTGATGTTTAGCATGAGAGATGAGGTTTAGCATGAGACTTGATGTTTAGCATGAGACTTGAGGGTTAGCATGAGACATGAGGGTTAGCATAAGAGATGAGGTTTAGCATGAGACTTGATATTAAGCATGAGGGATGAGGTGCGTGAGGCTCGTTCGGACGTCATTGACCATGTCAGGTCAGGGAAGATCGCATGGTGTGAGATTAGAGACTTAGGAGAACTTTCACCCTCCTAATTCCTTCCTCATCCTCCACTGGCCTCCTTCTCATGAGCTCCCTCATGTATTTACCAGGTGGGGCTCAAAGCTCAAAGCTCACGATGGCGTTCGCATCACGCCATGAGACAACAGGTGACATTTCTAGAGGACGCGAGACTCACTCTTTGACCTCCTCGTTGCTCATGTCCAGGTAGCGGTTGCTGATCCACTGGACTTCGAACCAGTCCCTGAAGTTGTTGTTGCCGCAGCAGCGGAACTCGATCTGGGTCAAGTCCAGAGTCCGCTTCATGAAGCAGCGGCCCGGCGTGTCGGTGTCCTTGTAGAAGCGGATGCTGTTCTTCAGGCCCTCGGACAGCGTCAGGTAGACTGCGAACTGCATGAGGAAGCAGAGCAGCGCCGCCAGCAGCAGCAGCAGGTTGAAGCCGCAGCAGAGCAGCAGGAAGGTTCTCAGCATGGGCTTCCACTTGGAGAACTTGACGGGGTCCAGAGAGTCGTGGCACACTTTGCCCCCGAAGGCGTTGAGGCCGCAGGCCAGCAGCCCGGTTAGGATGAGCAGGTTGGGCACCAGGTGGCTCTCCTCGTTGTCCATCAGCTCGCTTCTCTTGCGCAGCTCCACCTTGAAGAAGAGGCCCAGGCTGAAGATGAGGACGCTCACGATGACGGAGAACCAGTAGAGCATCCACAGACCCTGCGCCAGCTTCACCCGCTTCTGCAGGGTGAACTTCACCGGCATGAACGGCATCTCGGCAACACGACGATCCAAAGGTTAGAAGACGTGCGGGGCGGGGGGCTTCCTCGGAGAACGCAGCGGCTTCACAGTGAGATCCGGGTGCGAGCGGCCAAAAGCGGTCCGGCTTTGAGATCCATGGCGCCACGCCGCACCTCAGGACAGTCCGTGCTGGCCGGGGCCTCGCTGGCCTCCCATCGCAGTCGCCGCTCCCGGGTGGTCTCCGAAGTCTGCGGGCTGCCGGTCAGAGCGCTGGACGGAACTCCAATGGATCCCAAACTCGTCCCAAGCTCAAAAGCCTGATCCAATTAACACGGAACAGCTAATCGCCGCTAATCAGGCTTAGCGCTAATTGGCTTCCTATTGGGGCGGGGCCAGGGGGCGGGGCCTGTCATTACCTGGTATGACATTCCAATAAAATGTATATCATGAGCACAGGTGGGTAGTAACTCCCTTTACTTGAGTAACTTTTTACATCGTTAGGGAGACATCCGTCACATGACTCTTCTTGACCAATCCGACGTAAGCGCGAGTGACCTTTGACTCCAGCTCACCAATCAAACAGCGCCTGGCAGTCACATGACCGCTCGATGCAAAAAAGTGTCATAACTCTTCAATGAGGCAGATATTTACATATATCCGAATTTAAGTGTTACTTCTTTTATTTCATAATCATATTACAAAACAGCTAGTGTTTTTCTTCCAATTGTGGTCTTTTGGTTGTCTGCAAAAAACTGTGCTTAACCTTGAGTGAGGAATGTAAGAAAGAGAGATAATGGGCATATGTTTTGGCTGGAGGGACATGAGTGCGAGGGTGGGAGAGAGAGAGACTTAAGAGGGGAGAGGGTTTTTCGGGGGGGGGGGCAGACCATTTTGGCGGCGCGATTGAATGTTCTATGCGGGACTGGTCTCAATGTATATGCAAAGCTTTGCAAATATATTACAAAATACCTATTCTGTCTCTGGTGGTTTTTCTACTCAGCTTTAAGTGTCGTAAAGAGCTTGGGAGCGACTTGCGACTTGAATTCCCTGGGAGGAACAACTGGTCCAAAACGCAACATTACTTACAGAGTATGAAATCGATATCGTCGTGTTGGTCATTAAAAATGTTCACAACAATTCCAACTAAAGAAAACATGTGCTAAGTTGTAGATGTTTTAACATTAGCCCTGGTATAACGTCATAAGTAGGGTACTTTTTTTTTTCCGACACTGAGTGAACTCCACCGGTCCGAATGACGTCAAATCCAACGGTGCCATGTTACGGTACCTGGGTGGCGTGCGTTTGCCCACTCCAGCAGCACTGAGAGCGGACTCAGCCAAACTAACTCTCTCGCTGGCGTTGCAATTTTCAATTGACCCAAAAAAACACTCCGTTAAGTAAAGGCCATTTTAATGTGACTTGAAAGTCAGAGTTGGGAACTGAATGAGATTTAAATTGAGAGCTGGATGAGACTGAAACTTGGCATGACAGTTGAAATGAGATTGAGAGTAGACATGAGACTCAAAGTTGGAGCTAAATGAGTCTGATTTGGACATGAGACTCAAAGTGAGAGCTGAATGAGATTGGTAATTGACATGAAAGTTGAAATGAGATTGAGTCTTGACATGAGACTCAAAGTGAAAGCTGAATGAGATTGAAAATTGACATGGAAGTTGAAATGAGATTGAGTCTTGACATGAGACAAAAATGGAGCTAAATGAGTCTGATTTGACATGAGACTCAAAGTGAGAGCTGAATGAGATTGACAATTGACATGAGAGTTGAAATGAGATTGAGTCTTGACATGAGACTCAAAGTGAAAGCTGAATGAGATTGAAAATTGACATGGAAGTTGAAATGAGATTGAGTCTTGACATGAGACAAAGTTGGAGCTAAATGAGTCTGATTTGACATGAGACTCAAAGTGAGAGCTGAATAAGATTGACAATTGACATGAAAGTTGAAATGAGATTGAGTCTTGACATGAGACTCAGAGCTGAATGAGATCGACAATTGACATGAAAGTTGAAATGAGATTGAGTCTTGACATGAGACAAAGTTGGAGCTAAATGAGTCTGATTTGACATGAGACTCAAAGTGAGAGCTGAATATGATTTAACATTTACATGAAAGATGAAATGAGACTGAGTATTGACATGAGACTCAACGTTGGAGCTGAATGAGATTGACAATTGACATGAAAGTTGAAATAAGATTGAGTCTTGACATGAGACTCAAAGTGAGAGCTGAATGAGATTGACAATTGACATGAAAGTTGAAATGAGATTGAGTCTTGACATGAAACTCGAAAGTGAAAGCTGAATGAGATTGGCAATTGACATGAACGTTGAAATGAGATTAGTTTACATGAGACAAAGTTGGAGCTAAATGAGTCTGATTTGACGTCAGACTCAAAGTGAGAGCTGAATGAGATTGACAATTGACATGAAAGTTGAAATGAGATTGAGTCTTGACATGAGACAAAGTTGGAGCTAAATGAGTCTGATTTGACATGAGACTCAAAATGAGAGCTGAATGCGATTGACAATTGACATGAAAGTTGAAATGAGATTGAGTCTTGACATGAGACTCAGAGCTGAATGAGATTGACAATTGACATGAAAGTTGAAATGAGATTGAGTCTTGACATGAGACAAAGTTGGAGCTAAATGAGTCTGATTTGACATGAGACTCAAAGTGAGAGCTGAATATGATTGATCATTTACATGAAAGATGAAATGAGACTGAGTATTGACATGAGACTCAACGTTGGAGCTGAATGAGATTTGAAGTGAGAGCTGAATGAGATTGACAGTTGACATGAAAGTTGAAATGAGATTGAGTCTTGACATGAAACTCGAAAGTGAAAGCTGAATGAGATTGACAATTGACATGGAAGTTGAAATGAGATTGAGTCTTGACATGAGACAAAGTTGGAGCTAAATGAGTCTGATTTGACGTCAGACTCAAAGTGAGAGCTGAATGAGATTGACAATTGACATGAAAGTTGAAATGAGATTGAGTCTTGACATGAGACAAAGTTGGAGCTAAATTAGTCTGATTTGACGTCAGACTCAAAGTGAGAGCTGAATGAGATTGACAATTGACATGAAAGTTGAAGTGAGATTGAGTCTTGACATGAGACAAAGTTGGAGCTAAATGAGTCTGATTTGACATGAGACTCAAAATGAGAGCTGAATGCGATTGACAATTGACATGAAATTTTAAATGCGATTGAGTCTTGACATGAGACTCAAAGTGAGAGCTGAATGAGATTGGCAATTGACATGAACATTGAAATGAGATTAGTTGACATGAGACAAAGTTGGAGCTAAATGAGTCTGATTTGACATGAGACTCAAAATGAGAGCTGAATGCGATTGACAATTGACATGAAAGTTGAAATGAGATTGAGTCTTGACATGAGACTCAGAGCTGAATGAGATTGACAATTGACATGAAAGTTGAAATGAGATTGAGTCTTGACACGAGACAAAGTTGGAGCTAAATGAGTCTGATTTGACATGAGACTCAAAGTGAGAGCTGAATATGATTGATCATTTACATGAAAGATGAAATGAGACTGAGTATTGACATGAGACTCAACGTTGGAGCTGAATGAGATTTGAAGTGAGAGCTGAATGAGATTGACAGTTGACATGAAAGTTGAAATGAGATTGAGTCTTGACATGAAACTCGAAAGTGAAAGCTGAATGAGATTGAAAATTGACATGGAAGTTGAAATGAGGTTGAGTCTTGACATGAGACAAAGTTGGAGCTAAATGAGTCTGATTTGACGTCAGACTCAAAGTGAGAGCTGAATGAGATTGACAATTGACATGAGAGTTGAAATGAGATTGAGTCTTGACATGAGACAAAGTTGGAGCTAAATTAGTCTGATTTGACGTCAGACTCAAAGTGAGAGCTGAATGAGATTGACAATTGACATGAAAGTTGAAGTGAGATTGAGTCTTGACATGAGACAAAGTTGGAGCTAAATGAGTCTGATTTGACATGAGACTCAAAATGAGAGCTGAATGCGATTGACAATTGACATGAAATTTTAAATGCGATTGAGTCTTGACATGAGACTCAAAGTGAGAGCTGAATGAGATTGGCAATTGACATGAACATTGAAATGAGATTAGTTGACATGAGACAAAGTTGGAGCTAAATGAGTCTGATTTGACATGAGACTCAAAATGAGAGCTGAATGCGATTGACAATTGACATGAAAGTTGAAATGAGATTGAGTCTTGACATGAGACTCAGAGCTGAATGAGATTGACAATTGACATGAAAGTTGAAATGAGATTGAGTCTTGACACGAGACAAAGTTGGAGCTAAATGAGTCTGATTTGACATGAGACTCAAAGTGAGAGCTGAATATGATTGATCATTTACATGAAAGATGAAATGAGACTGAGTATTGACATGAGACTCAACGTTGGAGCTGAATGAGATTTGAAGTGAGAGCTGAATGAGATTGACAGTTGACATGAAAGTTGAAATGAGATTGAGTCTTGACATGAAACTCGAAAGTGAAAGCTGAACGAGATTGAAAATTGACATGGAAGTTGAAATGAGATTGAGTCTTGACATGAGACAAAGTTGGAGCTAAATGAGTGTGATTTGACATGAGACTCAAAGTGAGAGCTGAATGAGATTGGCAATTGACATGAACGTTGAAATGAGATTAGTTGACATGAGACAAAGTTGGAGCTAAATGAGTCTGATTTAACATGAGACTCAAAATGAGAGCTGGATGCGACTGACAATTGACATGAAATTTTAAATGAGATTGAGTCTTGACATGAGACTCAAAGTGAGATTATTTACAGAGGTTGTGTGAGCCTATGGCTTTACATTTTGTTACATATATATATATATATATCTTGCATTCTATTTTAGTCACTTTATTGAGTTTTCAACCCCCTGGCCCTGTTTTGTACTGTTTTTGTTCTGTTTCTGTACTTGTTTTGATTATTATTATTTATTTGCTTGTATGTAAATGTTGCATATTATAAATAAAGGTTTATAAAAATAAAAAAAGAAACAGGCAGAAGCGTGTTTCACACTCCCATCCGCCAGGGGGCGCTAGTTCACTAACAGCACTTTACTGGCCACCACAAACCACCAAGCGAAGGGAGACAAAAGTAGGTTCCTATCAACAACTTTTGCTTTTGTCTGTATTTTGTTGACATTTACACCTTTTTTTTTTAGCCTGGTCGGTTTAATCGTTCGCTTCCGCGATGACACAATAGTCTTTGTGAGAGATATTCCTCCTTTAGTTCAAACTTGACACACTTCCACACGTTTTTGTGACACTGCCTTTTTTCTTCAACTTTGGAGTCGTAATAAAGGACTTCGAAAAAAGACTTCAGCCGCCCTCTTGACGCAACGAGGTAAACTCGCATCTTGTTTTGGTTAAAAACAATATTTTCTTTAAACGGTTAGTATGAAGGCTTTGTTTGACAAGTGACGACATGTTATTGTTTTAGTCGTTCATTCTTGGATGCTCGCTAGCTAGCTCGTCCAATGCTAGCAGTTTCCGGTGAGATGAGAACATAGCACAGCTCGGTTGGTAGGGCGGCCGTGCCAGCAACTTGAGGGTTCTGGGTTCGATCCCCGCGTCTGCCATCCGAGTCACTGCTGCTGTGTCCTTGGGCAAGACACTTCACCCACCTGCTCCCAGTGCCACCCACTATGTAAAGCGCGCTGAGTCACTAGAGAAAAGCGCTATATAAATATAATTCACCAAAAAAAAAAAAAAAATCTGTTTGATTAATAACCATATTTTACATTTTTTAAATAATTTCTCACACATACAACAATATTCGTTTAATCATTTCAATCTCCAATACATTTTAACTGTTGACAGACAGCAATTTTAGGAATGATAACACGTCACTGTTGTATGTTTGTTTGTTACAGATGTATTACTATCGCTATGACAATGCGGAAGTCAGCTGCTGCTACAAATACCTTATGTTCAGCTACAATATCATCTTTTGGGTAAGTTTTTTTTTTAACAAGCTTCTTTAGGTGTGCTGTCCGAGGTTGTTGCCTAACAAGTGTTGTCACAACATCCTGTGTGGTTTAGGAGGCAGGAAGTGAGACAAATCACTGCGAAATACACCAATGACTTCAGCATTGCTTGTTAAAGGGGCCATATCATGATTACTTTTCTATTTTTAAAACACTTCCTTTTCTTCTACTTAACATGTATTTATGGTTTTTTTTTTGTCAAAATTGTGCATAGATTTTGCTGTAAAGACCAATCTTCAAGCCACTTTCTGGCAGCCTCCTAAAATGGTTTGTTTTGAGAGGCAGAGTTGTTATATGCAAATGACCCCACCTTACCACGCCCCCTCACCCTGATTGATTGATTGAAACTTTTATTAGTAGATTGCACAGTGTACATATTCCGTACAATTGACCACTAAATGGTAACACCCGAATAAGTTTTTCAACTTGTTTAAGTCGGGGCCCACGTTAATCAATTCATGGTACAAGTGGCGAAGTTGGTAGAGTGGCCGTGCCAGCAATCGGAGGGTTGCTGGTTACTGGGGTTCAATCCCCACCTACCACCATCCTAGTCACGTCCGTTGTGTCCTTGGGCAAGACACTTCACCCCTTGCTCCTGATGGCTGCTGGTTAGCGCCTTGCATGGCAGCTCCCGCCATCAGTGTGTGAATGTGTGTGTGAATGGGTGAATGTGGAAATACTGTCAAAGCGCTTTGAGTACCTTGAAGGTAGAAAAGCGCTATACAAGTATAACCCATTTATCATTATTTATATACTATCATCATAATACAGACATCACACAAGTTAATCATCAGAGTATATGCATTAGAGATGCGCGGTTTGCGGACACAACCGCGTAGTCCGCGGATTATCCCCGGGTCGGGCGGTTGAAATAAAAAAAAATTAGATTTTATCCGCGGGTCGGGTCGGGCGGTTGAAATAAAAAAAAATTAGATTTTAAATAGATTCAGGCGGGTGGCAGTTAAACCAATTCGGAAATATATATACATAGTTAAATGTTGTTACCCACATACGAAAAACGAGCAGGCACCTGCAGCATATGCCACAACAGAAGAAGAAGAAAAAAAGAGATGGCAACGCCGGCAGCAAACGTGGTACGCGACAAACTAAAAAAGGGAATACTAAAGACCAGGGGGAAAAAAGGCCAGAAAAGTTCAGCGTGGACTCGTTTTTATGAGGTTGTAAATCAGGATGATAGTAATGCTGGCTACGTGATTTGCAAGAGCTGCGACGCTGTTTATGTCTACGACAGTCACAAAACCGGGACATCTAACATGGTGCATCACATTTGTGCAAAACCCCGAACCTCCACAAACACCCTGAGAATGAGCAGTTTCGTCCGCCGTGATCCCAGAAGAGTGCCACAGGATGTTAAAACAAGGCTTACAGATGCATGTGTGAACGCAGCAGTTTGAGTGGCGCGAGCGCGCTTGGAGGTGCGCTCAGCGCGGCTCCCAGATGATTGCGCACTGGTGTGCGTCTGGGCCGTGACAGCGTGGCACGCATTGAATGTCTCTGCTGCATTGGATCAGTCTCCTTTCTTTTAACAGGCAAAAGCTTTATAACCTCACTAATGCCTTGCATCGTCTATATTAGATATATAACAACGGGGGGGTGCGGGCGGGTGCGGTTTTGATTAAATGTTAGTTCGGGTGGATGCGGATGGTTGACGACTTTTGTGATGCGGTTGCGGATGAAATAATTGCCTATCCGCGCATCTCTAATATGCATTGAATTATTTACATTATTTACAATCCGGGGGAACAGCATACTTCAGTCATCAACAATTGCATCATCAGAAAAAATGGGCATTGAAACAGTGTAGGTCTGACTTGGTAGGATATGTACAGCGAGCAGTGAACATAATGAGTTCAGAAAGCATAAGAGCAAGTATATACATTAGAAATAAATTTGATTATTTACATTTGATTATTTACAATCCGGGGAGGTGGGATGTGGTGAGGGGAGGGTGTTAGTCAAGGGTTGAAGTTGCCTAGAGGTGTTGTTTTAGTGCGGTTTTGAAGGAGGATAGAGATGCACTTTCTTTTACACCTGTTGGGAGTGCATTCCATATTGACGTGGCATAGAAGGAGAATGAGTTTAGACCTTTGTTAGATAGGAATCTGGGTTTAACGTGGTTTGTGGAACTCCCCCTGGTGTTGTGGTTGTAGCGGTCATTTACGTTAAGGAAATAGTTTGACATGTACTTCGGTATCAGGGAGGTGTAACGGATTTTATAGACCAGGCTCGGTGCAAGTTGTTTTACTCTGTCCTCCACCCTGAGCCAGCCCACTTTGGAGAAGTGGGTTGGAGAATGAATGAATGGCCCGCCCGGCAGCCATGTTTGCTTGCCCGGTGACCGCCACCAGCCGTCTGTTTTAAGTGACTTTCACCACAACACAACATCTCAGTCCCCGTTTACACTAAGCCGGATAAGGATATCCAGGGTAAATCCCACCTAACCTTATCCGTGCCCATGCACAACAATGCCACCGTTTAATCCCCCCTCCGTCCGCCGGCGCAACGTTACCTAATACGCGTGCGCGGAAAATGCGCACATCATAGTCACCTCCAGTGTTGCTTTGTGTGCAAGTTCTTATATGTAACTTATCTGAACAATATCCAGTGTTGTGGTATTTCAATGAACTGGAATTAGGGCTGGGCGATATGGCCTTTTATTAATATCTGGATATTTTTAGGCCATGTCACGATACACGATATATATCTCCATATTTTGCCTTAGCCTTGAATGAACACTTGATGCAAATAATCACAGCAGTATGATTATTCTATGTGTCTACATTAAAACATTCTTCTTCATGCTGCATTAATATATGCTACTTTTAAACTTTCATGCAGAGAGGGAAATCACAACTAAGTCAATTGAGCAAAAGTGTATTTGTTAAACAGTTATTAAGCAGTGGCACAAACATTCATGTCATTTCCAAAACAGAAAGTGCAGGATTGTCAGAGACATTTTAAAACAAGCTATTGGTGCACTTTTGTGCATGATGTCACTAAGATGACATATCAAAACAACACTAAATTAAAGTGCATTTTTTGTACAGAGCGTCACTACAATAGTTTAAAACAAATGAAGTGCACTTTTGTGCATGATGTCACCCAAGATATTTCAATAAGTGTCAAATAAAAATGAGCTGAATAATAGGAAATCAAATAGTGTATGTCCTTCACTATGTGGTAGGTTCCTGCGGACGTTATCTCCTTCTGTTGTTGACTATTTGTTTCATACGGTGTTGATGTGGAAATGGTTGCCTCGGCATTTTGTGGGTGTGGCACCGAACGGAGATGTTGACATGCGGAGTTTCAAGCACTCCTTATTCTCTAGCGGGTGACTTTTCAAATGATGCTACATTAGCAGTGATGCTACTTTTTGTAGCAACGCTTTTTCCGCATAATTGTTGAACATCTTCCCGCTTGAAGCCAAACCAACGCCAGACGATGGACCCCGTGCTGTTTTTCTTGGGAATTAATTATTCCTTCATTTGTTACCAGATTCACACCTTCTCTCTCTCGTATTACCACCCGCACCATTAGCGTACTATTAGTTTATTCGTCAATGAAACTGCCCGTCACGGTAGTCGAGACACAATGACACGAGTTGACCACTTATTTACAACTTTTTATGTAATGGCAGACAAGGCAAAAATGCAATCAATCCATCAAAATGTCCACTCTGTGTCTGGGGTACAAACAGTGTTTGACTTACATACTTCAAGACAGACTCCTAAAGCAGATTTTAGAAAAAGGCTCTGCTTACCTTGTTTTATGTTTGGCCACTCGTGAGTCTGTCCAGAAGAATGTAAAAGGTGTCCAATTCTCGCCCGGACGAGACGAGGCCCCCAAATTGTTGCGTTTTGGACCAGTTGTTCCTCCCAGGGAATTCAAGTCACAAGCTTTTTACGACACTTAAAGCTGAGTTGAAAAACCACCAGAGACAGAATAGGTATTTTGTAATATATTTGCAAAGCTTTGCAGATATACATTACAGAGACAGCATAGATTCGGCTCGCCCCGCTAAGATGGTCTGTCTTCTCGACCCAAAACCCTCCCCCCTCTTAAGTCGCAGGCATTCATCTCTCTCTAAATGATAAATGATAAATGGGTTGTACTTGTATAGCGCTTTTCTACCTTCAAGGTACTCAAAGCGCTTTGACACTACTTCCACATTTACCCATTCACACACACATTCACACACTGATGGAGGGAGCTGCCATGCAAGGCGCTAACCAGCACCCATCAGGAGCAAGGGTGAAGTGTCTTGCTCAGGACACAACGGACATGACGAGGTTGGTACTAGGTGGGGATTGAACCAGGGACCCTCGGGTCGCGCACGGCCACTCTTCCACTGCGCCACGCCGTCCCTCTAGCCAAAACAAATGCTTATTATCGCTCTCTCTAACATTCCTCACTTCAAGGTTAAGCACACAGTTTTGCAGACAACCAAAAGACCACATTTGGAAGAAAAACACTAGCTGTTTTGTAATATGACAATGAAATCAAAAGAAGTAACATTTAAATTCGGATATATGTAAATATCTGCCTCCGACAGTTACCATGTCGCTACCTGTCTGCTCTGTTGGAGCATGTGACGTTGCACATGTGACGTATGTAAGAAGGTGCGCTTGTTTTAAGTCTCTGTGAGAAGGAGAGACAAGAAAGTGGGAAACGCATGCAGTGTAATGCCCGCAGCTAAAAGCAACTGCATGAGAACGTATACTCGAATAACACGATATAGTCATTTTCTATATCGCACAGAGACAAACCCGCGATATATCGAGTATATCGATATATCGCCCAGCCCTAACTGGAATCCAGTGTGCTTTGGGGCCCTATTGTAGTGAATCACACCTGAGCCATCATAAATTAATCAAATCTTTAATAAACACGTGAAAGTACAGAATGTGACAAAGAACATTTTACAACAATCATACTAGGGATCTATATATCTGGTCAGGACTAGGGCTGCGAATCTTTGGGTGTCCCACGATTCGATTCAATATCGATTCTTGGGGTCACGATTCGATTATAAATCGTTGGGTTTTTTTTCGATTCAACGCGATTCTCGATTCAAAAACGATATTTTTCTGATTCAAAGCGATTCTCTATTCATTCAATACATAGGATTTCAGCAGGATCTACCCCAGTCTGCTGACATGCAAGCAGAGTAGTAGATTTTTGTAAAAAGCTTTTATAATTGTAAAGGACAATGTTTTATCAACTGATTGCAATAATGTACATTTGTTTTAACTATTAAATGAACCAAAAATATGACTTATTTTATCTTTGAAAATATTGGACACAGTGTGTTGTCCAGCTTATGAGATGCGATGCAAGTGTAAGCCACTGTGACACTTGTTTTGTTTTTTGTTTTTTATAAATGTCTAATGATAATGTCTATGAGGGATTTTTAATCACTGCTATGTTGGAATTGTAACTAATATTGATACTGTTGTTGATAATATTCATTTTTGTTTCACTACTTTTGGTTTGTTCTGTGTCGTGTTTGTGTCTCCTCTCAATTGCTCTGTTTGTTGCTGTTTTAAGTGTTGCTGGGTCGGGTTTGGAATTGGATTGCATTGTTATGGTATTGCTGTGTATTGTTTTGTTGGATTGATTAATAAAAATAAATTTAAAAAAATAGATTTTTGAAAAATGAAAATCGATACTGAATCGTACAACGTGAGAATGGCGATTTGAATTCGAATCGATTTTTTTCCCACACCCCTCCTCACTCTTTTGCCTTCACCTTCATTGTCCATTCGCTTTTGGTGACTACATACTCTGGACCTATACCTTGAGTCTGCGACATACATGGCGGACAATAACTGATACAGTCTGCTTTGCCAGTCCAACTGCATTCGCCGTTTTTCGTAGTCTTCCCTCAACAGCCAGGTAATACAAAGCACACGCTACCTTTTTTATCACATCCACGGGAGCTCGCATTCTCGTCGTCTCTCCTTCGACAAATGGACAAAGTTTTTCGCTAAGTAGAATCACAGCTGACCTGGACATTCGAAAGTTCTCTTGCCGCCTGAGAAGTGTTGTATCTGAAATAGCTGCAATCGCTTTCTCTTAAGGCATTCATGTGTGATTTCCACAAGCGTAATCCATCCATCCATCCATTTTCTACTGCTTGTCCCTTGCGTCTTATAGTCTGTAATTTACGGTAACTTTTGTGTCAAAAAAGTTTTCATAATAAAAATACCAATTGACTTTTACACTTAAACATTTGCTACTCATTTGGAAAGTTTTTGTTTTCTACCGAGTGCATGTACGCTGTGCGCAGATTGAGAAATACTTTTTAAAGTGTGACCCCAGCGTGACCCCTGACCTTGTGTGTGTTGCAGCTAGCAGGAGTGATCTTCATTGCCGTGGGCTTTTGGGCGTGGAGCGAAAAGGTGCAGTGATTGACATTGTCATCGCACTCCCAAATCTCACAGCAGGTTCTGTCCGTCACAGGGAATCCTTCTGGATCTGACTCAGGTGACCCGGCTGCACGGCTTTGACCCGGTCTGGCTGGTCCTGGTGGTGGGCGCGGTCACCTTCATCCTGGGCTTTGCGGGCTGCGTGGGCGCTCTGAGGGAGAACATCTGCCTGCTCAAGTTTGTGCGTACAAAAAAGCGCCCTCGTCCGCTTCCTCGCCGACGTCGCCTGACATTTGTGTCCCCCCCCCAGTTTTCCGGCGTGATCGGCTTCATCTTCGTCTTGGAGCTGGTGGCCGCCGTGCTGGCGGTGCTTTTTCAGAGTCAGCTGCGAGAGTGGCTCAACGACTTCTTCCTGGCAAACGTCAGAGCGTACCGAGACGACATCGACCTGCAGAACCTCATCGACTCACTGCAGAGGATGGTAACGCACGGACGCCGCTTTGCTTTGCCAGCGGCTCGCCGATAACTCCAGCACGCTTGTTTTGTGTGACAGAACCACTGCTGTGGCGCTCAGGAACCCAACGACTGGAACCTCAACGTCTACTTCAGCTGCAACAAATCTAATCCCAGCACAGAGAGATGCGGCGTTCCCTTCTCCTGCTGCATCGCCGACCCTGCAGTGAGTTGCACCCTCTTGATTAAAGGGGAACATTATCACAATTTCAGAAGAGTTAAAACCATTAAAAATCAGTTCCCAGTGGCTTTTTTTATTTTTCGAAGTTTTTTTCAACATTTTACCCATCACGCAATATCCCTAAAAAAAAGCTTCAAAGTGCCTGATTTTAACCATCGTTATATACACCCGTCCATTTTCCTGTGACGTCACACAGTGATGCCAATACAAACACACATGGTGGATAGAACAGCAAGTTATAGCGACATTAGCTCGGATTCAGACTCGGATTTCAGCGGCTTAAGCGATTCAACAGATTACGCATGTATTGAAACGGATGGTTGTAGTGTGGAGGCAGGTAGCGAAAACGAAATTGAAGAAGAAACTGAAGCTATTGAGCCATATCAATTTGAACCGTATGCAAGCGAAACAGACGAAAACGACACGCAACCGGGAAGATGTCAGCAAAGAAGGACAAAAACTGGATTTCTCAGGGGAGGGGGGAAATGGAAGTTTTGACGGGTAGGCAGAGGAAACTTGCTGCAGGCGAGCGGCAGAAAAAGCAGACCGGAGAAGAATTCTAACAAGAACCCAAATAAATGTGCTGTCAGATGTCAAATTTATTATTTATTCTTAAATTATTATTATTTTTTTTTTTTAATTAAATCAACATAAAAAACACAAGATACACTTACAATTAGTGCACCAACCCAAAAAAACTCCACTCATTTACACAAAAGGGTTGTTTCTTTCTGTTATTAATATTCTGGTTCCTACATTATATATCAATATATCAATACAGTCTGCAAGGGATACTGTCCTTGAAGCACACATGATTGTGTGCTGCTGGTCCACTAACATTTTCATTAATTACTATTTTTTATGTACCGTATTTTTCAGAGTATAAGTCGCACCTGCCGAAAATGCATAATAAAGAAGGAAAAAAACATATATAAGTTGCACTGGAGCCCGGCCAAACTATGAAAAAAACCCTACTTATTGTCCGAAAAATACGATAATTGTTTTTGTATTGTTTTACTTTCTTTTTTTATTCAATAATTTTTTATTTATTTATTTATCTTTTTTTTTTTTTTTTTTTTAAATGACCTCATCTTTACCAGACCAGGTTGTCAATGAAATTAGATTGTTTAAAGGGTTCTTAAAACCAGGTCCAGTCCAGATTATGTCCAGGTCGGGCTCAGCAACACACACCTTCTTTTATGTACACTGAAAATTAATATTCTTAAATGTTTGATAACATTTTGGCTCCAGCAATAAGGGAACTTTACTCACGCAGGGCAAAATATAATTGTATTTAAATACTGGTGTCATATGTGTATGTTTTTTTAAAAAGGCCAATACAGATTTATGTCAAAATGGCAAATATCCACGCCGATAATCTGTCAATCTCTACGATCAAAAAACTGCTGATGCACCTAACTTTCATTTGGACCTCACTAATGTGTCTGTACGTGTCCCAGGAGTCTGTGGTGAACACTCAGTGCGGCTACGGCGTGCGAAGACTTGAGGTGAGGCGCCACACTTCCTGTTTATGTCACCTGTGTGGCCGACATGCAAACTGAGGTGTGTCTGTGGTGGTGTTGTTTAAAGAGCACTTGGGCGGAGCACATCTACGTGAAGGGCTGCATGGCGGCGCTGGAGGACTGGTTACCCGGGAACCTCTACACGGTGGCCTCGGTCTTCGTCGTCATCTCTCTGCTGCAGGTGCAGACCACACGAAGGTTGCGTGTTCCGTGCGGTGTGTGTGTGCGTTACCGCCTGTGTCTCCTCCCCTCAGATGGTGGGCATCTACTTGGCCAAGACGCTCATCTCTGACATCCAGAAGGTGCGGATCTCGTACTGAGCCCGGCGGGGAGCCGAGGGCGTCAGCCGTATCTTCTTCCTGGGACTCACTCTGGAATGGTCTCTCAGCTTGGCGTGGATGCGGTTGCTAAGGCGACGGACTACCGCAACGAGGTTGCCTTAGCGCCGTAGCGCTTCTCCTCTGCAGACTTAAAAAACCTTGGTATTTTTTGACTTTTTTTTTTTCTTCCAAAAATGGTTACGTCACAGACTGAAGTCATGTGACCAAGTGATGTCTCTTAGTTCTAAAGACAGGCTGGAAGCGGCAGGGGTCATGTGACCCATTCTTTAGTTGTTTTTACACTGGATTCCTTAACTTCCACTTCCTAGTCACTGAGCGTTGAATAAATGTGCAAGTATTAAAAGTATTACACAAAGTTTTTATATTCACAGGTTGCGTATTAAACTTCTTTTCTAGGCAGTCCTTGTGTTGATGTTTTTAAACAAATATGAAAGTTGGCCAAAATGCAAATTAATACTTTGGACAAGTGGACTGTTGACCCCAGGAAACATGCTTTATCACTATCACACTTTTTGTCTTTCAGGCTAATTGATGCACTTTAAATCTTTTGAGAGTTTTTATTGAGGGCCACATGGCAGTTATGTTTGACCCCTGAGGGCTGATCATAAAGTTGTTGATATTGTTACACAATGTCCTATGGCAGTGGTTCTTCAACTTGTTTCACTAAGTACCACCTCAAAAAACACTTGGCTGTCAAGTGCCACCATAATGACCAACATTAAAATACAGTAGCGTAGTAGGCCAAAGTATTAAAAACAAGACAGGTTTTATTTAAAAAGTATATTTCATATTTTAGCCACTGTTACATTACACACAGTTTGAACAGTAACACTGGTTTGAATATTTAATTGATTATTTGGTGTACCACTAGATAGAGCCCAAGTAGTCCATTGTCTGATAACTGTTTTATGGGTTTTATTGTATATATTTATTTTAATTTTTTTTGCATACATTTTCTTACAAAATTTTAAAAAATCTGTAGATTTTATAGTTAAAAAATAGAAGATTCATGGGAGTTTTTACAGCATATTACTGTAAATAAAACAGTATATCTGTCAGATCGGTTGCCCGAATTTTACTGTAAAATAGATGTTTTTTGATGACTAAATAGAAAAACTGCTTTTTTTTATGGTAAAATATTGTCAACTGAAATGACAGTTTTTTTAAACAGTAAAAATAACTAAATTGTACGGTTTATTACTGTAAATGGCAAAACGCTACCAAGATTTTTTTACAATAAAAAACTGGCAGCTCAGTTGACAGGATTTTATCGTCAAAAACATTTTTGCTGTTATTTCCGTTTACAGTAAAATGCTGTTAAAAAAACATTACATTTCACCAATTTACCGTGAAATATACTGCCTTTTTACAGTGTACAATTTGATGGATTTTAAATAATTATCAGAATACCTTTTATTGTCATTGTATGGAAACAACGAAATTGGACAGCAATCCAGCTCTGCTTTTAAAAAACAACCTACATAAAATAGTCTTAAGACAACAAACAATAATAAAACAATTTTAAATTTTAAAACATAAAAAACATTGCACAGTACATCTGTGCAATGGATCAGATTAGTCAAGCAGACAAAGTTTTTATTTATTTTTTAGCAAAACAAAAAATTGTTTGATTTGCATAATATATTTGTTGCATTATGAAGTTTAAAACTCATGCGATGACATGGAGTACATGTATTTTTTCTGTCAAAAATAGAAATAAGGAATACAGTTGGTAAGAAAAACATTATTTCAAGGCTTTTATTTATTTATTTATTTTTATATAATTTTTTGTTTTCTTTAATGTTAAGGATTACATGTTTTGCATTAATGTTAAGGATTACATGTTTTGCAGAGTTGTACTTATAACTAGAGCTGTCCGATAATGGCTTTTTTTTTGCCAATATTCCGATGTTGTCCAACTCTTAATTACCGATTCCGATATCAACCGATACCGATATACACAGTAGTGGAATTAACACATTATTATGCCTAATTTTGTTGTGATGCCCCGCTGGATGCATTAAACAATGTAACAAGGTTTTCCAAAATAAATCAACTCAAGTTATGGAAAAAAAATGCCAACAAGGCACTGCCATATTTATTATTGAAGTCACAAAGTGCATTGTTTTTTTTTTAACATGCCTCAAAACAGCAGCTTGGAATTTGGCACATGCTCTCCCTGAGATAATCCTGATACCTACTACAACTATGGGAAGTACTATACTTTGACTTTCACAAAGTGCATTATTATTTTTTTTTTTTGCACATGCCTCAAAACAACACCTACAAAAACAATGAGGGCACACAGCTTCAGTCCAGAGGTTACTAGAGTAATAAAGTAAACAATAACATAGTCCTCCTTTTGTGCAAGACTGCCTGGCATACTGTATAACAGGAAATTATAAACTCGGCTCAATCTGAACAGCCGATATGGGCATCTACATATATGAATTGCCTGATAAGCTGGATAGGACTAAAAAAATAAAATAAATTACTTTTTGAAACTGATACCGATAATTTCCGATATTACATGTTTATTATTACATAATTATCGGACATCTCTACTTATAACTAAAAATGCTTTCAAATGTAATATCGGAAATTATCGGTATCGTTTTTTTTTTTATTATCGGTATTGTTTATTTTTTATTAAATCAACATAAAAAAACACAAGATACACTTACAATTGTGTTTTTTTATGTTGATTTAATAAAAAATAAACAATACCGATAATAAAAAAAAATCCGATACCGATAATTTCCGATATTACATGTTTATTATTACATAATTATCGGACATCTCTACTTATAACTAAAAATGCTTTCAAATGTAATATCGGAAATTATCGGTATTGTTGTTTTTTTTATTATCGGTATTGTTTATTTTTTATTAAATCAACATAAAAAAACACAAGATACACTTACAATTGTGTTTTTTTATGTTGATTTAATAAAAAATAAACAATACCGATAATAAAAAAAAATCCGATACCGATAATTTCCGATATTACATGTTTATTATTACATAATTATCGGACATCTCTACTTATAACTAAAAATGTTTTAAAATGTAATATCGGAAATTATCGATATCGCTTTTTTTTTTAATTATCGGTATTGTTTATTTTTTATTAAATCAACATAAAAAAAACAAGATACACTTACAATTGTGTTTTTTTATGTTGATTTAATAAAAAATAAACAATACCGTTAATAAAAAAAAAACCGATACCGATAATTTCCGATATTACATGTTTATTATTACATCATTATCGGACATCTCTACTTATAACTAAAAATGCTTTAAAATGTAATATCGGAAATTATCGGTATCGTTTTTTTTTTATTATGGGTATTGTTTATTTTTTATTAAATAAACAAAAAAAAAAACACAAGATACACTTACAATTGTGTTTTTTTATGTTGATTTAATAAAAAAAAAACGATACCGATAATTTCCGATATTACATTTTAAAACATTTTTAGTTATAAGTAGAAATGTCCGATAATTATGTAATAATAAACATGTAATATCGGAAATTATCGGTATCAGTTTCAAAAAGTAATTTTTTTTTTTTTTTAATGGTTGTTTTTTTTCTGTTATTAATATTCTGGTTCCTACATTATATATCAATATATATCAATACAGTCTGCAAGGGATACAGTCCATAAACACACATGATTGTGCGTGCTGCTGGTCCACTAATAGAACTAACCTTTAACAGTTAATTTTACTCATTTTCATTAATTACTAGTTTCTATGTAACTGTTTTTATATTGTTTTACTTTCTTTTTTATTCAAGAAAATGTTTTTAATGTATTTATCTTATTTTATTTTATTCATCATTCAAGTGCCATCTCCGGGTTGGGGAGGAGATCTTGCCCCAAGTGGAGGAGTTCAAGTACCTCGGAGTCTTGTTCACGAGTGAGGGAAGAGTGGATCGTGAGATCGACAGGCGGATCGGTGCGGCGTCTTCAGTAATGCGGACGCTGTATCGATCCGTTGTGGTGAAGAAGGAGCTGAGCCGGAAGGCAAAGCTCTCAATTTACCGGTCGATCTACGTTCCCATCCTCACCTATGGTCATGAGCTTTGGGTCATGACCGAAAGGACAAGATCACGGGTACAAGCGGCCGAAATGAGTTTCCTCCGCCGGGTGGCGGGTCTCTCCCTTAGAGATAGGGTGAGAAGCTCTGTCATCCGGGAGGAGCTCAAAGTAAAGCCGCTGCTCCTCCACATCGAGAGGAGCCAGATGAGGTGGTTCGGGCATCTGGTCAGGATGCCACCCGAACGCCTCCCTAGGGAGGTGTTTAGGGCACGTCCGACCGGTAGGAGGCCGCGGGGAAGACCCAGGACACGTTGGGAAGACTATGTCTCCCGGCTGGCCTGGGAACGCCTCGGGGTCCCACAGGAAGAGCTGGACGAAGTGGCTGGGGAGAGGGAAGTCTGGGCTTCCCTGCTTAGGCTGCTGCCCCCGCGACCCGACCTCGGATAAGCGGAAGAAGATGGATGGATGGATGGATATTTTATTCATTTAAAAAAAAAAAAAAGGACCTTATCTTCACCATACCTGGTTGTCCAAATTAGGCATAATAATGTGTTAATTCCACGACTGTATATCGGTATCGGTTGATATCGGTATCAGTAATTAAAGAGTTGGACAATATCAGATATTGGCAAAAAGCCATTATCGGACATCCCTAATTCTAATACTTTGCTTCACGGTGGCAGAGGGGTTAGTGCATCTGCCTCACAATACGAAGGTCCTGAGTAGTCTTGGGTTCGGGATCTTTCTGTGTGGAGTTTGCATGTTCTCCCCGTGACTGCGTGGGTTCTCTCCGGGTACTCCGGCTTCCTCCCACTTCCAAAAACATGCACCTGGGGATAGGTTGATTGGCAACACTAAATTGGCCCTAGTGTGTGAATGTGAGTGTGAATGTTGTCTGTCTTTCTGTGTTGGCCCTGCGATGAGGTGGCGACTTGTCCAGGGTGTACCCCGCCTTCCGCCCGGTTGTAGCTGAGATAGGCTCCAGCGCCCCCCGCGACCCCAAAAGGGAATAAGCGGTAGAAAATGGATGGATGGATGCTTATTTTTCTCAGGCTAAAAGGAAATGAAACGTTTTAAGTGCAACATGTTGTGTGTTGTCACTCAATAACCGCATGAGGGCGCTGCTGAACGTCTCCGGGGCCAAACCGGAAACCCCTCCCCCCTCCCCGCCCGTGTGCCCCGGAGAGCGCGCGCAGCCAGCGGGCGGAGTCGGAAGCTGGAGCGAGCATTGGTCCGTCCGGTCTCCTCTTCCGCGGCGTCTTCTCCGCGTCCGTCGTCGGATCCCCCTGGCTGTGTGGTCCGCGTCGCGGCAGAAAAGCAGCGAGCTTCGGGAAGGAACAACATTGACAGCGGGAAGGGACTCCGCCGGCCTACTCGTCCGCCCGGCGAGGCTTCTCAATAACGCACGGAGGCCCTGCAGTGTGTCGCAGCCTCCCGGAGGCCTCCGGCGCCGAGTGGTGGAAATGGACGCCTTCAGCGGAAGTCTGGGTGAGTGGAAGCTGCCGCCCGCAAAGGTCAGCGGATCACCTGCGGGGGAAACATGCGCGTTCGGGGGCATTACACGTGTCACTGCTCTCCTTCTTTTCATTACAACGCCGCACCGCCCACCCCCGGCGGCTGCTCAACCGTGAAGCGAGCGCACTCCCTGGAAGGCAGCGCTAATTAAACATTCTTTGTCTTTCTTTAGCCTCGGGATTCATTAGTGAGCAGCAATATTTCCACTTTAGTTCAATAACCTGCCTCGCTGGACACTTTTCTCGACGATATGCCTCCCAGACCAACATTTTATTTAACTTACGGTACTTGAAAACACGCCCTTGCATTCATTAATATCTCCATTAAATGATTGCTAATCAGCTCCGATTCTAAATCCATTCATAATCGTTAAAAATAGATTTGAATACAATTTCTCTAATCTTTCTTTGTAGTTCTTTTCTGAAACTTAGCAGTAAAAAATATTAATATTAATCATTATTGGTTTAAATCTGCTCTTTAAGTCGTTAAATACTTTGCATGTGACTGTAAATACTAGGGGTTCACATCTGAATCACACGTCTTATTCATCCCGATTCTAAATCGATTCCTAATTTTAAAAAATCGATTTCGAATAGTATTTTTTAATTGATTAAAAAATATATATATATATATATAATTTTTTTAAAAGACGTTAAAAGGCCACCTCTATGCAAACAGAATCGTGATTTTTATTCATTCTGATTCTAAATCGATTCCTAATTTTAAAAAATCGATTTTGAATAGTATTTTTTAATTGATTTAAAAATAGTTTTTCATATAAATACATTTTTTAAACAGAGTTGTCATTCTGATTCTAAATCGATTAATAATTTTCAAAAATCAATTTAAAGTTTTTTTTTTAATTCATTTGAATTTTTTTTAAAGACTTTAAAAGGCCTCTCTATGCACACAGAATCGTGATTCTTATTCATTCCGATTTTAATTGATTAAAACGGTTTTTTTTTAAATACATATTTTAAAAGACGTTAAAAGGCCACCTCTATGCAAACAGAATCGTGATTCTTACTCATTCTGATTCTAAATCGATTCATAATTTTCAAAAATCGATTCTGTATAGTATTTTTTAATTGATTTAAAAACATTTTTTTTATATAAAAAATCGATTTCGAATAGTATTTATTAATTGATTAAAACAAAAATTATATAATTTTTTTTAAAGACGTTAAAAGGCCACTTCTATGCAAACAGAATCGTGATTTTTATTCATTCTGATTCTAAATCGATTCCTAATTTTAAAAAATCGATTTTGAATAGTATTTTTTAATTGATTTAAAAATTGTTTTTCATATAAATACATTTTTTAAAAGACGTTAAAAGGCCACCTCTATGCAAACAGATTTGTGATTCTTACTCATTCTGATTCTAAATGGATTAATAATTTTCAAAAATCAATATGAGGTGGCGACTTGTCCAGGGTGTACACCGCCTTCCGCCCGATTGTAGCTGAGATAGGCTCCAGCGCCCCCCCGCGACCCCGAAGGGAATAAGCAGTAGAAAATGGATGGATGGAATTTAAAAAGTTTTTTTTTTTTTAATTCATTTGAAATTTTTTAAAAGGCCTCTCTATGCACACAGAATCGTGATTCTTATTCATTCCGATTTTAAATCGATTTGTAATTTTCAAAAATCGATTTTGAATAGTATTTTTTTTTCAATTGATTAAAACATTTTTTGTATATATAAATACATTTTTTAAAAGAAAAGGCCACCTATGCAAACAGAATCGTGTTTCTTACTCATTCTGATTCTAAATCGATTCATAATTTTCAAAAATCGATTCTGTATAGTATTTTTTAATTGATTTAAAAACATTTTTTTATATAAAAAAATCGATTTCGAATAGTATTTATTAATTGATTAAAACAAAAATTATATAATTTAAAAAAAAAATGTTAAAAGGCCACCTCTATGCAAACAGAATCGTGATTTTTATTCATTCTGATTCTAAATCGATTCCTAATTTTAAAAAATCGATTTTGAATAGTATTTTTTAATTGATTTAAAAATTGTTTTTCATATAAATACATTTTTTAAAGGACGTTAAAAGTCCACCTCTATGCAAACAGATTTGTGATTCTTACTCATTCTGATTCTAAATGGATTAATAATTTTCAAAAATCAATATGAGGTGGCGACTTGTCCAGGGTGTACCCCGCCTTCCGCCCGATTGTAGCTGAGATAGGCTCCAGCGACCCCGAAGGGAATAAGCGGTAGAAAATGGATGGATGGAATTTCAAAAGTTGTTTTTTTTAATTCATTTGAAATATTTTAAAAGACGTTAAAAGGCCTCTCTATGCACACAGAATCGTGATTCTTATTCATTCCGATTTTAAATCGATTTGTAATTTTCAAAAATCGATTTTGAATAGTATTTTTTTTTCCAATTGATTAAAACATTTTTTTTATATATAAATACATTTTTTAAAAGAAAAGGCCACCTATGCAAACAGAATCGTGTTTCTTACTCATTCTGATTCTAAATCGATTCATAATTTTCAAAAATCGATTCTGTATAGTATTTTTTAATTGATTTAAAAACATTTTTTTTATATAAAAAAATCGATTTCGAATAGTATTTATTAATTGATTAAAACAAAAATTATATAATTTTTTTTAAAGACGTTAAAAGGCCACTTCTATGCAAACAGAATCGTGATTTTTATTCATTCTGATTCTAAATCGATTCCTAATTTTAAAAAATCGATTTTGAATAGTATTTTTTAATTGATTTAAAAATTGTTTTTCATATAAATACATTTTTTAAAAGACGTTAAAAGGCCACCTCTATGCAAACAGATTTGTGATTCTTACTCATTCTGATTCTAAATGGATTAATAATTTTCAAAAATCAATATGAGGTGGCGACTTGTCCAGGGTGTACGCCGCCTTCCGCCCGATTGTAGCTGAGATAGGCTCCAGCGCCCCCCCGCGACCCCGAAGGGAATAAGCGGTAGAAAATGGATGGATGGAATTTAAAAAGTTTTTTTTTTTAATTCATTTGAAATATTTTAAAAGACGTTAAAAGGCCTCTCTATGCACACAAAATCGTGATTCTTATTCATTCTGATTTTAAATCGATTTGTAATTTTCAAAAATCGATTTTGAATAGTATTTTTTAATTGATTAAAACATTTTTTTTATATAAATACATTTTTTAAAAGAAAAGGCCACCTCTATGCAAACAGAATCGTGTTTCTTACTCATTCTGATTTAAATCGATTCATAATTTTCAAAAATCGATTCTGTATAGTATTTTTTAATTGATTTAAAAGCATTTTTTTATATAAAAAAATCGATTTCGAATAGTATTTATTAATTGATTAAAACAAAAATTATACAATTTAAAAAAAAAAAGATGTTAAATGGCCACCTATGCAAACAGAATCGTGATTCTTACTCATTCTGATTCTAAATCGATTCGTAATTTTCAAAAATCGATTCTGTTTAGTATTTTTTAATTGATTTAAAAACATTTTTTTTTATATAAATACATTTTTTTAAAGACGTTAAAAGGCCACCTCTATGCAAACATAATTGTGATTCTTATTCATTCCGATTCTAAATCTATTCATAATCTTCAAAAAAAAATTTAATTCATTTGAATTTTTTAAAAAGACGTTAAAAGGCCACCTCCATGCAAGCAGAATCGTGATTCGTATTCGTTCCGATTCTAAATTGACTCATAATTTTCAAAAATCCATTGAAAAAAGTTTTTTTTTAATTGATTTTAAATGTAGCTGGGATCGGCTCCAGCACCCCCCGGCAACCCCGAATGGGACAAGCGGTAGAAAATGGATGGATGTTTTTATATGGATACATTTTTAAAAGACGTTAATAGGCCATCTCCATGCAACCAGGATCGTGATTCTTATTCATACCGATTGTAAATCGATTAGTAATTTTTAAAAATCGTAAGGGACAAGCGATAGAAAATGGATGGATTTTTTAAAGTATTTTTTTTTAATGATTTAAAAAAATATATATACAAATTACTTTTTTCAAAGACGTTAAAAGGCCACCTCGACGCAACCAGAATCGTGATTCGTATTCGTTCCGATTCTAAATTGACTTATAATTTTCAAAAATCGTTTGAAAAAAGTATTTTTTTAACTGATTTTAAATGTAGCTGGGATCGGATCCAGCACCCCCCGCGCCCCCAAAAGGGACAATCGGTAGGAAATGGATGGATGTTTTTATATGGATACATTTTTAAAAGACGTTAATAGGCCATCTCCATGCAACCAGGATCGTGATTCTTATTCATACCGATTGTAAATCGATTAGTAATTTTTAAAAATCGTAAGGGACAAGCGATAGAAAATGGATGGATTTTTTAAAGTTTTTTTTTTTAATGATTTAAAAAAATATATATACAAATTACTTTTTTCAAAGACGTTAAAAGGCCACCTCGACGCAACCAGAATCGTGATTCGTATTCGTTCCGATTCTAAATTGACTTATAATTTTCAAAAATCGTTTGAAAAAAGTATTTTTTTAACTGATTTTAAATGTAGCTGGGATCGGATCCAGCACCCCCCGCGCCCCCAAAAGGGACAATCGGTAGGAAATGGATGGATGTTTTTATATGGATACATTTTTAAAAGACGTTAATAGGCCATCTCCATGCAACCAGGATCGTGATTCTTATTCATACCGATTGTAAATCGATTAGTAATTTTTAAAAATCGTAAGGGACAAGCGATAGAAAATGGATGGATTTTTTAAAGTATTTTTTTTTAATGATTTAAAAAAATATATATACAAATTACTTTTTTCAAAGACGTTAAAAGGCCACCTCGATGCAACCAGAATCGTAATTCGTATTCGTTCCGATTCTAAATTGACTTATAATTTTCAAAAATCGTTTGAAAAAAGTATTTTTTTAACTGATTTTAAATGTAGCTGGGATCGGCTCCAGCACCCCCCGCACCCCCAAAAGGGACAATCGGTAGGAAATGGATGGATGTTTTTATATGGATACATTTTTAAAAGACGTTAATAGGCCATCTCCATGCAACCAGAATCGTGATTCTTATTTGTACCGATTGTAAATCGATTCGTAATTTTCAAAAATCTATTTAAAAATGTTATTTTTTTTAAATTCATTTGAAATTTTTATAAATTGTTTAAAAGACGTTAAAAGGCCATCTCCATGCAACCAGAATCGTGATTCTTATTCATTCCGATTCTAAATTGACTCATAATTTTCAAAAATCCATTGAAATTTCCTTTTTTTTTAATTGATTTTAAATGTTGCTGAGATCGGCTCCATCACCCCCTGCGACCCCGAAAGGGACAAGCGGTAGAAAATGGATGGATGTTTTTATATGGATACATTTTTAAAAGACGTTGTTAGTAGGCCATCTCCATACAACCAGAATTGTGATTCTTATTCATACCGATTGTAAATCGATTCGTAATTTTCAAAAATCGATTTTAAAAAGCCGCGACCCCATAAGGGACAAGCGATAGATGGATGGATTTTTAAAAGTATTTTTTAATTGATTTAAAACATTTTTTAGATGAATTACTTTTCTCAAAGACGCCAAAAGGCCATCTCCATGCATCTACAATCATGATTCTTATTCATACCGATTTTAAATCGATTCGTAATTTTCAAAAAACGAAGTATTTTTTAATTGATTTTAATTTTTTTTTTTAATGAATACATTTTTTTTAAACAAGTTAAAGGCCATCTCCCAGCAACCAGGATCGTGATTCTTATTCATACCAATTCTAAGACAATTAATAATTTTCTAAAATCGTTTTTTTAAAGTATTTTTCTATTGACATTGTTATATGAATAAATTTTTAAAAGGCCATCTAAATGCAACCAGAATTTAGATTCTTATTCATACCGATTCAAAATCAAGTTCTAGTTTTCAAAAATGTATGGATTTTTTAAATGATTTTTTATAAGAATGCATTTTTTAAAAGGTCATCACCAGTGATGTGAAGTATATTTATATAGCGCTTTTCTCTAGTGACTCAAAGCGCTTTTACATAGTGAAACCCAATATCTAAGTTACATTTAAACCAGTGTGAGTGGCACTGGGAGCAGGTGGGTAAAGTGTCTTGCCCAAGGACACAACGACAGTGACTAGGATGGCGGAAGCGGGGATCGAACCTGGAACCCTCAAGTTGCTGGCACGGCCACTTCACCAACCGAGCCGTACCGCCCCAAGAAATAAAGTGATCACTATACAACCAGAATCGTGATCTTTATTCATACGATTCTAAATTGATTCATAATGTTCAAAAATCGATTAAAAAAATGTTTTTAATTGATTTAAAATGTTTCTTGAATGAATTAATTTTTTAAAACGAGTTCAAATTGCATCTCCCTGCATCCGGAATCCTGATTCTTATCCACATTGATTCTAAATCGATTAATAATTAAAATAAAACAATGCTTAAAATGTGTATCTACTGTATATGAGGCCATCTCCTTGCAACCAGGAGGAGCTTTTGTAACCTGTTCTGAAAAAGTTTCATATTAATTATGATATCAAACAATACATCGCGAGAATCATGATGAATTGAGAATCATGATGAATGGAATCGTCTACCCAGGAAGCGGTAAAGGATCTAATCGTTAGGTGCCCAAAGATTCACACCCTTACAAGTTAAAAAAATGTACTGCATGTAACAGCATGTCTTCTAATATCAGATATCTGATTATGCAACAAAAATTTTTTTGTAACTATTTGAAAATAACAATCTAAATCCAAGCTTTTTTACAAACCCCGTTTCCATATGAGTTGGGAAATTGTGTTAGACGTAAATATAAACAGAATACAATGATTTGCAAATTTTTTTCAACCCATATTCAATTGAATGCACTACAAAGATGTTCAAACTCATAAACTTTATTTTTTTTTTGCAAATAATAATTAACTTGGAATTTCATGGCTGCAACACGTGCCAAAGTAGTTGGGAAAGGGCATGTTCACCACTGTGTTACATGGCCTTTCCTTTTAACAACACTCAGTAAACGTTTGGGAACTGAGGAGACACATTTTTGAAGCTTCTCAGGTGGAATTCTTTCCCATTCTTGCTTGATGTACAGTTTAAGTTGTTCAACAGTCCGGGGGTCTTTATTGTGGTATTTTAAGCTTCATAATGCGCCACACATTTTCAATGGGAGACAGGTCTGGACTACAGGCAGGCCAGTCTAGTACCCGCACTCTTTTACTATGTTACTTGGCATTGTCTTGCTGAAATAAGCAGGGGCGTCCGTGGTAACGTTGCTTGGATGGCAACATATGTTGCTCCAAAACCTGTATGTACCTTTCAGCATTAATGGTGCCTTCACAGATGTGTAAGTTACCCATGTCTTGGGCACTAATACACCCCCATACCATCACACATGCTGGCTTTTCAACTTTGCGCCTAGAACAATCCGGATGGTTCTTTTCCTCTTTGGTCCGGAGGACACGACGTCCACAGTTTCCAAAAACAATTTGAAATGTGGACTCGTCAGACCACAGAACAAATTCCGTTTATATTTACATCTAACACAATTTCCCAACTCATATGGAAACGGGGTTTGTGTAATCAAATTAGCTTAATTAAAATGAATGAATTAATAGCAGCCCTATAATTGTTACAAGCGGCCCTCAATGAAAACAGTTTGGAAAAAGCTTAAGTGAAATCAGTCAAACAGAACAATGGTTGATATGAACAACATGAAGCTATTTATTATTAACCGTCTGGAATTGACTTATGCTGTCTTCGTTTTTGGTGACACCTCGTGGTCACAATGCAAAAAGTTAAATAGTGCGGACACGTTTGTTACTAGTTAGTTTCTAATCCTGCCTTCGAAACTTTATGTGTAAGTAATACGCAGTGATAATTATTTGATACATGTTTATATTGACAAATGTGTTGTTTTACACTGCAATATTGTTCAATTATTATTACATATGACTAGCTTGTGTGCTATTGTGTGCTTAGCTGTTGTGTAGCTGTTAGCTCCGAGTGGCCGACAGCCTAGCCTTTTGTAAATGACTTGAGTAAAATAGAAGAAATTGTGTGCTTATTGGAGGACATTTAGCTTGTCCAGCTTTGCACGAGTAAACACGCTGCAGGACTGCTTGTATCGCACATGATATCACACACAAGTAAACATGCTGCAGGACTGCTTGTGTCGCACATGATATCACACACAAGTAAACCCTCTGCAGGACTCCTTGTATCACAAATTATATGACAAACAAGTAAACACGCTGCAGGAATGCTCGTATCGCACATGATATCACACACAAGCAAACATGCTGCAGGACTGCTTGTATCGCACATGATATCACACACAAGTAAAAGCGCTGCAGGACTGCTTGTGTCACACATGATATCACACAAGTAAACACGCTGCAGGAATGCTCGTATCGCACATGATATCACACAAGTAAACATGCTGCAGGACTGCTTGTATCGCACATGATATCACACATGAGTAAAAGCGCTGCAGGACTGCTTGTGTCACACATGCTATCACACAAGTAAACACGCTGCAGGAATGCTCGTATCGCACATGATATCACACGCAAGTAAACATGCTGCAGGACTGTTTGTATTGCACATGATGTCACACACACAAGTAAACACGCTGCAGGACTGCTTGTATCGCACATTATATCACACACAAGTAAACCCTCTGCAAGACTGCTTGTATCACAAATTATATGACAAACAAGTAAACACGCTGCAGGAATGCTCGTATCGCACATGATATCACACAAGTACACATGCTGCAGGACTGCTTGTATCGCACATGATATCACACACAAGTAAAAGTGCTGCAGGACTGCTTGTGTCACACATGATATCACACAAGTAAACATGCTGCAGGAATGCTCGTATCGCACATGATATCACACGCAAGTAAACATGCTGCAGGACTGTTTGTATTGCACATGATATCACACACAAGTAAAAGCGCTGCAGGACTGCTTGTGTCACACATGATATCACACAAGTAAACACGCTGCAAGACTGCTTGTATCGCACATGATATCACACGCAAGTAAACATGCTGCAGGACTGTTTGTATTGCACATGATGTCACACACTAGTAAACACGCTACAGGACTGCTTGTGTCGCACATGATATCACACAAGTAAACACGCTGCAGGACTGCTTGTATCGCACATTATATCACACACAAGTAAACCCCCTGCAGGACTCCTTGTATCACAAATGATATAACAAACAAGTAAACACGCTGCAGGAATGCTCGTATTGCACTTGATATCACACACAAGTAAACATGCTGCAGGACTGCTTGTATTGCACATGATATCACACACAAGTAAAAGCGCTGCAGGACTGCTTGTGTCACACATGATATCACACAAGTAAACACGCTGCAGGAATGCTCGTATCGCACATGATATCACACGCAAGTAAACACGCTGCAGGACTGCTTGTATCGCACATGATATCACACACAAGTAAAAGCGCTGCAGGACTGCTTGTATCGCACATGATATCACACGCAAGTAAACATGCTGCAGGACTGTTTGTATTGCACATGATATCACACACAAGTAAAAGCGCTGCAGGACTGCTTGTGTCACACATGATATCACACAAGTAAACACGCTGCAAGACTGCTTGTATTGCACATGGTATCACACGCAAGTAAACATGCTGCAGGACTGTTTGTATTGCACATGATGTCACACACAAGTAAACACGCTGCAGGACTGCTTGTATCGCACATGATATCACACACAAGTAAAAGTGCTGCAGGACTGCTTCTGTCACACATGATATCACACAAGTAAACATGCTGCAAGACTGCTTGTATCGCACATTATATCACACACAAGTAAACACGCTGCAAGACTGCTTGTATTGCACATGATGTCACACACAAGTAAACACGCTGCAGGACTGCTTGTGTCGCACATGATATCACACAAGTAAACACGTGGCAAGACTGCTTGTATCGCACATTATATCACACAAGTAGACATGCTGCAGGACTGCTTGTATTGCACTTGATATCACACAAGTAAAAACGCTGCAGGACTTCTTATATCAGACATTTAACATGTAGGCCGATACCATTCGCTGTTATTAATTAAATTAAAAAAAATTAAATAAAAAAAATTACAACATTTAAATGATTAGTCCCATAGTTTAGCTGAACAGATGGAACTGTTTGAGAGGATAGAGTTCAGGTTATGTCATCATTGAGCACACATAAATATTATTTCAATATTGTTTCTCATCTAGACGACAGCATGTCAGGTGTGAGCGTGTCGGACGTCAACGATCGTCTGTGTGCTCTGGAGCTTCGTGTGCAGCAGCAGGAGGACGAGCTGACTGTGATGAAAGCAGCTCTCGCTGACGTTCTCCGTCGTCTGGCAGCTTCTGAAGACTCTGCTGCCTCCGCCAAGAAGCAGGCGGGAAAAGGTACTGCACTTTTTTTTACAGCAGCACTTGCAATGTGTTGTCTTATTGGTTATTCTTAATATTAACACTGTTTCTTATTACAACTACTGCCATGGTGTGTTATTACAAGTATTACACGTGTTACTGTGGTGCGTTATTACACATGTTATCATGGTGTTATTACAAATATTACACATGTTACTATGGTGCGTTATTACACAAGTTATCATAGTGTGTTATTACAAATATTACACATGTTATCATGGTGTGTTATTACACATGTTATCATGGTGTGTTATTACAAATATTACACATGTTATCATGGTGTGTTATTACAAATATTACACAAGTTATCATGGTGTGTTATTACAAATATTACACAAGTTATCGTGGTTTGTTATTACAAATATTACACGTTATCTTGGTGTGTTATTACAAATATTACACATGTTATCATGGTGTGTTTTTACAAATATTACACAAGTTATGGTGTTATTACAAATATTACACATGTTATAGTGGTGTGTTATTACAAATATTACACATGTTATCGTGGTGTGTTATTACAAATATTACACATTATCATGGTGTGTTATTACAAATATTACACAAGTTATGGTGTGATTACAAATATTACACATGTTATCGTGGTGTGTTATTACAAATATTACAGTAATCATGGTGTTATTACAAATATTACACAAGTTATCGTGGTTTGTTATTACAAATATTACACGTTATCTTGGTGTGTTATTACAAATGTTACACGTGTTATCATGGTGTGTTATTACAAATATTACACATGTTATCATGGTGTGTTTTTACAAATATTACACAAGTTATGGTGTTATTACAAATATTACACATGTTATAGTGGTGTGTTATTACAAATATTACACATGTTATCGTGGTGTGTTATTACAAATATTACACGTTATCATGGTGTGTTATTACAAATATTACACAAGTTATGGTGTGATTACAAATATTACGCATGTTATCGTGGTGTGTTATTACAAATATTACAGTAATCATGGTGTTATTACAAATATTACACATGTTATCGAGGTGTGTTATTACAAATATTACAGTTATCATGGTGTGTTATTACAAATATTACACAAGTTATTATTGTGGTGTGTTATTACAAATATTACACATGTTATCGAGGTGTGTTTTTACAAATATTACAGTAATCATGGTGTTATTACAAATATTACACATGTTATCGAGGTGTGTTATTACAAATATTACAGTTATCATGGTGTGTTATTACAAATATTACACATGTTGTCATGGTGTGTTATTACAAATATTACACATGTTATCATGGTGTGTTATTACAAATATTACACATGTTATCATGGTGTTATTACAAATATAAAAAAATGTATATGGTGTGTTATTACGAATATAAAAAATATGAAGATCGTGTGTTATTACAAATATGGTCATGGTGTATTACAAATATGAAAAATAGTAATGTGTTATTACAAATATAATGGTGTGTTATTACAAATATTAACATGGTGTTGTCTGCTCCTGGCATGAAGCCTTCTCCAACTTGTGCATCACAAACGGAGGAACTTCTGGACGGAAGAGAGAGTCCACCTCCGTCACCAGGAAGGAAACTTTGTCGTCTGCTGCTAAGAGGTACAGTAACTTTTTAATAACAGTAAAGTTGTTGTATTTATTATATCTGCGTTTACTGCAGTTAATTTCATTTATTCATGAACTATTTGTCAGTGATTTAATACATTTTGATTTGTTTGATATTTATAATTAATTTCATCCTTGATTTAACTCATGTTTCATTTGTCCTGTGGTCATTGAAGACAAGTCAGAAGTGTAATAGAAGCATTGTATGTTCTTTGCACTCATTAAGAGTCCAGGAGAACTGCAACCGTATATGTCCTGCAAAGGTCCAGTAGAACCACCACCTTATATGTTCTGTAGAAGTACAGTAGAACTGCAACTGTGTATGTTCTGTAGAAGTACAGTGGAATGACAACTGTGTATGTTCTGTAGAAGTACAGTGGAACTACAACTGTGTATGTTCTGTAGAAGTACAGTGGAACTACAACTGTGTATGTTCTGCAAAGGTCCAGTCAAACCACAACTGTTTATGTTCTGTTGATGTACAGTAGAACTACAACTGTATGTATTCTGCGAAGGTCCAGTAGAACCACAACCTTATGTTCTGTAGAAGTACAGTAGAACTCCAACCGTATATGTTTTGCAAAGGTCCAGTAGAACCACTACCTTATAGGTTCTGTAGAAGTACAGTAGAACTATAACTGTATATGTTCTGTAGAAGTACAGTTGCACTACAACTGTATATGATTTGTAGAAGTACAGTAGAACTACAACTGTATGTTCTGCAAAAGTTAAGTAGAACTATAGCGGTGTATGTGTTCTACAAAAGTCCAGTAAACCACAATCATGTATGTTCTGTAATAGCTTAGTAGGACCACAACCTTTATGTTCTGTGAAAGTCCAGTAGAACCACAACCTTATGTTCTGTAGAAGTACAGTAGAACTACAACTGTGTACCGTATTTTCCGCACTATAAGGCGCACCGGATTATTAGCCGCACCTTCTATGAATTACATATTTCATAATTTTGTCCACCAATAAGCCGCCCCGGACTAAAAGCCGCGCCTACGCTGCGCTAAAGTGAATGTCAAAAAAACGCTGCGCTAAAGTGAATGTCAAAAAAACAGTCAGATAGTTCAGTCAAACTTTAATAATATATTGAAAACCAGCGTTCTAACAACTCTGTCCCAAAATGTACAAATGTGCAATCACAAACATAGTAAAATTCAAAATGGTGTAGAGCAATAGCAACATACCGGTAATGTTGCTCGAACGTTAATGTCACAACACACAACACACAAAATAAACATAGCGCTCACTTTCTGAAGTTATTCTTCATTCGTACCGGTAAATCCTTCGAATTCTTCGTCTTCGGTGTCCGAATTGAAAAGTTGCGCTAGCGTGGCTTCCAAAATGGCGGGCTCCGTCTCTTCGAAATCATCGGATTCAGTGTCGCTGTTGTTGTGCAGCAGTTCTGTGAATCCTGCCTTCCGGAAAGCTCGGACCACAGTTGTGACAGAAATATCTGCCCAGGCATTTACAATCCACTGGCAGATGTTGGCGTATGTTGTCCGGCGTTGTCTGCCCGTCTTAGTGAAGGTGTGTTCGCCTTCGGTCATCCATTTTTCCCACGCAGTTCGCAGTCGTGATTTGAATGCCCTGTTGACACCAATATCCAGCGGTTGGAGTTCTTTGGTTAATCCACCCGGAATGACGGCGAGTGTTGTATTTGTGTGCTTCACTTGTTTTTTGACACCATCTGTGATGTGGGCGCGCATAGAGTCATATATCAACATGGACGGAGCAGCGTGAAAAAAGCCACCCGGCCGCTTCGCGTAAACTTCCCTTAACCACTCGCTCATCTTTTCTTCATCCATCCATCCCTTCGAGTTAGCTTTTATGATGACGCCGGCTGGAAAGGTCTCTTTTGGCAAGGTCTTCCTTTTGAATATCACCATGAGTGGAAGTTAGCATGGCAAGCTAGAACCACAGTGAAGGATGACTTCTCATTCCCTGTGGAGCGAATATTCACCGTACGTGCTCCCGTTCCACAGTGCGGTTCAGTTGCTGTGAAATACGGTAGTAATCCGTGTGCGGATGGAGAGATTGCGTCTTTTTATGACCCGGATCGTTTAGTAGGAGCCATTTTGTGGTCTTTACAGATGTAAACAGGAAATGAAACGTACGGTGATATCCGCGCGTTTTTTCTTCTTCTTCCGGGGGCGGGTGAAGCGCTTCCTGTTCTATGGGGGCGGGTGAAGCGCTTCCTGTTCTATGGGGGCGGGTGCTTTCCTTGGCGGTTGCTTGCGTAGAAGAAGAAGCGCTTCCTGTTCTACCGGGAAAAAAGATGGCGGCTGTTTACCGAAGTTGCGAGACCGAAACTTTATGAAAATGAATCGTAATAAAGCGCACCGGGTTATTAGGCGCACTGTCAGCTTTTGAGAAAAATTGTGGTTTTTAGGTGCGCCTTATAGTGCGGAAAATACGGTATGTTCTGCAAAGGTCCAGTAGAACCACAACCTTTTGTTCTGTAGAAGTACAGTTGAACTACAACTATATGTTCTGTAGAAGTACAGTAGAACTACAACTCTATATGTTCTGCAAAGGTCCAGCAGAACCACAACCTTATATGTTCTGTAGAAGTACAGTAGAATTACAACTGTACATGTTCAGTAGAAGTACAGTAGAACTTCATCTGTATATGTTCGGTAGAAGTACAGTAGAACTACATCTGTATATGTTCTGTTGAAGTACAGTATAACCACAAATGTATATGTTCTGAAAAAGTCCAGTTGAACCACAACTGTATATGTTCTGCAAAAGTCCAGTAAAACCATAACTGTATATGTTCTGAAAAAGTCCAGTAGAACCGTAACCGTATATATTATGCAAAAGTCCAGTAGATCCACAATTGTATATGTTCTGCAACAGTCCAGTAGAACCACAACCGTATATGTTCTGCAAAAGTCCAATAGAACCACAACTGTACATGTTCTGAAAAAGTCCAGTAGAACCACAACTGTATATATTCTGCAAAAGTCCAGTAGAACCACAACCGTATATGAACTGTATATGTTCTGCAAAAGTCCAGTAGAACCACAACCGTATGTTCTTCAAAAGTCCAGTAGAAGTACAACCTTAAATGTTCTGCAAAAGTCCAGTAGAACCACAACCGTATGTTCTTCAAATGTCCAGTAGAAGTACAACCTTAAATGTTCTGCAAAAGTCCAGTAGAACCACAACACTATTTTCTGCAAAATTCCAGTAGAACCACAACCTTATATGTTCTGTGAAAGTCCAGTAAAACCACAAACTTATGTTCTGTAAAAATCCAGTAGAACCACAATATGCTCTGTACAAGTCCAGTAGAACAATTTTATGTGATGTAGAAGTTAAGTATAAGCAGGTATATGTTCTGTGCTGTCAATAAAAGTCCAGTAGAACCACCATATGTTCTGTGGAGCGCAGTTAAACTATTATGTGTTCCGTAGAAGTACAAAAGAACCTGTTTGGTGTCATTAGAAGTCAAATAGAACATCACATGTTCTGTGGAGTGCAGTACAATTACTGTGTTTCGCTGAAGTTCAGTAGAACCAGTTATGTTCTGTGGAGTAGGTGCAGTAGCATTTTTGGGAGGAATCCAATACAACTGTTATGTGTTCCAATGAGTGATTAAATGGCCAGTAGAAGCAGTAAATGTTCTGTGAAGTCCAGCAGAAGCGGTATTGTTTTATGTAGTAGACCAACATGTTTTGTGGAAGCAGTGCATGTTCCGTAGAAGACCAGTAGAACCAATACATTTATCGTAGGAGTTTTTTAGAACCAGTAATATTTTCTATAGCAGGCCAGTAGAATCAGTAAATGTTCTGTAGGAGCGGTAAATGTTTCATAGAAAACCAGTAGAACCAATACATTTAATGTAGGAGTGTTGTAGTACCAGTTATAGTTTCTATAGCAGGCCAGTAGAATCAGTGAATGTTTTGTAGGAGTCGTACATGTTCTGTAGGAGTCCAGTTAAAGCAGTACATGTTCTGTAGGAGCAGCAAATGTATTGTAGGAGTAATACATGTTCTGTAAGAGCAGTAAATGTATTTTAGGAGTAGTACATGTTCTGTAGGAGCAGCAAATGTATTGTAGGACTAATACATGTTCTGTAAGAGCAGTAAATGTATTGTAGGAGCAGTAAATGTATTGTAGGAGTAGTACATGTTCTGTAGGAGTAGTACATGTTCTGTAGAAGTCGAGTTAAAGCAGTACATGTTCTGTAGAGGTAGTACATGTTCTGTAGAAGCAGTACATGTTGTGTAAGAGCAGTAAATGTACTGTAGGAGCAGTAAAATGTTGTGTAGGAGCAGTAAACTGATGCGTAGGAGCAGTAAAATGTTGCGTAGGAGCAGTAAAATGTTGTGCAGAAGACCAGGACAAGCAGTAAAATGTTGCGCAGGAGCTGTAAAATGTTGCGTAAGAGCAGTAAATGTTGCGTAGGAGCAGTAAACTGTTGTGTAGAAGACCAGGAGAAGCAGTAAAATGTTGCGTAAGAGCAGTAAGCTGTTGTGTAGAAGACCAGGAGAAGCAGTAAAATGTTGCATAAGAGCAGTAAACTTGTGTAGAAGACCAGGAGAAGCAGTAAAATGTTGCATAGGAGCAGCAAAATGTTGTGTAGAAGACCAGGAGAAGCAGTAAACTGTTGGGTAAGAGCAGTAAAATGTTGTGTAGAAGACCAGGAGAAGCAGTAAAATGTTGCGTAAGAGCAGTAAACTTGTGTAGAAGACCAGGAGAAGCAGTAAAATGTTGCATAGGAGCAGCAAAATGTTGTGTAGAAAACCAGGAGAAGCAGTAAACTGTTGGGTAAGAGCAGTAAAATGTTGTGTAGAAGACCAGGAGAAGCAGTAAACTGTTGTGTAAGAGCAGTAAAATGTTGTGTAGAAGACCAGGAGAAGCAGTAAAATGTTGCGTAAGAGCAGTAAACTTGTGTAGAAGACCAGGAGAAGCAGTAAAATGTTGCATAGGAGCAGCAAAATGTTGTGTAGAAAACCAGGAGAAGCAGTAAACTGTTGGGTAAGAGCAGTAAAATGTTGTGTAGAAGACCAGGAGAAGCAGTAAACTGTTGCGTAGGAGCGGTAAACTGTTGTGTAGAAGACCAGGAGAAGCAGTAAAATGTTGCATAGGAGCAGTAAACTGTTGTGTAGAAGACCAGGAGAAGCAGTAGAATGTTGCGTAAGAGCAGTAAACTGTTGTGTAGAAGACCAGGACAATCAGTAAACTGTTGCGTAGGAGCAGTAAACTGTTGTGTAGAAGACCAGGAGAAGCAGTAAACTGTTGCGTAGGAGCGGAAAACTGTTGTGTAGAAGACCAGGAGAAGCAGTAGAATGTTGCGTAAGAGCAGTAAACTTGTGTAGAAGACCAGGACAATCAGTAAACTGTTGCGTAGGAGCAGTAAACTGTTGTGTAGAAGACCAGGAGAAGCAGTAAACTGTTGCGTAGGAGCGGTAAACTGTTGTGTAGAAGACCAGGAGAAGCAGTAAAATGTTGCATAGGAGCAGTAAACTGTTGTGTAGAAGACCAGGAGAAGCAGTAGAATGTTGCGTAAGAGCAGTAAACTGTTGTGTAGAAGACCAGGAGAAGCAGTAGAATGTTGCATAGGAGCAGAAAAATGTTGTGTAGAAGACCAGGACAATCAGTAAACTGTTGCGTAGGAGCGGTAAACTGTTGTGTAGAAGACCAGGAGAAGCAGTAAACTGTTGCGTAGGAGCAGTAAACTGTTGTGTAGAAGACCAGGAGAAGCAGTAAACTGTTGCGTAGGAGCGGTAAACTGTTGTGTAGAAGACCAGGAGAAGCAGTAGAATGTTGCGTAAGAGCAGTAAACTGTTGTGTAGAAGACCAGGACAATCAGTAAACTGTTGCGTAGGAGCAGTAAACTGTTGTGTAGAAGACCAGGAGAAGCAGTAAACTGTTGCGTAGGAGCGGTAAACTGTTGTGTAGAAGACCAGGAGAAGCAGTAAAATGTTGCATAGGAGCAGTAAACTGTTGTGTAGAAGACCAGGAGAAGCAGTAGAATGTTGCGTAAGAGCAGTAAACTGTTGTGTAGAAGACCAGGACAATCAGTAAACTGTTGCGTAGGAGCAGTAAACTGTTGTGTAGAAGACCAGGAGAAGCAGTAAACTGTTGCGTAGGAGCGGTAAACTGTTGTGTAGAAGACCAGGAGAAGCAGTAAAATGTTGCATAGGAGCAGTAAACTGTTGTGTAGAAGACCAGGAGAAGCAGTAAAATGTTGCATAGGAGCAGAAAAATGTTGTGTAGAAGACCAGGAGAAGCAGTAAAATGTTGCATAGGAGCAGAAAAATGTTGTGTAGAAGACCAGGAGAAGCAGTAGAATGTTGCGTAAGAGCAGTAAACTGTTGTGTAGAAGACCAGGAGAAGCAGTAGAATGTTGCATAGGAGCAGAAAAATGTTGTGTAGAAGACCAGGACAATCAGTAAACTGTTGCGTAGGAGCGGTAAACTGTTGTGTAGAAGACCAGGAGAAGCAGTAAACTGTTGCGTAGGAGCAGTAAACTGTTGTGTAGAAGACCAGGAGAAGCAGTAAACTGTTGCGTAGGAGCGGAAAACTGTTGTGTAGAAGACCAGGAGAAGCAGTAAAATGTTGCATAGGAGCAGTAAACTGTTGTGTAGAAGACCAGGAGAAGCAGTAGAATGTTGCGTAAGAGCAGTAAACTGTTGTGTAGAAGACCAGGACAATCAGTAAACTGTTGCGTAGGAGCAGTAAACTGTTGTGTAGAAGACCAGGAGAAGCAGTAAACTGTTGCGTAGGAGCGGTAAACTGTTGTGTAGAAGACCAGGAGAAGCAGTAAAATGTTGCATAGGAGCAGTAAACTGTTGTGTAGAAGACCAGGAGAAGCAGTAGAATATTGCGTAAGAGCAGTAAACTGTTGTGTAGAAGACCAGGAGAAGCAGTAGAATGTTGCATAGGAGCAGAAAAATGTTGTGTAGAAGACCAGGAGAAGCAGTAAAATGTTGTGTAGGAGCAGTAAACTGTTGTGTAGAAGACCAGGAGAAGCAGTAGAATGTTGCATAGGAGCAGAAAAATGTTGTGTAGAAGACCAGGAGAAGCAGTAAAATGTTGTGTAGGAGCAGTAAACTGTTGTGTAGAAGACCAGGAGAAGCAGTAGAATGTTGCATAGGAGCAGAAAAATGTTGTGTAGAAGACCAGGACAATCAGTAAACTGTTGCATAGGAGCAGTAAACTGTTGTGTAGAAGACCAGGAGAAGCAGTAGAATGTTGCATAGGAGCAGCAAACTGTTGTGTAGAAAACCAGGAGAAGCAGTAGAATGTTGCATAGGAGCAGCAAACTGTTGTGTAGAAGACCAGGAGAAGCAGTAAAATGTTGCATAGGAGCAGTAAACTGTTGTGTAGAAGACCAGGAGAAGCAGTAGAATATTGCGTAAGAGCAGTAAACTGTTGTGTAGAAGACCAGGAGAAGCAGTAGAATGTTGCATAGGAGCAGAAAAATGTTGTGTAGAAGACCAGGAGAAGCAGTAAAATGTTGTGTAGGAGCAGTAAACTGTTGTGTAGAAGACCAGGAGAAGCAGTAGAATGTTGCATAGGAGCAGAAAAATGTTGTGTAGAAGACCAGGAGAAGCAGTAAAATGTTGTGTAGGAGCAGTAAACTGTTGTGTAGAAGACCAGGAGAAGCAGTAGAATGTTGCATAGGAGCAGAAAAATGTTGTGTAGAAGACCAGGACAATCAGTAAACTGTTGCGTAGGAGCAGTAAACTGTTGTGTAGAAGACCAGGAGAAGCAGTAGAATGTTGCATAGGAGCAGCAAACTGTTGTGTAGAAAACCAGGAGAAGCAGTAGAATGTTGCATAGGAGCAGCAAACTGTTGTGTAGAAGACCAGGTGAAGCAGTAGAATGTTGCGCACGAGCAGCAAAATGTTGCGTAAGAGCAGTAAACTGTTGTGTAGAAGACCAGGAGAAGCAGTAAAATGTTGTGTAGGAGCAGTAAACTGTTGTGTAGAAGACCAATCCAATCCACTTTATTTATATAGTACATTTAAACAACAAAATGTTTCCAAAGTGCTGCACAACAATATTAAACACAATTAAAAACAATATAAAATAAATATGATTAAAAACAATTTTAAAGGGTAAAACCAATTAAAACAGTAAATAGAAATCAAAATGTTAAAAACACAGAGGACCACACAACTCACGTAGTGTTAAAAGCCAACAGGAGAAGCAGCAAAATGTTGTGTAGGAGTGGTAAATGTTTTGTAGAAGACCAGGAGAAGCAGTTAAATGTTGTGTAGTAGTGGTAAATGTTGTGTAGAAGACCAGGAGAAGCAGTTAAATGTTGTGTAGTAGTGGTAAATGTTGTGTAGAAGACCAGGAGAAGCAGTTAAATGTTGTGTAGTAGTGGTAAATGTTGTGTAGAAGACCAGGAGAAGCAGTTAAATGTTGTGAAGTGAAGTGAATTATATTTATATAGCGCTTTTTCTCTAGTGACTCAAAGCGCTTTATACATAGTGAAACCCAATATCTAAGTTACATTTAAACCAGTGTGGGTGGCACTGGGAGCAGGTGGGTGAAGTGTCTTGCCCAAGGACACAACGGCAGTGACTAGGATGGCGGGGATCGAACCTGCAACACTCAAGTTGCTGGCACGGCCACTCTACCAACCGAGCTATGCCGCCCCAGTTAAATGTTACGTAGGAGCAGTAAAAATGTGCAGAAGACCAGGACAATCAGTAAAATGTTGCGCAGGAGCAGTTAAATGTTGCGTAGGTGTGGTAAATGTTGTGCAGAAGACCAGGAGAAGCAGTAAAATGTTGTGCAGGAGCAGTAAAATGTTGCGTAGGAGTGGTAAAATGTTGCGTAGGAGCGGTAAATGTTGTGTAGAAGACCAGGACAAGCAGTAAAATGTTGTGCAGGAGCATAAAATGTTGCGTAGGAGCGGTAAAATGTGGCATAGGAGCAGCAAAATGTCGCGGCGGAGCAGCAGCCATGAGGTTGACCCAGTAGATGTTTGGTTGTGTCCACAGCGGAAGTGAGATGAAAAAGGAGGCCAGCAGCCCGAAGCCTCAGATGGAGGAGATCCATGAGCACCCAAAGGACCAGTCCCCCTCCCCCGCCCCCCCACCACCCCCCCACAGCACAAACGCCCCAGAGACCAACGCAGCAGACGGCGGACAGTAGTAAAGGCCACGCCCCTCCCAAAAGGTTGCGTTTGTTTGCCCTCCTTCTCGCTTGCTGCTCTTAACACCACGCCAACATTCGGACGGGAGGTGGCGACCTCCTTGGCACGCCGCCCTTAAGTTCTGGAGGTTCTTCTCTGACGTTGGCGCGTGTTTCCCACTAACTGCCTCCTCTCGCTTGACCCCTCCAGCAGATCCTCTAACGCTTCCAGCCCACTTCTTTCCTTCTCTAACGCCTCCTCCTGCGGACAGTCTGTGAAGCTGTCCTTATTGACACCTGTGTTTGTGTGTGTGTGTGCACCAGGGGCCCCAGCGTGAAGCGCTCTTCAGGTATAGAACGTTCCATGAGTAACACCTGGGACTCGCCCGATGACAACAGAGTCAAGCTGGTGAAAGCTGCGTCTACCTCCAAACTGCTGGCCAAGGTGGTGAAGAATGCTGACAGGTAATCTTTTTCTTTTTTTAAAGGGGAACATTATCACAATTTCAGAAGGGTTAAAACCATTAAAAATCAGTTCCCAGTGGCTTATTTTATTTTTCAAAGTTTTTTTCAAAATTTTACCCATCACGCAATATCCCTAAAAAAAAGCTTCAAAGTGCCTGATTTTAACCACCCGTCCATTTTCCAGTGACGTCACATAGTGATGCCAACACAAACAAACATGGCAGAAAGAACAGCAAGGTATAGCGACATTAGCTCGGATTCAGACTCGGATTTCAGCGGCTTAAGCGATTCAACAGATTACGCATGTATTGAAACGGATGGTTGTAGTGTGGAGGCAGGTAGCGAAAACGAAATTGAAGAAGAAACTGAAGCTATTGAGCCATATCGGTTTGAACCGTATGCAAGCGAAACCGACGAAAACGACACGACAGCCAGCGACACGGGAGAAAGCGAGGACGAATTTGGCGATCGCCTTCCAACCAACGATTGGTATGTGTTTGTTTGGCATTAAAGGAAACTAACAACTATGAACTAGGTTTACAGCATATGAAATACATTTGGCAACAACATGCACTTTGAGAGTGCAGACAGCCCAATTTCCATCAATTAATATATTCTGTAGACATACCCTCATCCGCTGATCTGTCCAGTTTTGGAGTTGATGTCAGCAGGCCAGGGAAGCTAGGGTCGATATTCTTCTCTTGATCATCTTCGGTGGCATAAGGGACGGTGTGAGCCAAGACATCCAGGGGGTTTAGCTCGCTCGTCTGCGGGAACAAACTGCCGCCATTGCTTGCCGTGCTACCGAGGTCCTTTGTCCCCGAATTGCTCACACACTCCGGCAGATTCAATGGGGGTCTGGCGGCAGATTTCTTTGACTTTATCGTTGGAAATGCATCTGCTTTGAGTGTCGCAGGATATCCACACATTCTTGCCATCTCTGTCGTAGCATAGCTTTCGTCGGTAAAGTGTGCGGAACAAACGTCCAATTTCTTGCCACTTTCGCATCTTTGGGCCACTGGTGCAACTTGAATCCGTCCCTGTTCGTGTTGTTACACCCTCCGACAACACACCGACGAGGCATGATGTCTCCAAGGTACGGAAAACAGTCGAAAAAACGGAAAATAACAGCTGATTTGACTCGGTGTTTAAAAAAATGGTGGATTGCTTCCCAATGTGACGTCATCGCTCGGAGAATGAATATTAGAAAGGCGTTTAATTCGCCAAAATTCACCCATTTAGAGTTCGGAAATCGGTTAAAAAAATATATGGTCTTTTTTCTGCAACATTAAGGTATATATTGACGCTTACATAGGTCTGGTGATAATGTTCCCCTTTAAGAAATAAGTTGTCTGGTGTGCACTGTTGTAAACAGGAAGTTGACTAGTTCCATTTAATATTCATTGGGAATTGAGAGTGAAAGTACACTTCCTTTTTCATACTCTGTTGGAACTTGTCAAAAGTGAAGGTCTCCCCATCCGACTTTAAAGGGGAACATTATCACCAGACCTATGTAAGCGTCAATATATACCTTGATGTTGCAGAAAAAAGACCATATATTTTTTTAACCCATTTCCGAACTCTAAATGGGTGAATTTTGGCGAATTAAACGCCTTTCTAATATTCGCTCTCGGAGCTTGTGACGTCACATCGGGAAGCAATCCGCCATTTTCTCAAACACCGAGTCAAATCAGCTCTGTTATTTTCCGTTTTTTCGACTGTTTTCCGTACCTTGGAGACATCATGCCTCGTCGGTGTGTTGTCGGAGGGTGTAACAACACGAACAGGGACGGATTCAAGTTGCACCAGTGGCCCAAAGATGCGAAAGTGGCAAGAAATTGGACGAAATGTGTTCAAAATACGAGGCTGTGGGGAAAGCCGACGAAATGGTCAGTCGTTTGTTCCGCACACTTTACCGACGAAAGCTATGCTACGACAGAGATGGCAAGAATGTGTGGATATCCTGCGACACTCAAAGCAGATGCTGACATCAACTCCAAAACTGGACAGATCAGCTTTCAGGAAAAGAGCGCGGATGAGGGTATGTCTACAGAATATATTAATTGATGAAAACTTTATTCATTACTCGCTGTTTTACGTAAATTATTATACATAAACTGTGTTTACCAATAATTTAGCTTAAAAACATTTATTTTTTTCAATCATTCGAGTACATTCGGGTAGTCTTGTGTAATGCAGTGTTTTGTGTCTATTTATTTCACCCACCACAACATACTTAAAATACTCAGATGACACAGCCATTCTCGCACTCCTCTCCAACAGTCAATCCATCCTGGACTATCATAACAGTCAAACATTTCACAGAGTCATGCGCAGCCAGTTATCTGGAAATCAATGTCAATAAAACAAAAGAAATATGGTTCAACCCCCCCTCACCTCAGAACCCCATCATCATAAACACACAAACAGTTACAACAGTTGACACTTTCAAATACCTGGGCGTAACCTTGGACAATAAACTCACTTTTGATCAGCACACCACGGACATTCAAAAAAGAAGTCAACAAAGACTGTCAGCCATCTGAAAACTTAAAGGACTATACGTTGCACCTCATTTCCTGTTATTACTTTACCAAAGCATTGTTCAACCCATCCTTATGTACTGTTCTACATGTTTTTTCACCATGCTTTCTGTAACCAACCGAACCAAACATCGGGAAGCAATCCGCCATTTTCTCAAACACATTACAAACACCGAGTCAAATCAGCTCTGTTTTTTTTCCGTTTTTTCGACTGTTTTCCGTACCTTGGAGACATCATGCCTCGTCGGTGTGTTGTCGGAGGGTGTAACAACACGAACAGGGACGGATTCAAGTTGCACCAGTGGCCCAAAGATGCGAAAGTGGCAAGAAATTGGACGTTTGTTCCGCACACTTTACCGACGAAAGCTATGCTACGACAGAGATGGCAAGAATGTGTGGATATCCCGGACACTCAAAGCAGATGCATTTCCAACTGGACTGGACGGATCAGCTTTCAGGAAAAGAGAGCGGATGAGGGTATGTCTACAGAATATATTAATTGATGAAAACTGGGCTGTCTGCACTCTCAAAGTGCATGTTGTTGCCAAATGTATTTCATATGCTGTAAACCTAGTTCATAGTTGTGAGTTTCCTTTAATGCCAAACAAACACATACCAATCGTTGGTTAGAAGGCGATCGCCGAATTCGTCCTCGCTTTCTCCCGTGTCGCTGGCTGTCGTGTTGTTTTCGTCGGTTCAAACCAATATGGCTCAATAGCTTCAGTTTCTTCTTCAAATTCGTTTTTCGCTACCTGCCTCCACACTACAACCATCCGTTTCAATACATGCGTAATCTGTTGAATCGCTTAAGCCGCTGAAATCCGAGTCTGAATCCGAGCTAATGTCGCTATACCTTGCTGTTCTATCCGCCATGTTTGTTTGTATTGGCATCACTGTGTGACGTCACAGGAAAATGGACGGGTGTATATAACGATGGTTAAAATCAGGCACTTTGAAGCTTTTTTTTAGGGATATTGCGTGATGGGTAAAATTTTGAAAAAAACTTCGAAAAATAAAACAAGCCACTGGGAACTGATTTTTAATGGTTTTAACCCTTCTGAAATTGTGATAATGTTCCCCTTTAATATCTAATACAGTGGAACCTCCATTTATGAACCTGATTGCTTCTTGAACAGGGTTCATAATTAGAAAAGTTTGTATAGTGAAGCAAAATTCTTCATGAAAAAATGTAAATATGAATAACATGTGGCGGCCTCGACAAAAGTCCTGTTTTAGTTAAAAGGGAATTTCACTTTTTTTTTTAATCGTTCACAATCATTATGTAAGACATAATGATTGTCTATCACGCCCATAAAACCAGATAAAAACATTTAAAAATAGGGCTGCAATAAAATCTGTCGTCGACAATTGTTTGCTCGCTTCATTGCCCCATGGAAGTTTATTGTAGATCATAAATCATGCCTCTCACCCGGATAGTAGAAGGATGAGGACGTATTCCGACAAGTTGGTACACTTTGACAGCCAATTTAGACCCGGGAATGGTGAGAACGACGCAAAAAGACGTTTGTTATCACCTCCTTTTTCTTCGCGGGGATTATGAGTCATTCTTCCCCTAAACGGGAATATATCAACATCCAAGTAGTCTGCATCCTAATGACAGCAGACCTTGTACAGTAAGTGATGTTTTATTATGTTTTTTGGCAAGCGATCATTGTGATGCGTTTATGAAATTAACCCAGTATGTTTAAAATGATCAAAATAAGTAAATATTACATGTTATTATACATTTACTACATTACATACATTATATACTTACATCATGTATATAAAGCCTTAATGGAGGTTTTTGGAGGCTTTTTTTATGTCTTTTTAGGCAGAATACATAGGCTCCATTGTAAGCAGACTTTTTATCACATTTATTTATTATTTAGAATGCATTAAAAAAAAACACCCATCGTCATGTCTTTCATAATGATTGTGAACGATAGGCAAAATTCCAAAAAAGTGAAGTTCCCCTTTAAGGTTTGTACATGTTGAACAAAATATAAAGTAGGGCTGTGAATCTTTGGGCACCACACAGTTTGATTCCATTCTTGGGGGTAATGATTCGATTTAGAATAAATTGTAAATTCAAAACGATTCTCGTACATTTTCAACCCGCAGTGAGCGAACTCGTCCAAAAGATGGCGCCATGGCACAAACAATAACACACCTTTTCAGTGTCTCTGTTGGTGTCAAAAGCTCTTTGTTGAATACAAAACATTATGGCCGTTAGCCAAGAAAAATCCATAAATTAGCAGCACCGGTTTTTTTTAGCTGCAGGGTCCAAAGCGTAGGGAAAATGTAGTATAATCTGGAAAACCCGGTAATTATTCACGCTTTAAATTAAGATTATGTCTAAAATAAGAAAATAGCTTTCAAACCATACTTGCCAACCTTGAGATCTCCGAATTCGGGAGATTGGTGGTCGCGGGGGGTGTATATTGTAGCGTCCCGGGAGAGTTAGTGCTGCAAGGGGTTCTGGGTATTTGTTCTGTTGTGTTTATGTTGTGTTACGGTGAAATGTGTTTGTCATTCTTGTTTGGTGTGGGTTCACAGTGTGGCGCATATTTGTAACAGTGTTAAAGTTGTTTATACGGCCACCCTCAGTGCGACCTGTATGGCTGTTGACTAAGTATGTCTTGCATATATTATGTGACTGGGCCGGCACGCTATTTGTACGGAGGAAAAGCGGACGTGACGACAGGTTGTAGAGGGCGCTAAAGGCAGTGCCTTTAAGCACGCCCCCAATATTGTTGTCCGGGTGGAAATCGGGAGAATGGTTTCCCCGGGAGATTTTTGGGTGGGGCACAGAAATTCGGGAGTCTCCCGGGAAAATCGGGAGGGTTGGCAAGTATGTCTTAAACTTAGGGAAGTTTCTAGAAATGCAATTTTAAATCTTGGCAAGTGGCAAATACATTTTTGTTTGTCTTTTTTTCCTGCTTGCAGGCACAAAGAGCTGGTGGTGAGCCAAGGTAAACACTTTAATCTCCTCTGGGCTCCAAAACACAATAAAGGGCAGCAGCTATCATCATCATCATTGCCACAGTCGCCGTCTATAAAGACTTTTTTCGTAAACAACTCATTTTTCAGTGGCTAACTCAGAGGCAGGTTGTTGTTGTTGTTGTTGTTTTTGTTGTCATTTTTTTGTTCAGTGATGATGTTGTTGTCTCAAACCAGCCAAAATGTCGACTCGAGAGAAAAACAGCCAAGCCGGTAAGTGCAGACGACTCACTCGCGCAAGCAAGCGGGCTAACAAGCTAACCCTCTGGCATGCTAACAGTTTCTGAGGTGGGCCAATGGCTTTTCTCTTCTCTCTCTGCTCCAACAATCAGCTTCTGTCGGCCGCCTGCTCTCTGCGATGTCACACCTGTTTGTGGCTCCGCCTCCTGCCCCTCATTTGCCGACATTTTTGCTCGACCAGGTGCCCGCCAAATGCCAGTCTAACGCGCTTGATCGATTGACACGTGAACTGGCTCAGCAGGTGTATCTCGCCACCGTGTCCTCCACCTGCCTCGCCACTTCCTGTCCTTTTTGCGTCTTTGTGTGTGTTTCTTTGTGGTGTGGGCTTGTTTCACGTCACTCCAAACACGGACTGCTTGGTTCACTCCCAACGATTTCAAGTGTCCAACAACTCGCTGGCGAACCTTTGAGTTATAGCGTCTTTCTTCCTTTGGCCAGAGGGCAACTCCATCAAGATGTTCATGCGCGGGCGTCCCATCACCATGTTCCTGCCCTCAAACGTGGAAAACTACGAGGAGGTTCGCACTGAGCTTCCTCCTGAGAAACTCAAGCTGGAGTGGGTGTATCCTTTATTTCACAGGTGTCCAAAGTGCGGCACGCAGCTATTTTTGTAACCTCCTGCGCCACAATCTAAAAATACTATGACATGAAAAAGTGGGGGAGAAACAAACAGGTGTTGACCCTAATAACACAATGTTTCTTTAAAATTGTCATTACTAGAGATGTCCGATAATGGCTTTTTTGCCGATATTCCGATATTGTCCAACTCTTAATTACCGATTCCGATATCAACCGATATATACAGTCGTGGAATTAGCACATTGTTATGCCTAATTTTGTTGTGATGCCCCGCTGGATGCATTAAACAATGTAACAAGGTTTTCCAAAATAAATCAACTCAAGTTATGGAAAAAAATGCCAACATGGCACTGCCATATTTTTTTTAATTATTGAAGTCACAAGTGTATTATTTTTTTTAACATGCCTCAAAACAGCAGCTTGGAATTTGGGACATGCCCTCTCTGAGAGAGCATGAGGAGGTTAAGGTGGGCGGGGTTGAGGTGGGGTGAGGGTAAGGGGTAGCGCGGGTGTATAATGTAGCGTCCCGGAAGAGTTAGTGATGCAAGGGGTTCTGGGTATTTGTTCTGTTGTGTTTATGTTGTGTTACGGTGCAGATGTTCTCCTGAAATGTGTTTGTCATTCTTGTTTGGTGTGGGTTCACAGTGTGGCGCATATTTGTAACAGTGTTGAAGTTGTTTATACGGCCACCCTCAGTGTGACCTGTATGGCTGTTGACCAAGTATGACTTGCATTCACTTGTGTGTGTGAAAAGCCATACATATTATGTGAGTGGACAGGCCTTTAAGGTTTATTGGCGCTCTGTACTTCTACCCTATGTCCGTGTACCACTACGTACAGCGGCGTTTTAAAAGGTCATAAATTTTACTTTTGAAACCGATACCGATAATTTCCGAACCGATACCGATAATTTCTGATATTATATTTAAAGTATTTATCGGCCGATAATTCTCGGCAGCCCGATATTATCGGACATCTCTAGTCATTACTCAAAAGGTAATAATGAATCAAAATCAAAATTATGAATTATTGACCTATTTAAGGCTCAATTACTTTTTGGTTTGGAAAATCATGTCATGTTTTGTGTTTTTGCCATAAAAATAATTTTCAATTAAAGAGCATAAAACAAAAAAAACATAATCAACAAATAGATCCTAAGTTAATTGAGAGATTTAAGCGTTAAAGTGTGACTTATTTTTAGCACTTTTATTAGTGGGGCCCCTAAAGGTCCCTGGGAATTTTAGTGGAATGTTTTTTTTTTTTAACTGTCATTATTCAAAAAAAATCATCCATTCAATGAATCAAAATCAATGTTATGAATTATTGACTTATTCAAAGCAGAATTACTTTAAGGGAATATTACATATTTGCTATGAAAAAAGGGCATAAAACAATTAAAAAACAATAAAAACTCATAATCAACAAATAGATCTGAAGTTGATATACAGATTTGGATGTTAAAGTAAAAAAAAAAAAGTGACTTATTTTTAGCACTTTTAAGAGTGGGGTCCTTTTAGATCCTTCAGAATTTTAGTTGATTTTTTTCAAACTGTCATTGAAAAATAGTAATGAATCAAAATCATTGTTGTGGATTATTGACCTATTAAAGGCTCAATTACCGTACTTTCTTTGGGTTAGGGTCAATATTACATGTTTTGTGTTTTTGCCATAAAAACTATTTTAGATGGAAAAAAAGGTTATAAAAAAATCAAAAAAACAAACAATAAAAATGTATAATCAACAAATAGATCTGAAGTTGATCTAGAGATTTAAGCGTTAAGTCATACATTTTATTTTATTTTTTTACTTTATTTTGTAGCACTTTTATGAGTGGGTTAGGTCCCTTAGAATTTTAGTGGATTTTTGTTGGTAATTTTTCAAAAAATAATGAATCAAAATTAATGTTATGGTTTATTGACCTGTTTAAAGCTCAAATACTTTTGTGAGTTAGGGTTAATATTACATATTTTGTGTTTTTGCCATAAAAAACAAGTTTATATATAAAAAAGGGGCATTAAAAAAAAAACAATCAACAAATCGATCTTAAGTTGATTGAGCGATTTAAGCGTTAAAGTGTGACTTATTTGTAGCACTTTTATTAGTGGGGCCCCTAAATGTCCCTGGGAATTTTAGTGGAATGTTTTTTTTTTACTGTCATTATTCAAAAAATCATCCATCCAATGAATCAAAATCAATGTTATGAATTATTGACTTATTCAAGGCAGAATTACTTTAAGGGAACAATATTACATATTTTGTGTTTTTGCTATGAAAAGAGGGCATAACACAATTTAAAAACAATAAAAACGTATAATCAACGAATAGATCTGAAGTTGATATACAGATTTAGATTATATTTTTAGCACTTTTATGAGTGGGGCCCTTTTAGATCCTTCAGAATTTTAGTTGATTTTTTTTCAAACTGTCATTGAAAAATAGTAATGAATCAAAATCATTGTTGTGGATTATTGACCTATTAAAGGCTCAATTACTGTACTTTTTTGGGGGTTAGGGTCAGTATTACATGTTTTGTGTTTTTGCCATAAAAACTATTTTAGATGAAAAAAAAAGGTAATTTAAAAAAATAAATAAAAATGTATAATCAACAAATATATCTGAAGTTGATATATAGATTTAGATGTTAAAGTAAAATAAAAAAATAAAGTATGACTTATTTTAGCACTTTTATGAGTGGGTCCTTTTAGGTCCCTAAGAATTTTAGTGGATATTTTTTAAACTGTCATTAAAAAAAAAAAAAATTTATCAAAATCATTGTTATGGATTATTGACTTATTAAAGGCTCACTTACTGTTTTGGTGTTAGGGTCAATTTTACATATGTTGTGTTTTTGCCATTAACCAATTTAAGATGAAAAAAGGAGCATAAACAAAAACAACTTCAAAGAGCAACAACTTATAATCAACAAATAGATCTGAAGTTGATCTAGAGATTTAAGCGTTAAGTCATACATTTTATTTTATTTTTTTACTTATTTTATTTTTTTATTTTTGTAGCACTTTTATGAGTGGGTTAGGTCCCTAAGAATTTTAGTGGATTTTTTAAAATCATTTTTCAAAAAATAATAATGAATCAAAATTAATGTTATGATTTATTGACCTGTTTAAAGCTCAATTACTTTTGTGAGTTAGGGTTAATATTACATATTTTGTGTTTTTGCCATAAAAAACAAGTTTCTATTAAAAAAAAAGGGTATTAAACAAAAAAAAAAAAAACAGTAAAAACTAATCAAAGAACATATCTGAAGTTGAGCTAGAGCTGTAGGCGTTAAAGTAAAAAAAAAAAAAAAGTATGATTTATTTTTAGCGCTTTTATGAGTGGGGCTCTTTTAGGTCCCTGAGAGTTATAGTGGATTTTTTTCTTTTTAACTGTCATTGTTAAATTAATGTTATTAATTATTGACCTAGACAAGACTCAATTACTTTTTAGGGGTAACAATATTACATATTTTGTTTTTGTAGTAAAAAAAAAAGTTTTCTATGAAAGAAGGGCATAAAACAAAAATCTATTTAAAAAAAAAAACACTTTTTAGAGTGGGGCCCTTTTCAGGTCCCTGAGAATTTTAGTGTATTTTTTTTTTTTAACTGCCATTGTTGGAAAAAAATATGACTCAAAATTATTGTTATGAATTATTAACCTATTAAAGGCTCCAATTTCTTCCCATCAAATATTCCACTTGAAAAAAAATTTGGGGGAAAATGTTTTTGCCATAAAAACAGGGTTTGTACAAAATGGCTGAAACATTAAAAAAAATAGATGACTTGATATTGACAGACCTTAAGTTGAAGAAGAAAAAAAAGACTTATTTTTAAAAATGTTATTACTTCGGCCCTTTTGGGTCCTGGGACCAAACTTGAGGGGAGCCCTTGAGGTTAAAAGAAGATATAAATTGAATTTATTTAAAAAATAAAAATAATAAAAATGACCCTTGCATGCTTTTATTTTTCAGTGTGCGGCCCTCAGTGGAAAAAGTTTGCTTTACATACGAAGAAATGTAGTTTATTTTCTGCAATGGTGGGAATGATTATTAAGTTATTGGAGCGGCTCCACACTGTGTATGAACATACAGTTAGCTGCAAGCCGCCTTTGTCCAGAGTACCAGTCAGCGGGGATTTGTGTTAGTGGCCTTCATTAATCGCCATGACGAAAATGGACAGGTACTGATGGATGGGCGCGTTCCAAGTCCCCGCTGGTCACTTCCTTGACCGCGACCCCCCTCAGGTATGGCTACCGTGGCAGAGAATGTCGAGCAAACGTCTACCTGCTGCCCACCGGAGAGATCGTGTACTTCATCGCCTCGGTGGTGGTCCTGTTCAACTACGAGGAGCGGACTCAGCGACATTACATCGGCCACACAGACTGCGTCAAGTGGTGAGCTTATCGCCGCCGCCATCTCGCCGCGCCTGCCGAAAGACGTCCATTAAAGCTGATTTCTCACCTCAAGCCTCGCCATCCACCCCGACAAGATCCGCATCGCCACGGGCCAGATAGCAGGCGTGGACAAAGATGGACGGGTGAGCATAATTTTTTTTTTTTTTAATGCGGAATCAGCGCACTAATAGCGCTCCTCGGCAAGAGAAAACACTGGAAAATATGCCAGGAATGCTTTCATGTTCTTCTTCAGGGTCAGAAGTTTTATCTTTGCGGCTTTTGGAGTTCTTGTTCAGGCCTGCTGCATCAAATCGTTTAAACTGCTTACTTGGAACAGGGCGGCGCTTGTGCTGGGAGAACGCAGCAAAAAAACCACGCCTGTGTACAGCTCAAACGCCATTGTTGGCCCCAGCTTGATTATTAAAAAAAGAACAATACCAATAAACAAGAAGACCCATAAAACCCTGGAAAATCAAGGCAAAGTTCTAAGTATATTGTACAAAAAAGCGGCAGCAATTGAAAATATGTAAAAACAATATACATATATGTTAATACTAATTAATAACATTTGTTTTAAATGTATACACTTTTTGAGCCTTTTTAAAGATAATCATATATTAAATCATGCAAATTACTCAATGACGTCATGGTGACCACACCCCCACTATCACAGGTATCTGGTCAGTTTAAGGGAAACCCTGTATATGTATATACTGGATGTATAAGTGTGTGTATATATGTATGTGTATATACAGTATATATGTATATGTACAAAACCAGTGAAGTTGTCACGTTGTGTAAATGGTAAATAAAAAACAGAATACAATTATTTGCAAATTCTTTTCAATTTATATTCAATTGAATAGACTGCAAAGACAAGATACTTAACGTGCGAACTGGAAAACCTTATTTTTTGCAAATATTAGCTCATTTGGAATTTGATGCCTGCTGGCACAAGTGGCAAAAAAGACTGAGAAAGTTCCTCACCTTTCTCATCAAACACTTATGTGGAACATCCCACAGGTGAACAGGCTAATTGGGAACAGGTGGGTGCCATGATTGGGTATAAAAGCAGCTTCCATGAAATGCTCAGTCATTCACAAACAAGGATGGGGCGAGGGTCACCACTTTGTGAACAAGTGCGGACCGAACTGAACTGTATTTGTATAAATGTGTGTGTGTATATATATATATATATATATATATATATATATATATATATAATTACACATACACGTACCGTATTTTCCGCACCATAAGGCGCCCTGGGTTAAAAGCCGCGCCTTCAATGAACGGCATATTTCAAAACTTTGTCCACCAATAAGCCGCCCCATGTTGTAAGCCGCATCTAACTGCGCTAAAGGAATGTCAAAAAAACAGTCAGATAGGTCAGTCAAACTTTAATAATATATTAAAAACCAGCGTTCTAACAACTCTGTTCACTCCCAAAATGTACGCAAATGTGCAATCACAAACATACGTATATCAACATGGACAGAGCTGCGTGAAAAAAGCCACCCGGCCTCTTCGCGTAAACTTAAACTTACCTTAACCACTCGCTCATCTTTTCTTCATCCATCCCTTCAAGTTAGCTTTTATGATGACGCCGGCTGGAAAGGTCTCTTTTGGCAAGGTCTTCCTTTTGAATATCACCATGGGTGGAAGTTAGCATGGCAAGCTAGAACCACAGTGAAGGATGACTTCTCATTCCCTGTGGTGCGAATATTCACCGTACGTGCTCCCGTTCCACAGTGCGGTTCACAGGAATATCAGTTGCTGTGAAATACGGTAGTAATCCGTGTGCGGATGGAGAGATTGCGTCTTTTCATGAACCGGATCCTTGTCGCTTAGTAGGAGCCATTTTGTGGTCTTTACAGATGTAAACAGGAAATGAAACGTACGGTGATATCCGCGCGTTTTTTCTTCTTCTTCCGGGGGCGGGTGGTTGCTTACAGTAGAAGAAGAAGCGCTTCCTGTTCTATGGGGGCGGGTGCTTACCTTGGCGGTTGCTTGCGTAGAAGAAGAAGCGCTTCCTGTTCTACCGGGAAAAAAGATGGCGGCTGTTTACCTAAGTTGCGAGATCGAAACTTTATGAAAATGAATCTTAATATTTATCCATATATAAAGCGCACGGGGTTAAAAGCCGCACTGTCAGCTTTTGAGTAAATTTGTGGTTTTTAGGTGCGGCTAATGGTGCGGAAAATACGGTATATTCCGGGCCATTGAGCGCACCATTATTCAAGCCGCACTCGCCAAATTTAAAAATAAATACATATTTATCTATATAGTAGCCGCACCGGACTGTAAGCCGCAGATATATACAGGAAGGAAAGATTTTATAAATGTTAATAATATATATATATATACTTTAATTGTTTCCAAACTGTGTAACACGGCAGTAAAACGGCTGACCAAACAAAACAGAAGTCATTGTCATGGCCTCACTAGCTGCGCAAGCTAGCGCTCCAATCAGCTAAACAGACTCAATAACTCCACGGTGACGTTGGTGAATTTACTGAGGAATTTGTGAAACTGAATAACAATACAAAAAGAATGCCATTGTAAGTTCATAATACTAACACAGACACTCGTAAACGTGTTAGAATATTAGCTAATGCTAACAAAGCTAGCTTGATTATGATATGAAAACACTCCGACAGACATCACACATGGGACGATTTAGTAAATCGAATTGTTTTAGTTGTATTGTAAAACTTCCCAATGTTGTTTGGAGTGACGAATGAAGAATCCACACGAGTAGAAACGCTATGGACGGTTACACTTCTGGTTCAAGGCACAGGTAGTACATTCTCCCCCTGCAGTGAGCAAACTCGTCCAAAAGATGGCGTCATAGCACAAACAAAAATACACATTTTCAGTGTCTCTCTTGGTGTAACATTACAACTATTTGTTGAACACAAAACAGTAGGGATGTTAGCGAAGAAAAATCCATAAATAAAATGCAACTATTTATAAGCCGCAGGGTTCAAAGCGTTGGAAAAAAGTTGCGGCTTATAGTCTGGGAAATATGGTATGTCTTCATGGCTTCTTGTTTCTTAGTTGACGTGTACGTTGTGGGAAATAAGTACGCTGCTGTACTGATGACAAAGTGTGGTAGTGTAATAACTGGACAATACATGACATCAGTCCCTCTCGGTTTGGTCCTTCAGGCCCTGCAGCCGCACGTGCGAGTGTGGGACAGCGTCAGTCTGGCCACCCTGCAGGTCATCGGCGTGGGAACCTTTGAGCGAGGCGTCGGCTCGCTGGCCTTCTCCAAAGCAGTGAGTCCCGCGCAACATGGCCGCTGTCGTCATTGTCTGCCAACGCCAACGCCACTTTGCAGGACTCCGGTCAGCACCTGAGCGTGATCGACGACTGCAACGACCACATGTTGACTGTTTGGGATTGGCAGAAGAAGTCCAAGATCGCTGAGATAAAGGTGAGTTGCCGTAGAAAACTGAACAGCTGCTGCCTTTCCACTGTCATTTATGTGATTAGGGCCGGGCGATACGGCTGAAAACCGTTCACGATATCAGTGTTTTATAACGATAATTATTGATATTTTTATGACCTTTGGAAAATGAGAAGGATAAAAATACATTTGAAATGCAACCTTCTTTTGGTTCTTTTTAAAAAAGCATTTTTTTAGATATATACATACTAGTTATAGCTATTTGTCTTTTTATTTATTTATTTATTTTTATATTTTGTTTATACACTGTAGCACTTTGAGATTGTTTACTCAATATAAAGTGCTTTTTACAAATAAAATCTATTATTATTATTATTATTATAATCCTTCAGCTTTCAAGGCAGAAAGGAAATGTCAACACAAGCCTGGAAAACACTTAAACAATGTCAACAAAATATTAAAATCACATTGAACACTTAACAATAAGCGCTTAAAAATAATGAATATGTAAGAAATGCTTCATAAAGTGTAAGAAAATAGTGCAAAGTGTGAAAATGTAAAAGTAGAGAAACTTGAGAAGAACTATTTTCTGCAGGCTTAGTGGCAGGAAATTACAGCTGTGCTCTAAAGGGTGAGCGCGGCGAAGGTTTTCGGATTATAAATCGCTCCGGAGTATAAGTCGCACCAGCCAAAAATGCATAATAAAGAAGGAAAAAGGCATATATAAGTCGCACTAGAGTATAAGTCGCATTTTTTGGGGAAATGTATTTGATAAAATCCAACACCAAGAATAGACATTTGAAGGGCAATTTAAAATAAATAAAGAATAGTGAACCACAGGCTGAATAAGTGTACATTATATGAGGCATAAATAACCAACTGGTATGTTAACGTAACATATTATGGTAAGAGTCATTCAAATAACTATAACATATAGAACATGCTATACGTTTACCAAACAATCTGTCACTCCTAATCGCTAAATCCCATGAAATCTTCTCCCTCGGTGTCTCTTCTAAATAATATTATTTGATATTTTACGGTAATGTGTTGTTAATTTCACACACAAGTCGCTTCAGAGTATAAATCGCATCGGCTAAACCAGGGGTCGGCAACCCGCGGCTCTAGAGCCGCATGCGGCTCTTTAGCGCCGCCCTAGTGGCTCTCTGGAGCTTTTTCAGAAATGTATGAAAAATGGAAAAAGATGAGGGGAAAACAATCTATTTTTTGTTTTAATATGGTTTCTGTAGGAGGACAAACATGACATAAACCTCCCTAATTGTTATAAAGCACACTGTTTATATTAAACATGCTTCACTGATTCGAGTATTTGGCGAGCGCCGTTTTGTCCTACTAATTTTGAGGGTCCTTGAACTCACCGTAGTTTGTTTACATGTATAACTTTCTCCGACTTTCTAGGACGTGTTTTATGCCACTTCTTTTTCTGTCTCATTTTGTCCACCAAACTTTTAAGGTTGTGCATGAAAGGTGAGTTTTGTTGATGTTATTGACTTGTTGGAGTGCTAATTAGACATATTTGGTCACTGCATGACTGCAAGCTAATCGCTGCTAACATGCTATTTAGGCTAGCTATATGTACATATTGCATCATAATGCCTCATTTGTAGCTATATTTGAGGTCATTTAGTTTCCTTTAAGTCCTCTTAATTCAATTTATATCTCATGACACACTATCTGTATGTAATATGGCTTTTAATTTTTTGCGGCTCCAGACAGATTTTTTTTGTGTGTTTTTGGTCCAATATGGCTCTTTCAACATTTTGGGTTGCCGACCCCTGGCCTAAACTATGAAAAAAACTGCGATTTATAATCCGAAAAATACGGTAGATATCTAATGTATTCATACATTGTTTATGTAGGATATACGCATGTATATATAACCTAATCATATTGTTTCTTGAATTTGAAAATAGCTGACCGTTTTTTTCCCCCTTCTCTGGGATTATATTCCCAGTTTTGATCTCGGACGTCTGGCACATATAGCATATAAGAATATTCTATTACTGTTAAGCAAACTATGAATAATAAAAGATGCCAAAACATGTGTCCTTTATCATAGCTACACGTATGACAAAAAAACGTGTGAAAATCAGAGGTAAGATGAATTAAATGCGCTGACAGTTCATTGCTCCTGCCAAATGAATTGCACTGAGTGGAGTAGATCACCACTCCAAGATGGCGGCCCCTCGTCTCGTCAGTGCCTGTAGACAGTAGCGCTCGATGCTGCGTACCCTTATAAGATGTCTATCTTATACAGTAACTGCTGACACAGCAACATTATCGCTAACTCTTCATACTTCTGAGGTGCACAACAGTTCTCATTGATGTTTTTCAGACCACCACAGAGGTGGTCCTGGTTGTGGAGTTCCACCCCACAGACCCAAACACCATCGTCACCTGTGGCAAGTCCCACATCTTCTTCTGGACCTGGTCAGGGACTTCGCTGGCTCGTAAACAGGGCATTTTTGGGGTGAGACTATTTTCTTTTCTTTTTTAGCAGGCACATATTTCTCTGACTGACGGCGGTCTGGTGTCCTATTTTTTTTTTTTTTTTTTTTTTAGAAATACGACAAGCCAAAGTTCATTCAGTGTCTGGCGTTCCTAAGCAACGGAGACATTTTGACCGGGGATTCTGGCGGAGTCCTCCTGGTCTGGACCAGGAACTCTGCAGAGACCCCCACAGGGAAAGGACCAAGGGGTGAGGAGGACGACCCTGTACTGATGTAATATTACTGCCTTTATCGTGCAATACACGTTGGCACGAGGATGACTCGTGACTTCCTCTGACAGGAAGTAAGTCGTTAGAAGTGTCCGTTATGACAGTGTGGGCGTCGGCTTGTTTGCACAGGGCACGAACACCTAATGCTTCTTTGAATCAGTGTGGAAATTTCAAAACACTCCTTCGCTTATTGGAACCTTTTCAGCCCTTTAATGTGCAACCTTTGTAAACAGGAAGTGAAGGGAAACAGACGGTTGCTGAAACGTAGCCTCTGCTACCCCCTGCTGTCGGATGCATACAAAAGGTCATGTTTGTATAGTCATAATCATGAATAAAATAGTAAATATTTATTTTAATGTATTATGTACATTTATATTTTATGCAACTTTTACATTTTATTGACAAATGTCATGTTTTTATAGTCATAATCATAAATAAAATAGTAAATATTTATTTTAATTTGTTATGTACCGGTATATTCATATTTTATGCAACTTTTACATTTTATTGACAAATGTCATGTTTTTATAGTCATAATCTTAAATAAAATAGTAAATATTTATTTTTATTTATTATGCATATTTATATTTTATGCAACTTTTACATTTTATTGACAAATGTCATGTTTTTATAGTCATAATCTTAAATAGTAAATATTTATTTTAATTTATTATGCATATTTATATTTTATGCAACTTTTACATTTTATTGACAAATGTCATGTTTTTATAGTCATAATCTTAAATAAAATAGTAAATATTTATTTTAATTTATTATGCATATTTATATTTTATGCAACTTTTACATTTTATTGACAAATGTCATGTTTTTATAGTCATAATCTTAAATAAAATAGTAAATATTTATTTTAATTTATTATGCATATTTATATTTTATGCAACTTTTACATTTTATTGACAAATGTCATGTTTTTATAGTCATAATCTTAAATAAAATAGTAAATATTTATTTTAATTTATTATGTATATTTATATTTTATGCAACTTTTACATTTTATTGACAAATGTCATGTTTTTATAGTCATAATCATAAGTAAAATAGTAAATATTTATTTTAATTTATTATGTATATTTATATTTTATGCAACTTTTACTTTTTATTGACAAATGTCATGTTTTATAGTCATAATCATAAGTAAAATAGCAAATATTTATTTTAATTTAATATGTATATTTATATTTTATGCAACTTTGACATTTTATTGACAAATGTCATGTTTTTATAGTCATAATCATAAATAACATAGTCAATATTTATTTTCATTTATTTATGTATATTTATATTTTATGCAACTTTTACATTTTAATGACAATTATCATTTAATATGTAAAAATATGTTTTTGTTGTCTATGTACAGCAGTGGTGCTGAAACCTTTTAATACGTAGAGAAGTAGATAATGCCGTTTTGGTAGAAATGTAGTGTGAATGTTGAAATGCCAAACTGAAATGTTAGCAGTTAACACGCTGTCCAGATAGCGTCAAGTAACAAAAATATGAGCAAAATGCTTTTAAAAAACATAGCATAACAATAGCATGCTTACAGTTAGCATTAGTAAAATACCAAAATATGACAGAGGTGTATACCTGCTAAATTAACCCCAAAAAAAGTCTAATTTTAGCATGCCAAAATGTTAACATGTGTCAGGTACCCAAATATATTACTGAGGTGTGTACCTGAACATTTTTTTTGTTGAAAAAGCTAGCATGCTAAGGTTATTATGCTTCAAGCACCAAAATATGCCTGAGGTTTATACCTACAAAATTAGCACAAAAAACCCCCAAAACACTAGCATAATAATGCTAACAGGTATCATTCGTCAAGTAACAAAATATACGACACTGAGGTGTATGCCTACAAAATGAGCTAAAAAAAAACAAACGCTAGCATACTAACGTTAGCATGCTAACATGTAGCATTCGTCAAGTACCGTATTTTTCGGAGTATAAGTCGCTCCGGAGTATAAGTCGCACCGGCCGAAAATGCATAATAAAGAAGGAAAAAAACATATATAAGTCGCACTGGAGTATAAGTCGCATTTTTTGGGGAAATGTATTTGATAAAAGCCAACACCAAGAATAGACATTTGAAAGGCAATTTAAAATAAATAAAGAATAGTGAACAACAGGCTGAATAAGTGTACGTTATATGAGGCATAAATAACCAACTGAGAACGTGCCTGGTATGTTAACGTAACATATTATGGTAAGAGTCATTCAAATAACTATAGAACATGCTATACGTTTACCAAACAATCTGTCACTCCTAATCGCTAAATCCCATGAAATCTTATACATCTAGTCTCTTACGTGAATGAGATAAATAATATTATTTGATATTTTACGCTAATGTGTTAATAATTTCACACATAAGTCGCTCCTGAGTATAAGTCGCACCCCCGGCCAAACTATGAAAAAAACTGCGACTTATAGTCCGAAAAATGCGGTATTAGAAGTTTACTTTTCTGTTTTATACTTTAGCACATTATATTCCTTTTAGCAGATAGGAATAGAGACACGTTGTATTTATTTTAGCAGATAGGACTAGAGGCATCATTAATGTGTTTGTGTGTGTGTGTGTGTGTGTGTTCTGGCAATGCTTACTTAATGGGGACATGGCTCTGTTTACACAGTCACCTTTAGGGGAGCTCTGACGGTATGGGGACAAAAAAACAGGTCCCCTAAAGGGAAACCTTTTTAAATGATAGTCAGATCCATTCTGAAGATGCCTAAGTGATTTTTAAGCTTTGGCCCATAAAACATGATTACTAGTTAGTTTGAGTGTGAGACATTTGCACAGCAGCCCCCTCATCGGGCTGTAGCTTAACTGTAACTTAAAGTATGATTCACATTCAGAATTTTCCATCCTTCTATATATGGTAGTTGGAGTTGCAGACAACTTCATTACTGCTGAATAGCAGTTTTCAGTAATGTCACAGAAGATGCAGGATTTGCTTTAACATTTAAGTGGTGAAACAGCTGTATTCTGAGGATCATGTCATATTTCATTTGACCTTTTTCTATTTTTTTAATTGGGCCTCAGTAGTCACGTACAAATTTGTGTGAATTATGCAAAATTATTTAAATTTGGTCCCCATGAACCATATTAACTCTTTTTTCCCCAGGGTCCCCAGTAAGAATGATCAGCACATTACTTCATCAATCCAGAGATTTAAAGACGTGTATGAGCTAACTGGGCAGTGGACATTTTACACCATTTTTGTTATGCCTCCACAACCTGTAGAAAGGGTGGTCCTCACAAGTCATGATCAAAAACTTGGTCCCCATTCCAAATTATAACCTGTGTGTGTGTGTGTGTGTGTGTGTGTGTGTGTGTGTGTGTGTGTGTGTGTGTGTGTGTGTGTGTGTGTGTGTGTGTGTGTGTAGCATTTCAGATTAGTCGACTGGTCAAGGGTCACGAGGGCAGTGTGTTCTGCATATGTGAAATGAGGAGTGGCACCCTGCTGACCGGAGGAGGAAAAGACCGAAAGATTATTCTGTGGGACCACGAAATCCGAGCCGAGCGCGACATTGAGGTTTCACACACACACACACACACACACCGTGCAATAAGGTCACATGGCAGGTGGTTTTTTTTTTTTTTTGCACATGCAAGTCTAAACATGTCAACCAATGACATCTGTGTTGCCGAAGGTTCCGGACCAGTACGGAACCATCAGAGCTGTATCCGAGGGGAAGGGAGATGAGTTTTTGGTGGGCACGTCCCGTAATTTTATCCTTCGAGGGACCTTCAACGACGGCTTCACAGTGGAAGTCCAGGTAAGGTGACAGGCACGTGATGCCTTCAGGGACTCCGTGGTGTTGTAAAACTGCCTTCCACGCTTGCGTTCAGGGTCACACGGATGAGCTGTGGGGGTTGGCGTCCCACCCGTCCCGAGAACTGTTCCTGACGTGCGCTCAGGACCGCCTGGTCTGTCTGTGGAACGCCGCCAGTCACAGTCTGCAGTGGAGCAAAAGCGTGGAGGTGAGTCGGGGGATGGGGCGGGCGAAGACTCTTCCGTGACTGACGTCTCCTCCGCAGGAACACGGCCACTGTGCGGACTTCCATCCCAGCGGAGCGGTCGTCGCCATAGGAACGCATTCGGGAAAGTCAGTATGGCCGCACCTTGTCCCCGCCTCGCCACCGCTCTAACGCCGCTGCGTCTGTCCCAAAGGTGGTACGTTCTGGACGCCGAGACCACCGACCTGGTGGCCATCCACACCGACGGCAACGAGCAGCTGTCGGTCATGCGCTTCTCTGTGGGTGAGTGGAGTCGGCCGGCGCGGTGGAAACGAGGGTCAGGGGTGGAGTAATGGGTGGAAAACTAAGTTCCCCTTTTGTGTGTGCAGATGGCGTCCTGCTGGCCGTGGGGTCACATGACAACTTCATTTACCTCTACAGCGTGGCCGACAGAGGACGCAAGTACAGCCGCTACGGGAAATGTTCAGTGAGTTTCATCGTCTCGCCCCAAGATGCTGCGTGGCGGCCATGTTGGGGAAAAATATCTAATACATTTCGCTGCAATTTTCACACATGTACTAATTTTAATCAGTTTTTCTCATGATTTGCTGAAAGTTTAAAAAACAAAAAAAAATTACACTTTTCTCACCCATTCAAAGACTCTTTCGATGAAAATTGTATTTTTTCAACTTTATTGCGACACAAGTCCCTTAAATCTGGACAAAGAATGCATTAATTTCATGAACAAAAAATCAAGAAATTCAATCATTGTTACATAAATAATTAAAATGATATATATTTTTTAAAAGGATTAGACCAGGAGTCTCCTAACTTTTTGACTTGGGGTGGCTGCATTGGGCTAAAAAAATTGAGTTGAGGGCTGAAAGCCGACAATGTAAAGTAATTATATATATATATATATATATATATATATATATATATATATATATACCGGTATGTGTATATATGTAGCTATGTAGCTGGAAAGGACAGATTCACAAACATTATTAGTATTTTTTTCTTTTTATATCTTATTCAGGAAATTATTAGAGTATAGTATATTTCATTGCGATCAATCAGATTTAGTCTGTAGTTAAGTCATAATTAATGGCAGATAAAAGTGTTTTTTCTACAATAATCTGGGCCAGCACAAACCAAGCTGGTGATTTACCAAACATGTATTTTCATGTTCAGCATGTCATTATTTACACTGTTATTGACCAGATTGTATGTGTGTGTGTGTTTTCCAGGGTCACTCCAGTTACATCACACACTTGGACTGGTCACCTGACAACAACTTCATCATGTCCAACTCTGGCGACTACGAGATTCTTTACTGTGAGTCCGCAAAGGCGTCATTGAAGGCGTCGTGACACGTTCATTCATGACCTGCTGCCGTTTTATTTCATCCTTTTAGGGGACGTTCCAAACGGCTGCAAACTGATCAGGAATAAATCCGAGTGTAAAGACATCGACTGGGCGACTTACACCTGCGTGCTGGGATACCATGTGTTTGGTCAGTACACTGCGTGCGTGCGTGCGTGCGTGCGTGCGTGCGTGCGTGCGTGCGTGCGTGCGTGCGTGCGTGCGTGCGTGCGTGCGTGCGTGCGTGCGTGCGTGCGTGCGTGCGTGCGTGCGTGCGTGCGTGCGTGCGTGCGTGCGTGCGTGCGTGCGTGCGTATCATCATCCTTTATATTAAAGGGGAACTTCACTTTTTTGCAACTCATTCACAATCCTTATGTAAGAAAAGAACACAGTGTATTTTCTGAACTATAGAGTGCATCGGTATATAAGCCACACCCACTAAACATATGTTTCCCTTTTTTAGCCGCACCAGACTATAAAGCCGCAGATATATACACATTGTGAAATTAGTTATTTTCACAGAAATATTTTGTAAATGTTTGTTTACATACCAGCAGCACGGTGGAAGAGGGGTTAGTGCGTCTGCCTCACAATACGAAGGTCCTGAGTCGTTCTGAGTTAAATCCCGGGCTCGGGATCTTTCTGTGTGGAGTTTGCATGTTCTCCCCGTGACTGCGTGGGTTCCCTCCGGGTACTCTGGCTTCCTCCCACCTCCAAAGACATGCACGTGAGGATAGGTTGATTGGCAACACTAAATGGTCCCTAGTGTGTGAATGTGAGTGTGAATGTTGTCTGTCTATCTGTGTTGGCCCTGTGATGAGGTGGCGACTTGTCCAGGGTGCAGCTGAGATAGGCTCCAGCACCCCCCGTGACCCCAAAAGGGACAAGCGGTAGAAAATGGATGGATGGATGTTTACATACCTTAATTGTTTCCAAACGGTGTCTGTAACGCGGCAGTAAAATGGTGGATCAAACAAAACAGAAGTCATCGTAATGGACCCACTAGCTGCGCAAGCTGGCTCTCCAATCAGCTAAACAGACTCAGTAACTCCACGGTGACGTTTTGGTGAATTTACGAAACTGAAAAAATACAAAAAGAATGCCATTGTAAGTTGATAATACTAACACAGACACTCGTAAACCTAAGTAAGCAAGTAAGAATTATTTTAGTTATATTGTAAAATTTACAAACGTTGCTTGGAGTGATGAATGAAGAATCTATACGAGTAGTGGCGCTATGGACGGCTAGAAGACAGAACGGCACTTGCACTTCCGGTTGAAAGCACTAAATGGAAGGACACTGCAGCACCTGCAGTGAGCGAGCTTGTCCAAAAAATGGCGCCATGACACAAACAACACACCATTTCAGTGGCTTTGCATGTGTTTAAGGAAAACTATTTGCAATATGGCCGTCAGCGAAGAAAAAAACATAAATTAACCGCAGCTTTTTTAAGCCTTAGGGTTCAAAGCGTAAGAACAAAAATAGCAGCTTATAGTCCGTACATTTTATCTATCCATCTATCCCGCCCATAATGCACTTTAGAAAAGAAAAAACAACCCAAAACTCAATTTACAAGTTGTGACCTGAATATTATCCAAGTATTGGCGACATAAAGTCGTTATTATAAGTGCTAAAGTCGAGGAACTACTTTTAGTAACACGGCGCTTTAATCACCGAGCGGTAGCTAGCTAATGCAGCTATTGAGCTGCTGCATCGCCTCTGAGTTGGTAAAAGTTAACTCGAGATCACAAATCATGCCTCTCATCTGGACAGTAGAATGTAGTGGCTATAAATCCAGAATTTGGTCCACTCTGAAATTCTATTTGACATTGCGAGGATCGACACGAAAAGACGCTCATTTGTGTCACCTTTTTTTTTTTTTTTTTTTTTCGCTTTTATCTTGTACAGTAAGTGATTGTTTTGTCTTTTTTGCCATTTCGCTATACTGCTACATGCTGGATCTGTCTATCCCACAGCTTGTAAAACTTGTCGATCATCCTCCTTATATTCCGGATCAAAAATATAAGTTTCTGGATCATCATTTGTCCCAAAGTAGTATTTGTTGTCCGTCATGTATAGTAGTGTTTTTGTTTTTGAAGGAAATTGTCAGGTTCAAACACTGATGACATCTATTAAACAAGACAAGAGGCAAAGAATTAAACAGAGTCATAATTCAATTTGGACTCAATATTGACAAGAGTCGTCTGTACACTGTACCCTTGTACAGTATCTCAGCACGCTCTGCCAAAAGATTGCACGCCTCCTTCTTTTATTTTGTACCCTCCCCGACCACATGGCCACCGCTGTTTCCAAAGGACAAAGGTCGCAAAAAGGTCGTAAACAATTCACAGAAAAGGTCAGTTCAAAAAGAGTTCGTAAAATAGTTCCAAAAGAGGTCCATAAAACAGTTCAAAAAGAGGTCGTCAGGAAATTGGGCAGATCCTGTCTTCTCTCCGCTTTGAAGTCCTTGGGTTAGAACAATATCTTTCTGTTGATTACCATACATGAAAGAACACAGGAACACCTTCATCTTGCTACCCCCCCTAAACAGTGGAGTTTTACGAGCCTTACTCTTGGTAGGTTTCAAAGACAGCTTTTGTCTTCTCACCAGACCCTCAATGTAATAACAAAGTTTTTGTGATAATTTAGAAACAATTATTCTAACAGAAATAGTAAATACCGTGATGCGATGTGAAATCAGTGCACTGCAGAAATGCTTGAAATTAGTAAAATACGTAAATATTACATGTTATGAATATTACTACATTACATATATACTTAGTGTGTATATAAAACGTTGATGGGTTTTGAATGTTTTTTTAGTTATTTTTATAGGCGGAATAGATAACCTGCATTGTTAGACTCCTCTTGCTAGCGTTTATTTTAGTTATAATGCATAAAAAAGGCAAGACAGGTGTGCTTGTCTCTCATAAGGCGTGGGAATTAGGCGTTGTCCTTGAATGATAAACCTGTTTGTGTGTCAGGTGTGTGGCCGGAGGGATCAGACGGGACCGACATCAACGCTCTCATCAGGTCGCACAACCGGAAGGTGATGGCGCTGGCAGATGATTTCTGTAAGGTTCACCTGTTTGCGTACCCGTGCTCCACCTTCAAGGTGAGTCAAAGCTGTGGCCCCACGCCACACCCTCTTCTCAAGAGTTGGAAATATCCTTAACCCAAGCTAAAACCCTGACCCAAGACCTAACCATAATCTGACAACCGGCCCCAGTCCCAAATTTCAATCCCAAACCTGACCCAAATCGTGGATGGGTACCGGATCAGGTACTTTTTTGGATTTACGTGAAATCCAATGGTGCAATGTCCGCAGTACCTGGGTTGTGCTTGACGTCACCCCCGGTTGCCGACGCTTTGGCACTTGGCGATCACTCCAGCAGCACCGAGAGCGTACTCCGCCAAACTACCTTTAGGGAATGTTGCCATTTTCAATGCCAACATAGGAATTTGAATTTAAAAACACTTCAACATACGTACGGCTCCACTTTTACAAAAATGTGCTCGCTTGATGATAACACATTGCCTTTGCTGTTGATTGCATGGCCATTTCAACACCTATAAATGTGTTTATGGAAATCAAACAGTCAAACAGCTGTTGTTAAATAAGTACAATACTTACAGTACCAACACTTTAAAGCGCAACCAAAAACACCATGAATTAAACACTACTGCCATCTAACGTCTTGGACTTGCAACTGTACCTACTCAGTGGCCTAGTGGTTAGAGTGTCCGTCCTGAGATCGGTAGGTTGGGAGTTCAAATCCCGGCCGAGTCATACCAAAGACTATAAAAATGGGACCCATTACCTCCCTGCTTGGCACTCAGCATCAAGGGTTGGAATTGGGGGTTAAATCACCAAAATGATTCCCGGGCGCAGCCACCGCTGCTGCCCACTGCTCCCCTCACCTCCCAGGGGGTGATCAAGGGTGATGGGTCAAATGCAGAGAATAATTTCGCCACACCTAGTGTGTGTGTGACAATCATTGGGACTTTAACTTTAACTTTAATTGCAACTTTTTGCCATACTTTCAAATGATAATATGATGATAATAAAACAAGAAATAACAACTGGACAGCAGTTATCAGCTCATTTGTTTAAATGTTGCAATAAAAATGAGGTTTTATTATCAAAAACAAGTAACATTTATTAACACACAAAAGTACTGAAAATTGATTCCCAGGTACCGCTCCAAAAGTTAAGTAAGACTCCACTTTTCCAAAAATGCCAAAATATACATTGGCTTTCCTATTGACATACTACTGATTAGCATTAGCAGTTTTACATGGCGATTTCAACATTTCCAAATTTGTCAATGAAAACTACAACTAAGATGCACGATACAATCACACAGCCGGTGCGTAATAAGTACAATACTTAAAGTATTAACCCCTTTTAGGGCACAACAAAAAACTAAAACTACCGTATTTTCCGCACCATAAGCCGCCCTGGGTTATAAGCCGCGCCTTCAATGAACGGCATATTTCAAAACTTTGTCCACCTATAAGCCGCCCCGTGTTATAAGCCGCATCTAACTGCGCTAAAGGAATGTCAAAAAAACAGTCAGATAGGTCAGTCAAACTTTAATAATATATTAAAAACCAGCGTGATGTGGGCGCGCATGGAGTCGTATATCAACATGGACGGAGCTGCGTGAAAAAAGCCACCCGGCCTCTTCGCGTAAACTTACCTTAACCACTCGCTCATCTTTTCTTCATCCATCCATCCATCCCTTCGAGTTAGCTTTTATGATGACGCCGGCTGGAAAGGTCTCTTTTGGCAAGGTCTTCCTTTTGAATATCACCATGGGTGGAAGTTTCTGGCCATTAGCATGGCAAGCTAGAACCACAGTGAAGGATGACTTCTCATTCCCTGTGGTGCGAATATTCACCGTACGTGCTCCCGTTGTATCCACAGTGCGGTTCACAGGAATATCAAAAGTCAGTGGAACCTCGTCCATGTTGATAATGTTCTCTGGCCGGATCTTTTTTTCAGCTATCTTGTTTTTACAATATGCACGGAAAGTAGCCAGCTTTTCTTGAAAGTCTTTAGGCAGTTGCTGTGAAATAGTAGTCCGTGTGCGGATGGAGAGATTGCGTCTTTTCATGAACCGGAAACCTGTCGCTTAGTAGGAGCCATTTTGTGGTCTTTACAGATGTAAACACACAAAGGAAATGAAACGTAATATCCGCGCGCTTCTTCTTCTTCTACGGGGGCGGGTGGTTGCTTACAGTAGAAGAAGAAGCGCTTCCTGTTCTATGGGGGCGGGTGCTTACCTTGGCGGTTGCACTTCCTCTTCTACGGGGAAAAAAGATGGCGGCTGTTTACAGCTCATTTTTGAATGTTGCAATATTATAATATGATTTTTTTTATATGAAATACAATATTAACACACACAAGCACCGAAAATTAGTATTGTAGGTAAGTAAGAATAACAAAAGTTACGTAAGGCTTCACTTTTCCAAAAATGTGCTAACTTGATGCTAATATACATTGGCTTTGCTATTGACATTCTACTGATTAGCATTAGCGATTTTACATGGCGATTTCAACACCTTCAAATTTGTCAATGAAAACTACAATTTAGATGCACGTTACAATCAAACAGCTGTTGGTTAATAATTAGAATACTTACAGTATTAACTCTTTTTACAATAAATAACAAAACACCATAAGCTATACATTACTGCCATCTGTTGGACTTGAAAAAATGTTGTCATACTTGAAAATTAGATAGTTAATAAAGAATAATTAAACAAGATATAACAATCGGACAGCAGTTGTCATAATCAGCTCATTTTTAAATGTTGCAATAAAAAAATTAGATTTTATCCGTTGCATAATAGGTACAAGACTTACTGTATTAACACTTTTTAGGGCGCAACAAAACACTATAAACTACTGTTTTGGACTTGCAACTGTAACTGCAACTTATTGTCATACTTGAAAATTAAATAATAAAGAAAAATGTATATAACTGGACAGCAGTTATGATAATCAGCTCATTTTCAAATGTTGAAATAAAAAATGTGATCCATCCATCCATTTTCTACCGCTTGTCCCTTTCTGGGGCGCGGGGGTTGCTGGAGCCTATCTCAGCATGTCATCAGAAAACAAAAACAATTATTTGTTAACGCACAAACTACCGAAAACACCAGTATCTGTTCAAATGTGAACGGTACCTATCCCTCACCTCAACTCCAGACCCAAACATAAACTTAATCCTTAACCTCGCCATCTTTAACCCTAATCCCACCCCCAACTGCAACCCCATCCCCATTTTGACCTTAATCCGAATCCCAATAAAAAAGGAGATTTTATCCGCTGCATAATAGGTACAAGACTTACAGTATTAACACTTTTTAGGGCGCAACAAAACACCATAAACTATAAACTACTGTCTTGGACTTGCAACTGTAACTGCAATTTATTGTCATACTTGAAAATGAAATAATAAAGAAAAATGTATATTTATAACTGGACAGCAGTTATGATAATCAGCTCATTTTCAAATGTTGAAATAAAAAATTAGACGTCATCAAAAAACAAAAACAGTTATATGTTAACGCACAAACTACCGAAAACACCAGTATCTGTTCAAATGTGACGGTACCCATCCCTCACCTCAACTCCAGACCCAAACATAAACTTAATCCTTAACCTCGCCATCTTTAACCCTAATCCCACCCCCAACTGCAACCCCATCCCCATTTTAACCTTAATCCGAATCCCAATAAAAAAGGAGATTTTATCCGCTGCATAATAGGTACAAGACTTACAGTATTAACACTTTTTAGGGCGCAACAAAACACCATAAACTATAAACTACTGTCTTGGACTTGCAACTGTAACTGCAATTTATTGTCATACTTGAAAATGAAATAATAAAGAAAAATGTATATTTATAACTGGACAGCAGTTATGATAATCAGCTCATTTTCAAATGTTGAAATAAAAAATTAGACGTCATCAAAAAACAAAAACAGTTATTTGTTAACGCACAAACTACCGAAAACACCAGTATCTGTTCAAATGTGAACGGTACCCATCCCTCACCTCAACTCCAGACCCAAACATAAACTTAATCCTTAACCTCGCCATCTTTAACCCTAATCCCACCCCCAACTGCAACCCCATCCCCATTTTAACCTTCATCCGAATCCCAATAAAAAAGGAGATTTTATCCGCTGCATAATAGGTACAAGACTTACAGTATTAACACTTTTTAGGGCGCAACAAAACACCATAAACTATAAACTACTGTCTTGGACTTGTAACTGCAATTTATTGGCATACTTGAAAATTAAATAATAAAGAAAAATGTATATTTATAACTGGACAGCAGTTATGATAATCAGCTCATTTTCAAATGTTGAAATAAAAAATTAGACGTCATCAAAAAACAAAAACAGTTATTTGTTAACGCACAAAGTACCGAAAATACCAGTATCTGTTCAAATGTGACGGTACCCATCCCTCACCTCAACTCCAGACCCAAACATAAACGTAATCCTTAACCTCGCCTTAACCCTAATCCCACCCCCAACTGCAACCCCATCCCCATTTTAACCTTAATCCGAATCCCACCCTTAACCCTAATAGTCTGTAAAAAATGTTTGTGTGTGTGTGTGCACAGGCTCCCAGCCACAAGTACAGCGCGCACAGCAGTCACGTGACCAACGTCAGCTTCATGCACAACGACAGTCACCTGATCTCAACGGGCGGGAAGGACACCAGCATCATGCAGTGGCGACTGGTGGAGAAGTCGACCAGCTCGCTGACCGACAGCCACCCCGTGCCCGCCCCCTCTAGAGCGGACCCCGTCCCCGCCCCCACCAGGGCGGACCCCGTCTCTGCACCCTGCAGGGTGGACCCCGTCCCCGCCCCCTGCAGGGTGGACCCCGTCCCCGCCCCCTTCAAGGCGGACCCCGTCCCCGTCCCCGCTCCTTGCAGGGCGAACCCCGTCCCCGCCCCCTCCAGGGCGGACCCCGTCCCTGGTCCCACCGAGGACGGCGCCCTTCCCCCGACGGCCAACGGGGCCCTAGAGTTGTCGACGGAAACGCCCCCGCCGCCCACCGAGTTGTCGACGGAAACACCCCCGCCGCCCGCCGACCTAGCGCTGCCCGCCTTGGAATTAACTCCGCCCCCCTCCGAGGCGAGTCCGCCCCCGTCCGACAGCACGGTGAGTTTGAAGGACAGCCTGGACCCCAGCGACGACGCGGCCACGCCCAGCGACGAGGGCCTTCCCCCTCTCACGCCCCCCACATAGGAGCGTGCGCGCGGGGACACATTTCAAGAAGTCTCAGTGGGACACAACCTGCATTGACATATTCCTCTCCAATTTCAAAACAATTGTTTTCATCGCTGAGATGTTTTTACATGTCATTTTAAATCCTCCTCCATGATTCTTTTGTGAGAAATCTTTTTTTTAAACGTCAGAGTTTGTCGGCGGCCAGCCTGTTTTGTAAGACGTTTTAATGATGCTTTTGTAACGGACAACGCTTCAAAGTAATCCCTCACTGCGGACTGCAGGCGAACACAACATAGGCCTCGTTCACACTGCAGGTCAATTCCCTTGTTTTCCCCAATATGCGGCCTGAATCGGATTTTTTTCATGTCAGTGCGATTTCGTATTTTTACATATCTCTTTTATATGTGGAATTAAATATATATGCGATGCGTCCTTTTTTGAACGCTCCCGCGCTCAGGTCGCATTCTTCCGACCAGAACGTCATCAAAATAATCATAATTATTCGTCAATATAGGCGGTTAAAAAATAAATAGTTAACAGGGTAAAAATAAAATGTTTTGGGAACTCACGGTTGAGTTCCACCACTCCTGTCTCAGACTGCTCGTAGCAAAATATCCCGTAAAACTGCGAGAGACAAAATACTTGTCCTCTTCTTTCTTAATATTCTACGTACGATAATTTGGTTTAGAAAATGTTGAGCGTAATTGCACAAAATCCTTGAAATTGCCACAAACGCATCAGACTGTGGAAAGTATGTTTACTTCCGTAAACAATGCAATGCGTGCGGCGTTATGACGTCATATCCGCAGGCGGGTCACATTCTCCATCGCATTTTTTTGTAACATGAAAAGATGGGATTTGACCAAAAAAAAAATCCGACCCTGCAGTGTAAACGTAGCCATGAACTTCCAAAACTGTGACTAACAATGTTAAGGAGAAACTGGAGTGAAGTGTGTTTCCGTTAGCGCCAGGAGGCATCGTTTTTAAGATTTAAAAACAGGCGGCCAATCAGGAGCGAGTATTCCCGGTGGACTCATCTGATTGGTTGGAATTACCTCTGGACCGTATGTCTTCACAAATGTCCATTCTGCCTTCCAAAAAAGTTGTCTGCTTGTTTTTGTTTTTTTTTGTTTTGTTTTTTACGCTGGTGTGTGAAGTGCCACACCTTCATCGAGGGGCGGGGCTAGGACTGCTCTTTTTAGGGGAACTTTCTGGATTCAAATGTTATGTGACGTTAATCATGTTCAAGTGAGCCATTCTTGTCTTCTGTCATGCATTCCTGTAAAGTACGTGGACCGTGGATGCAAATAAAAACGGATGACAAATTAGACTTTATTGCATTCATTGCTATTACCGTATTTTTCGGAGTGCAAGTCGCACCGGCCGAAAATGCATAATAAAGAAGGGGAAAAACATATATAAGTCGCATTTTTGGGGGAAATTTATTTGATAAAACCCAACACCAAGAATAGACATTTGAAAGGCAATTTAAAATAAAGAATAGTGAACAGGCTGAATAAGTGTACGTTATATGAGGCATAAATAACCAACTGAGAAGGTGCCTGGTATGTTAACGTAACCTATTATGGTAAGAGTCATTCAAATAACTATAACATATAGAACATGCTATACGTTTACCAAACAATCTGTCACTCCTAATCGCTAAATCCCATGAAATCTTATACGTCTAGTCTCTTATGTGACTGAGCTAAATAATAATATTTGATATTTTACGGTCATGTGTTAATAATTTCACACATATTATGGTAAGAGTCATTCAAATAACTATAACATATAGAACATGCTATACGTTTACCAAACAATCTGTCACTCCTAATCGCTAAATCCCATGAAATCTTATACGTCTAGTCTCTTATGTGACTGAGCTAAATAATAATATTTGATATTTTACGGTCATGTGTTAATAATTTCACACATAAGTCGCTCCTGAGTATAAGTCGCACCCCCGGCCAAACTATGGAAAAAAAACTGCGACTTATAGTCCGAAAAATTCAGTAGATGAACAAATGTAGTACTTTTATATATACACAGTACAGATCACGTGTCTTTATGTAGCTTGTAAAGAATTGGGCAAATGTTTAAAAATGTCAAGAAATAAGTATATGGTGCAAAAGATTCGATTCACACTAAGAGACCGATTAAGGCTCAGGTAGTTTATGCAGTTAATTTTTTTTTATAAATAAAAAACTGTAAATATTGAACTTTTTTAAATTTGTTAGCATTTTATGAAATATGTGTTCTCTGTAGTAAATATATAGAATATCGGAGTATTTTTTAAATTGAACTACTAAACGAAATTAGCTTTTTTTAAAGATAGAATTTGTTTGTTTGTTGTTGCGATTCCACTTCCCTCCTGTAGGCGTCGGTAGAGCGCGTGTCAACAGTTGCTGACTAACGAAGAAGACTCATGCTAATGCTAACGCTAATGCTAATAACATTGCTAACAGCGTGTGACTCGAACCGTATGGTCGATATTTAATCAATAAAGAACCGGAGCCGCCTACAAATGCGCTACAACACACGCAGTTAGGCGTAACCTTTCGTTGGATGGCCAACCGTCGGAAATGAGAAGGGAAAAAGGATACGAGATTAGGAAACGCGGTCGAAACGCGATGTGCGAGACGACCAGCAAGCTAGCAAGATTTACGGTAAAAAAAAAAAAGAAAAATCATCCCGTTTTATGACGTCTACTTTACAAATAAGTGAGGTTGGCCTCTCTTATCATTGAACATATTAAAATAACTCTGCCATTCGTTTGTTCCGTAAAAAAAAAAAAAAAAAAAAGTAAATATCCTAAAATAATTTTTGACTAGTGACGTCACCAAGCCCCCCCACCTTGTAAAAATCTCCTCAAAAGTGTCCCAAATGCTTGTTCTGCAACATTTTTTGTCTAATAGTTATACATGTTATTACCTAATATAGTTTGTATGTTTACTATTGTCGCATTTTAGGTGAGTAACATGTTATAACATGCAACATTGTAGTTATTGACGTGTAATTATTCATATGCAGGCACATTCCTATCACCAGACTATCACAAACAAGTGTGCCACTATTGTATAGTTACGTATTTCATGTTTTTATTATTTTAATAATCACATGGGCGAGTTTGGGGACATTTTGAAAAAAAAAGGGGGGGGGGGGTGGATTACGTCACTAATCAGAAAATGTATTTTAAAATATTAAAAAACCGTAACTGCACAAACAAACATTTTTACGGCAATTTTAAATGTAGAAAATAGCAAAAGGACCTACAGAAAAATCCAGTTTTATGACGTCTACTTTACATCTGTGTGAGGTTGGCCTCTCTTATCAATGCCAATATTAAAATAACTCTGCCATTCGTTTGTTCCGTAAAAAAAAAAAAAAATCGTTTTTAAGTTACCCTAAAATATATTTTTTGACTAGTGACGTCTCCAAGCCCTCCCAAACGTGTCCCAAATGTTTGTGCTGCAACAATTTTTTTTCTATAATAGTTTATATGTTATTAACTAATATCGTTTTTATGTTAAATATTGTAGCTTTTTAGGTGATTAACATGTTATTAATACACAGCTGCCCGCCCCCCACCTGGTCAAAATTTCCTCAAACATGTCCCATTCGTTTGTGCTGCAATATTGTTTATTATAGTTATTGACTTGTTATTGTTCATATGCAGGCAGACTCCTATCACCAGACTATCTCCAAAAAGTGTGCTCCATTTGTACAGTTACGTATTTAATGTTTTTATTGTTTTAGTAATCACATTGGACAAGTTTGGGGAGATTTTGACAAAATGTGTGTGTGTGTGGGCTGGATGACGTCACTAATCAGAACATTTATTTTAAAATATTTAAAAAACCGTAACTGCACAAACTAACATTTTTACGGCAATTTTAAACGTAGAAAATAGCAAAAGGACCTACAGAAATAATATTATCTTATGTTGCAGTAATGGGCAATACTGCGCATTTTGGTATGGATCCCATAACAACAAAATACATGGACAACATCGTTGAAGAGCCAAAGCCGAACTGAAATGCTAAAAAATAGCATGCTGGCCAGATAACAAAATTAGCTGAAACAAAAAAAATAGCATGCTAACAATAGCATGCTTACAATTAGCATTAGTGAAATAACAAAATCTATGACACTGAGGTGTATACCTGTAAAATTTGCTTACAAAATCAAGTATGCTAATGTTGTGATGCTAAAATGCTACCTGGAACAAGCGTCATGCACCAAAATATATTACTCTAAAGTGTGTACCTGAAAATATTAAAAAAACAAACTACATGCTAACATACTACGCTAACATGTTTACAGTTAGCATTAGTGAAATACCAAAATCAATGACACTGAGGTCTATACCTGTAAAATTAGCTTTAAAATTCTAGTATGCTAATGTTGTCATGCTAAAATGCTAACTTAACAAGCCTCATGTACTAAAATATGTTGTTTAAGGTGTGTACCTGAAGAAGAAAAAATTAAAATACATGCTAACAGTACTATGTTAACATGTTTACAGTTAGCATTAGTGAAATACCAAAATCTATGATACTGAGGTGTATGCCTGTAAAATTTGCTTTAAAAATCTAGTATGCTAATGTTGTCATGCTAAAATACTAACTGTAATAAGTGTCATGTAATAAAATATATTACTCTAAAAGTTACAGTGCCAATGATTGTTACAAACACACTAGGTGCTGTGAAATTATCCTCTGCATTTGACCTATCCCCACAGGGGAGCAGTGAGCAGCAGCGGTGGCCGCGCCCGGGAATCATTTGGTGATTTAACCCCCAATTCCAACCCTTGATGCTGAGTGCCAAGCAGGGAGGTAATGAGTCCCATTTTTATAGTCTTTGGTATGACTCGTCTGGGGATTGAACTCACGACCTACCGATCTCAGGGCGGACAGTCTAACCACAAGGCCACTGAGCAGGTGTGTACCTGGTCAAAAAAAAGTTTAAAATACATGCTAACAGTGCTATGTTTACAGTTAGCATTAGTGAAATACAAAAATCAATGACAATGAGGTCTATAACTGTAAAATTAGCTTTAAAATTCTAGTATGATAATGTTGTCATGTTAAAATTCTAACTGTAACAAGCGTCATGTACTAAAATATACTACTCTAAGGTGTGTACCTGGAAAAAATTTTTTTTAAAATGCACGGCCACAGTACTATGTTAACATGTTTACAGTTAGCATTAGTGAAATACCAAAATCTATGACACTGAGGTGTATACCTGTAAAATTAGCTTTAAAATTCTAGTATGCTAATGTTGTCATGCTAAAATGCTAACTGTAACAATCTTCACGTACCAAAATATATTACTCTAAAAGGTGTACCTGGGGAAATTTTTTTTTTAAATGCATGCTAACAGTACTATGTTAACATGTTTACAGTTAGCATTAGTGAAATACCAAAATCAATGACACTGAGGTCTATATCTGTAAAATTTGCTTTCAAATTCTAGTATGCTAATGTTGTCAAGCTAAAATGCTAACTGTAACAAGCGTCATGTACAAAAATTAATTACTCTTAATGTGCTTACCTGGAAAGAAAAAAAGTTTGAAATACACGACTAGAGTACTATGTTAACATGTTTACAGTTAACATTAGTGAAATACCAAAATCGATGACAGGTGTATACCTGTAAAATTAACAAAAAAAAATCTGGCATGCTAATGTTATCGTGTTAAAATGTTAATTGTAGAATTTGATAAAAACATCTAGCATGTTTGTTATCATGCTAAAATGCTAACTGTCGAATTAGCAAAAAAAATTCTTGCAGGCTGAAATACTAACTGTAACAAGCGTCAAGTACCAAAATATATTAGTCTGAGGTGTGTACCTGGAAAAAAATGTTCAAATGCATGCTAACTGTACTATGTTAACACGCTAACAATAACATCCTTACAGTTAGCTTTAGTAAAATAAAATATGACAGTGAAGTGTATACCTGCATAATTTGCTAAAAAAATCTAGCATGCTAATGTTATCGTGTTAATATGTTAACTGTAGAATTAGCTAAAAATTCTAGCATGCTCATGTTATCATGCTAAAATGCTAACTGGAACAAACGTCAAGTACCAAAATATATTACTCTGAGGTGTGTACCTGAACTTTTTTATAGTACCAGCCTGCAAACAGTAGCAGGTATCATTTGTCAAGGTGTATACCTGCAAAATTAGCTTAAAAAGTTAACATACTAACATTAGCACGCTAACAGGTATAATTTTTCAAGTGACACAATATTTAACGCTAAAGTGTATAGGTGAAAAAAATAGTTTAAAAAACTAGCATACTAACGTTAGCCTGCTAACAGATATTCGTCAAGTGACAGAATATTTGAAGCTGAAGTGTGTACCTGCAAAATTATATAAAAAAACTTGCATATTAACGTTAGCATGCTAACAGGTATCATTTGTCAAGTGACTAAATATTTGACACTGAAATGTATACTTGCAACATAAGCTAAAAAAGCTGGCATACTAATGTTAGCATGCTAATAGGTATCATTTGTCAAGTGACAAAATATTTGACGCTGAGGTGTATACCTGCAAAATTTGTTAAAAAGCTCCTATACTAACGTTAGCATGCTATCATTTGTCAAATGACAAATACTTGACGCTTGGGTGTATACCTACAAAATTAGTAAAAAAAATAGCATACTAGTGTTAGCATGCTAACAGGTATCATTTGTCAAGTGACAAAATACTACAAAATTAGCTAAAAGAGCTAGCATACTGACATTAGCATGCTAACAGGTATATGTCAAGTGACAAAATATTTGCAAATTCAGCTAAAAAGCTAACATGCTAATATCAATATGCTAATGTTTGTGGCGCGGGCCATTAAAACTATGGACACCCTTGCTATAAGCACAACACGACCCAAAGGCGATGTAGCAATGTCAACAAATGAGTATCCATCAGTCAGTCCCACACGCTTGCTACTTTTGTCCTCCATCCAGGTCCAGGTGGCGCCATGAGGGCTTGTGGACGAGCTTCCAGGAGGAGGAGGAAGAAACATGGCAGAGACGTCCAAGCGGGTATGAAAGTGCGCTGCTGCACTGCAAAAAGTCAGTGTTCAAAAACAAGAAAAAAAAATAAAAAAAAATAAGGGGTATTTTATTTGAACTAAGCAAAATTATCTGCCAATAGAGCAAGAAAATTCGGCTTGTCAAGACTTTCCAAAACAAGTCAAATTAGCTAACCTCAATGAACCCAGAAATACCTTAAAATAAGTATATTCTCACTAATAACAAGTGCACTTTTCTTGGTAGAAAAAACAATAGAGACCTTTTTGCTCAATATGTTGAAAAATATTCTTAAATTAAGTAAATGCTCGTGCCATTATCTTGACATAATGATATGCGCTCGGCATCATGATTCTTTTTTCATGCTTCAAGTAAGAAATTATTACTTTAAAAAAAGTAGTTTTATACTTGTGAGTGTTGATGACACAGCTTTGCATCAGTTGATATTCTAGTTTCAAGCATGTTTTACTCAATATAGGTCATAACATCTCAGCAACAAGCTGTAATATCTTACGGAGATCATTTAGGACCAAAACCCTTAAAACAAGTAAAACACTATAACATAAAATCTGCTTAGTGAGAAGAATTATCTTAACAGACAGAAAATGTCAGGTTCAAACACTGATGACATCTATTAAACAAGACCAGAGGCAAAGAATCAAACAGAGGCAGAATTCAATTTGGACTCAATATTGAGGAGAAAGCGTGTCCACCTGTAACCTCTTATAGTGTCACCCACGCTCTGCCAAAAGATTGTATTCCTCCTTCTTTATTTGACTTTCTCCCCCCACCTGACCACAGCTGCTTCCAGAGGGAAGTGGGTCGTAAACAGCGTTGCCTTTGGTTACCGAACAGTTTAAAAGGAGAGGTCGTAAAATAGTTAAAAAAAGAGTTCCATAAAATAGTTCAAAAAGGGTCCGTAAAATACTTCAAAAAGAGTTCGTCTGGAAATTGGGCAGATCCTGCCATATGTCTGCTTTGAAGTCACAGTGGAGTTTTACGAGCCTTCCTCCTGGTAGGCCCCAAAGACAGCTCCCGTCCCCCTGCCAGGAACTCAATGTAATACAAAGCTTTTGTGATCATTTAGAAACAATTATTCTAACAGAAAATAAGCAAATATCACCCTTATTTGAGATATTTCATCTTACTTAGATTTCAGTTTTTGCAGTGTGCTGGACCGGCGTCTCCTGACCTCGCCATGGTTTTGTCCTTCCAGCGTCTCTGAGCCACCATCTTCAGTGCGTGAGGCTGCTGAGGTTCCTTCGCCGGCGGGGATTTGCACCTACGCCGCTGCGCCCGGCAACCTTCCCAGGTCCTGGCACACCCAAGGGTCTGTAGAGTCACTTACCAGCGCGTCTCACCTTCGTGTCTTGGTGCTTCCCCGCAGGCACAGGACGAGGTCTGCAGGCGGTCAGGAACATGGAGGTAGCAGAGGTTGGGTCACCTGCATGGGAGATGTTGATTGGATGTTGGCATCTTCTCTCTGTCTGCTCGCCAGGCCGGTCAGCTGCTGATTTCTCTGCCACAGTCCTGTCTCCTGACAACGTCCACTGTGATGGACAGCTACCTCGGCCCGTTTATCAAGAGGTAAAAAAAACACAATTCCCAATCCCAACCTAAAGCAAGCCTCCACTCTTCATAAAGGCGCTAGCTTGATGCTAATTTACATTGGATTTGCCATAGCCAGGCTACTTTTAGCATTAGCCATTTTACATGGCTATTTCCATACCGCCGAACGTGTTAGTGAAAAATAAATGTTACAATCAAACAGCTTGTGTGTCAAAACTATACTTACAATATAAACACTTTGTGGGGCGCAACAACTGGACAGCTCATTTTTAAATGTTACATTAAAAAATATTTTTTTTATGACCAAACAATGAACATTTATTAGCAGAAAGTTGGTAGCGTTGAGTAGCGCGTCCTGATACTTGATTTTGTCCCTTCGCGGCAGCTGGAAGCCCCGCCCCTCACCTATGTTGGCGCTCTGTGTCTTCCTGGTGTGTGAGCGACACAGAGGACAGGACTCTGATTGGTTCCCCTACATGGACGTTCTGCCCACCACCTACACATGTCCCGTCTACTTCAGCCATGATGTCATGGCGTTGCTGCCGGCTGGCGTGCGGCGGCGAGCGTTCCAGCAGAAGGAGACCGTGCGACGAATACACTCCTCTCATCAGCAGCTGTTCAGGTAAACACTAGATGACTCTTGGTCAGCTTTTCTTTCTTTCTTCTGTTCACCTCTTTATTTCTTTTTCTCTTCTTCTTTTTCTTCTTCTTCTTTTTTCTGTCTTTATTTATTTATTTCTTTTTTTAATTCATTTTCCTCTTTTTTTATTTCCTTCTCTTTCTTCTATGTATTTCCTTCCTAATTCTTTTCTTTTTTCTTCTATCTCAATTTATTTTATTCCTTTTTTGTCTTTCCTTTTTGTTTAATTATTTCACTCTTTTAATTAATTTTTTTTCATTATTTCTTTTGTCATTTCCCTTTCTTTATTTATTTCCTTGTCTCTTTCTTTCTTCTATTTATTTCCTTCTTTCTTTCTTTCTTTTTTCTTCTATCTTAATGTATTGTATTCCATTCCTTCTTTTTTTGTTTCATTATTTATTTCATTCTTTTTAATTTATTTCTTTATTTGTTTCCTTATTTCTTTAGTTCTTTCTCTTTCTTTATTTCTTTCCTTCTTTCTTTTGTTTCCTTCTTTATTTGTTTCTTTCTTTTTGTATTTTTTCTTCTTTCTTTCCTTCTCTTTCTTTCTTTTATTTATTTCTTTATTTATTCTGTCTTTATTTTATTTTGTTCGTTCTTTTTTCTTTCCCTCTTTCCTTCTTTGTTTCTTTCCTTCTTTTTTAAATTAATTTCTTCTTTCTTAATTTCTATCCCTCTTTATTTCTTTCCTCTCTTTCCTTCTCTCTTTCTTTCTTTTATTTATTTCCTTCTTTCTTTCTTTCTTTCTTTTTTCGTCCGTCTTTATTTTATTTTGTTCCTTCTTTTTGTTTCCCTTTTTTAATTTTTTTTGTTGTATTTATTTTAAATGTATTTCCTTCTTTTTTTAATGTTTTCTTTATTCTATTTTTCTTTATTTTATTTTATTCCTTCTTTAATTTTTCTTTTCCTCTTTTTTGTTTTTCTGTGTTTTATTATTTCCTTCTTTTTAAATGTATTTCCTTCTTTATTTTCTTTTTTCATTATTTCTTTCCTTCTTTTTATTTATTCCCTTATTTTTCTTTATTTTATTTATTTCCTTCTCTCCTCGTCTTTTTTCTTCTATATTTTATTTTGTTCCGTCTTTCTTAACCTCTTTGTTTAATTCAATATTTATTCCCTTATTTTTTACTTTCTTTTTTCTTCTCTCTTTATTTTATTTTGTTTCTTCTTTCTTTTGTTATTTTCTTCTTATTTTTATTTAATTCCTTCTCTCTTTATTTCTTTTATTTGTTGTTTGTCTTTTTTTCTGTCTTTATTTTCTTGTCTTGTCTTTCTTATGTTCTTTCTGTCTGTCAATCTTTCCTTCTTTTGTTTGTTTGTCTTTCTTTATGAGATTATTTTTGAATGTTTTTAAATGGCGTTTGAATGTTCAGGACGCTGCAGCCGGTCCTCAGTAAGCCGGTGGAAGACGTGTTGACGTATGAAGCGCTCAGGTACACGCCATTTTTGTCTTATCATGCGTTTGGATGCAACAAAAAAACGCGCTGAATGCTCGTGTTCCAGGTGGGCATGGTGCAGCGTCAACACCCGCTCCGTCTTCATGGCTCAGCCGTCCAACAGCTTTCTGCAGGGACAGGACGTGTACGCCTTAGCTCCCTTGTTGGATCTGCTCAACCACCGTCCTGACGTGCGGGTAAACAAACACTCGTCAGACCAGCAGACGTGGGACTGCTGCGAATGTGTCTCCTGTTATCTCGCCTCAGGTCCACGCGGGATTCAACCAGGCAACAAAGTGCTACGAAATCAGGAGCGTTTGCGGGACGCCGCGTTTCCAGCAAGCCTTCATCAACTACGGTTGCCATGACAACCAGCGCCTGTTGCTGGAGTACGGCTTTGTCGCCCCGGGCAACCCGCACAGCGTAGTCTACGTGGACAAAGGTGGGCACATTTGAACATCATTAGCTGCCACACAAGTGCTCCTCTACTAAAAGAAAGTGAACTACTGCCAGTCCTTGTTCTAAAACCTTAACTAGAAAGTATTTATACTGCACCTCCCAACAAATACTTCACAAAATAAAAAGAGAAGTACCGTATTTTTCGGACTATCAGTCGCAGTTTTTTTCATAGTTTGGCCGGGGGTGCGACTTATACTCAGGAGCGACTTATGTGTGAAATTATTAACACATTACCGTAAAATATCAAATAATATTATTTATCTCATTCACGTAAGAGACTAGACGTATAAGATTTCATGGGATTTAGCGATTAGGAGTGACAGATTGTTTGGTAAACGTATAGCATGTTCTATATGTTATAGTTATTTGAATGACTCTTACCATAATAATATGTTACGTTAACATACCAGGCACGTTCTCAGTTGGTTATTTATGCGTCATATAACGTACACTTATTCAGCCTGTTGTTCACTATTCTTTATTTATTTTAAATTGCCTTTCAAATGTCTATTCTCGGTGTTGGCTTTTATCAAGTAAATTTCCCCCAAAAATGCGACTTATACTCCAGTGCGACTTATATATGTTTTTTTCCTTCTTTATTATGCATTTTCAGCCGGTGCGACTTATACTCCGAAAAATACGGTAGTTTTGTGCACACGCCAAAAAAAGGACAAGGTCACTTTTGTTCATTCCAGTTAACTTGTTGCCTTCGTGAAAACCTCTCAAGAATGAAGCGGACTCTTTTGATGGCAGTGCGTCAAAGAAAAGAAAAGTGAAATAGTAGAAAAAGTAGAGTTCATCATAAGTTGGCTGCATGAACATAATGAATGAAAATAATCATGTCCCAGAAACTGCTGAGTTTGGTTACATATTTATTAAACCCCTTATATTTGCTATATTAGGACAAAATTCAAGGCGGCATTCTCCATTTAAAAAGACGTTCCCCATTCTAAACGTATACAAACACATTACTGTCGGAGTAACCAAGAAACAATAATAATAAAAACAAGTGCAGAAACAGTACAATACAGCGCCAGGGGGTTGTAAACTCAATAAAGCAACTAAAGTAGAATGCTAAATATATATATGTAGCAATGTGTGAAGCAATATGACAACAGAAAGTGAATTTGCGTGACATCACATATGGGTTGGGTTGGGTGGGTTGTACTTATATAGCGCTTTTCTACCTTTCTACTACATAAACAATAAACGTCACATAAACTATGGACTGGACTCTCACACTATTATGTTAGATCGACTATAAACTGGACTCTCACACTATTATGCTAGATCCACTATGGACTGGACTCTCACACTATTATGTTAGATCGACTATAAACTGGACTCTCACACTATTATGCTAGATCCACTATGGACTGGACTCACACTATTATGTTAGATCCACTATAGACTGGACTCTCACAATATTATGCTAGATTCACTATGGACTGGACTCTCACACTATTATGTTAGATCCACTATAGACTGGACTCTCACACTATTATGTTAGATCCACTATAGACTGGACTCTCACAATATTATGCTAGAGCCACTATGGACTGGACTCTCACACTATTATGTTAGATCCACTATAGACTGGACTCACACTATTATGTTAGATCCACTATAGACTGGACTTTCACAATATTATGCTAGATTCACTATAGACTGGACTCTCACTATTATGTTAGATCCACTATAGACTGGACTCTCACAATATTATGCTAGATTCACTATGGACTGGACTCTCACACTATTATGTTAGATCGACTATAAACTGGACCCTCACAATACTATGCTAGATCCACTATGGACTGGACTCTCACACTATTATGGTAGATCCACTATAGACTGGACTCTCACAATATTATGCTAGATTCACTATGGACTGGACTCTCACTATTATGTTAGATCCACTATAAACTGGACTCTCACAATATTATACTAGATCCACTATGGACTGGACTCTCACACTATTATGTTAGATCCACTATGGACTGGACTCTCACACTATTATGTTAGATCCACTATAGACTGGACTCTCACTATTATGTTAGATCCACTATAGACTGGACTCTCACAATATTATGCTAGATTCACTATGGACTGGACTCTCATACTATTATGTTAGATCCACTATGGACTGGACTCTCACACTATTATGTTAGATCCACTATAGACTGGACTCTCACTATTATGTTAGATCCACTATAGACTGGACTCTCACAATATTATGCTAGATTCACTATGGACTGGACTCTCACACTATTATGTTAGATCCACTATGGACTGGACTCTCACTATTATGTTAGATCCACTATAGACTGGACTCTCACACTATTATGTTAGATCCACTATAGACTGGACTCTCACACTATTATGTTAGATCCACTATAGACTGGACTCTCACTATTATGTTAGATCCACTATGGACTGGACTCTCACACTATTATGTTAGATCCACTATGGACTGGACTCTCACACTATTATGTTAGATCCACTATAGACTGGACTCTCACTATTATGTTAGATCCACTATGGACTGGACTCTCACACTATTATGTTAGATCCACTATAGACTGGACTCTCACACTATTATGTTAGATCCACTATAGACTGGACTCTCACAATATTATGCTAGATTCACTATGGACTGGACTCTCACACTATTATGTTAGATCCACTATAGACTGGACTCACACTATTATGTTAGAGCCACTATAGACTGGACTCTCACAATATTATGTTAGATTCACTATGGACTGGACTCTCACACTATTATGTTAGATCCACTATAGACTGGACTCACACTATTATGTTAGAGCCACTATAGACTGGACTCTCACAATATTATGCTAGATCCACTATGGACTGGACTCTCACACTATTATGTTAGATCCACTATAGACTGGACTCTCACAATATTATGCTAGATTCACTATGGACTGGACTCTCACACTATTATGTTAGATCCACTATGGACTGGACTCTCACTATTATGTTAGATCCACTATAGACTGGACTCTCACACTATTATGTTAGATCCACTATAGACTGGACTCTCACACTATTATGTTAGATCCACTATAGACTGGACTCTCACTATTATGTTAGATCCACTATAGACTGGACTCTCACAATATTATGCTAGATTCACTATGGACTGGACTCTCACACTATTATGTTAGATCCACTATGGACTGGACTCTCACTATTATGTTAGATCCACTATAGACTGGACTCTCACACTATTATGTTAGATCCACTATAGACTGGACTCTCACACTATTATGTTAGATCCACTATAGACTGGACTCTCACACTATTATGTTAGATCCACTATAGACTGGACTCTCACACTATTACGGTATGTTAGATCCACTATAGACTGGACTCTCACACTATTATGTTAGATCCACTATAGACTGGACTCTCCCAATATTATGCTAGATTCACTATGGACTGGACTCTCGCACTATTATGTTAGATCCACTATAAACTGGACTCTCACAATACTATGCTAGATCCACTATGGACTGGACTCTCACACTATTATGTTAGATCCACTATAGACTGGACTCTCACACTATTATGTTAGATCCACTATAGACTGGACTCTCACAATATTATGCTAGATCCACTATGGACTGGACTTTCACACTATTATGTTAGATCCACTATAGACTGGACTCTCACACTATTATGTTAGATCCACTATAAACTGGACTCTCACAATATTATGCTAGATCCACTCGATGTCCATTGCACCGGTCACCCAGGGAGGGGGGTTCCCCACATCTGCGGTCCCCTCCAAGGATTCTCATTGTCATCCCATTGGGTTGAGTTTTTTCTTGCCCTGATGTGGGATCTGAGCCGAGGATGTCGTTGTGGCTTGTGCAGCCCTTTGAGACACTCGTGATTTAGGGCTATATAAGTAAACTTTGATTGATGACTGAAATCGGACGTGACGCATCCAACAGTTTTTGTTCTTTATCATTAAAAAACTTTTACAAAATAAAATTGAAGAAGATAAACATATTTAAACACTCGAAAAAAATATGGTTTATAAGTAGCGAGAACAATATTATATCATATATTTCTTCTGTCAAGAAATTATCTTATGTGGCTATTTATTTACTGTATTTGATTCTTGTAATGAAACTTGGTTCTACAATACTGCATACTTGCCAACCCTCCCAGATTTTCCGGGAGACTCCCGAAATTCAGTGCCTCTCCCGAAAACCTCCCGGGACAAATTTTCTCCCGAAAATCTCCCGAAATTCAGGCGGACTCAGGTCCTCCACAATATAAAAAAGCGTACCTGCCCAATCATGTTATAACTATAGAATGATGGAGGGTGAGTTCTTGGTTTCTTATGTGGGTTTATTGTTAGGCAGTTTCATTAACGTCCTCCCAGCGTGGCAACAACACACAACAACAGCAGTCACTTTTTTTGTATACCGTAAAGCAGTTCGTCTGCAGTAAACAGCAATGTTGTGACACTCTTAAACAGGACAATACTGCCATCTAGTGCATTTGATGAAGGCACTTTTGTGCGTGCCACACAGCAATGCATCATCAGAGAGGGTGTTCAGCATGGTTAGAAAAATAGTGACAGAGAATAGAACAAGGATGGACAATTCAACCCTTAACTCAACAATGAGTAGATGAGTGTTATGTGTGTGTATATGTGTAAATAAATGAACACTGAAATTCAAGTTTTTATTTTATATATATATATATATATATATATATATATACATATATATATATATATATAATAAAATATATATATATATATATATATATATATATATATATATAGCTAGAATTCACTGAACGTCAAGTATTTCTTATATATATATATATATATATATATATACACTCCTCCCCTTTTAGCCACGCCCCCAACCACGCCCCCGTCCCACCCCGACCACGCCCACCCCTCCCCCCACCTCCCGAAATCGGAGGTCTCAAGGTTGGCAAGTATGCAATACTGTGATAATAGTAATGATATGAAATGTTCGTACTGTTGCATCCTGGGTAGAAACAAAGTCATTTTATCCATGAGACAACTCAATCCATCAGGATGATGGTGACCGGTCGCCATGATCATGTGGCGCCCTCTAGCGGTTGTGGCCTTAAACAGTGTTTATGCCACCGTTGCACTTCATCTTCTGGTAGGATTACACAGCACTACATACAGGCTGTAATGTGTACTACATTGTTTTGGCTCATCTTAAATGTTTCTGTGTGGAAGACAAATTGATATGCTCCCGTGTGATTGTATAACTTTTGGAAAACAGTAAATTAAAAAAAGATTTTGGTCTCAAGTGTGGAGCGGGCCTGAAAATGTTGTCTTTATGTTGTGCAGAAACCCTCTGCGACCTCCTGAAAGGTGACAGAAGTTTGGAGCAGAAGATGAAGTTGCTCAGCGAGAACGATTTCCTGGAGTGAGTTGTGTTGTTTTTACGGACGTTGTTTCTGTCGATGTGTGATTTCCAAACGTCTTGCTTCCTTCCCCCCCAGTAATCTGACCGTGTCCAGCGAAGGTCCCGGCTGGAGGCTGATGACGGCTCTCAGGATGATGTCCCTGCCACAAACACTTTAGTAAGACAAGCAAATCCAACAAAGAGGCTCTCCGACTCTTCTGTAAGCGCCGATGTTGTTTCGCCAGTCACCAGTGGAGGGCAGTGTTGCACGGCCAAGCGGTGGGCGAGGAGGCCGAGCGGTGGAGCGTCTGTGCGGCGGTGAAGTTGTGTGAAGGACTGCTGCTCGGCACGCTCACAGCTCTGGATCAGGTTTGTGAGGACGCACGCATATTTACTTATATGTGCATACACACGTACGTTTGAACATACGTACGTACGTACGTACAAACATACGTACAAACAGCTATGTACGTACATACATACAAACATGTACGTACATACATACAAATACGTACGTACATACATACCTACACACATACGTACATACATATGTACCTCCATACGTATGTACATACGAACATGCGTACATACGTACCTACATACATACCTACACACATACAGTACGTACATACTGTACATATGTACCTCCGTACGGACATACCAATGTACGTACATACATACATACAAACATACGTACATACAAACATGCGTACATACGTACCTACACAGATACTTATGTACCTCCATACGTATGAACATACGAATGAATGTACATACAAACAAATGTACGTACCTACAAGTGTGGACCTTCTGTATGGACAGCAGTGTGACGGACAGTAGGGACGGCGTGGCGCAGTGGAAGAGTGGCCGTGCGCAACCCGAGGGTCCCTGGTTCAATCCCCACCTCGTACCAACCTCGTCATGTCCGTTGTGTCCTGAGCAAGACACTTCACCCTTGCTCCTGATGGCTGCTGGTTAGCGCCTTGCATGGCAGCTCCCGCCATCAGTGTGTGAATGTGTGTGTGAATGGGTAAATGTGGAAGTAGTGTCAAAGCGCTTTGAGTACCTTGAAGGTAGAAAAGCGCTATACAAGTACAACCCATTTATCATTTATTTACACACATACATATGTACCTCCATACGTACGAACATACCAATGAATGTACATACAAACATGTACGTACATACAATCTTACATACGTCCTTAAATACAAGCATACGTATGTAGGTACGTAAATACAAACATACATATGTAAATACAAACATGCATATGTAAATACAAACATGCATACATACGTATATACAAGCATACGTACGTATGTACGTACGTAAATACAAAGATACGTATGTACATACACACGTGCGATACGTACGTACGTATATACATGTGTACATACATACTTGCGTACATACATGCGGTGCATACATAGATACAAACATAATTGCGTGCGATACGTATGTACATACCTACATACATGCGTGCGATACGTATGTACATACCTACATACATGCGTGCGATACGTATGTACATACCTACATACGTGCGTACATACACATGTACGTACATACATACAAACATACGTATGCACAAACATGCGTACATACGTACCTACACACACACATATGTACCTCCATATGTACGAACATACGAATGAATGTACATACAAACATATGTACGTACATACAAGCATATATATGTACCTCCATACGTATGAACATACCAATGTACATACATACATACATACAAACATACGTACCTACACACATACATATGTACCTCCATACGTACGAACATACAAATGAATGTACATACATACATATGTATGTAAATAAAAACATACGTATGTACGCACGTAAATACAAACATACATATGTACATACGTATATACAAACATACGTATGTACGTACATACGCACGTACATACATACGTGCGATACGTACATACATACTTGCGATATGTATGTACATACCTACATACGCGCGTACATACACATATACATACGTGTGTGCGTACGCACGTACATACATACGTACGTACGTACGTACGTACGTACGTACGTGTCAAAGAGTGTTCAAGCAAGCTTGTAATTATTTTATTCTTCTTAGATCGCCAGTCTTCTCCAGCAGGGGGAGCAATTGTTGAAGGAGCAGCTGCAGGTAGTGGAGGCACTGAGGCTGGAGGAGAAATGCATCCTGGGAAGCTGCTTAGAGTCGCTAAGAGGTTCACTCAAAGTGTCGAGCGTGTCGTCATGCCAACCGGATGTCAACGACGCAAGCTGACGTTTGATGAGGGATGTTCCTACAGCTTCATTGGAGTCCAGTTCAATTGGTTGGACATGATTTGGAAAGTCACACTGCTGTCCATACAGAAGGTCCACACTTGACCGTGCATGGCAGAGAACACACCAGAAATGAAGTCCAAGGAATTGTCTGTAGACCTCCAGGACAGGATTGTCTCCAGGGACAAATCTGGGGAAGTGTACAGAAAAATATCTGCTGCCTTGAAGGTCCCAATGAGCAGAGTGGTCTCCTTCATGTGTAAATGGAAGAAGTTCGGAACCACCAGCACTCTTCCTAGTCCAAACTGAGCTATCAGGGGAGAAGGACCCTAGTCAGGGAGGTGACCGTGGATCCGATGGTCACTCAGTCAGAACTACAGCATTCCTCTGTGGAGAGAGGAGAACCTTCCTAAAGGACAATCCACCAATCAGGCTCGAGTGAAGACTCCCAGACAACGAGACACTAAATTCCCTGGTCTGACAAGACAAAGATTGATGCCAGGCATCATGTTTGGAGGAAACCACCAGGCCAATACCATCCCTACAGTGAAGCATTGTGGTGGCAGCATCATGCTGTGGGGATGGTTTTCAGCAGCAGGAACTGGGAGACTAGTCAGGATAGAGGGAAAGATGAATGCAGCAACGTACAGAGACATCCCATCCAAACTGATGGAACTTGAGAGGTGCTGCAAAGAGGAATGGTTGAAAATGCCCAAAGATAGGTGTGCCAAGTTTGTGGCATCGTATTGAAAAAGACTTGAAGCTGTAATTGCTGCCAAAGGTGCATCAACAAAGTACTGCGCAAAGGGTCTGAATACAAAGTTAAAGTACCAATGATTGTCACACACACACTAGGTGTGGTGAAATTATTCTCTGCATTTGCCCCATCACCCTTGATCACCCCCTGGGAGGTGAAGGGAGCAGTGGGCAGCAGCGGTTGCCGCGCCTGGGAATCATTTTTGATGATTTAACCCCCAATTCCAACCCTTGATGCTGAGTGCCAAGCAGGGAGGTAATGGGTCCCCTTTTTATAGTCTTTGGTATGACTTGGCCGGGGTTTGAACTCACAACCTACCGATCTCAGGGCAGACACTAACCACTAGGCCACTGAGTATACTTTATGTACATGTCATTTTTGAGTTTTTTTTAACTTTTAATAAATTGGCAAAAAAAATTCACATTGTCATTATGGGGTATTGTGTGTAGAATTTTGAGGAGGAAAATGAATTGATTCCATTTTGTAAGAACATGTGGAAAAAGTGATGCACTGTATTTGTGTGTGAGAACTATGAAGTGTACTAAGAAGTTGTCTCTTGTAAATCTGCATGGAATATAAATTGTGTCTTCATCAGAATGTCAAGAAGGTCCACACAAAGCGTCATGTCTTCACAGTTGAACCACGGCCTTTTTCCTGCGCTGGAGCTGCACGTTCTCCATGGCAACCAGGGCTTCCTGGACAGACACCGCCGCCTCGGCTTGAGGTCTGCAAAGATGGCGGATTTCAACACGGTAATTGACGTCACTGTTTTTATGTTACATGTGGTTCAAACATTGTAAAGCAGGGTTTCTTAACCTTTTTGAATTTTCCACTACCGGGGGGGCCCGGGGCCCACTCAAATATTAACAATGAATTATATTTTAATCATATTCAATCATTATATATCTAACCTACTTAAATTGACCAGGATAAAAAAAAAAAACCTTGTCGAATAATATGAGATTGTATCACACATGATATCACACACAAGTAAACACACTGCAGGACTGCTTGTATCGCACATATTACACACAAGTAAACACGCTGCAGGACTGTGTGTATCGCACATGATATCACACAAAAGTAAACACACTGTGGGACTGCTTGCATTGCACATGTTATCACACACAAGTAAACACTGCAGGACTGCTTGTATCGCACATGATATCACACAAGTAAACACGCTACATGATTGCTTGTATCGCACATGATATCACACACAAGTAAACACTGCAGGACTGCTTGTATTGTACATGATATCACACAAAAGTAAACACGCTGCATGACTGCTTGTATTGCACATGATATCACACACAAACCCTATGCAGGACTGCTTGTATCACACATGAAATCACACACAAGTAAACACTGCATGACTGCTTGTATCTCAATGATATCACACAAAAGTAAACACTGCAGGACTGCTTGCATTGCACATGATATCACACACAAGTAAACACTGCAGGACTGTTTGTATCGCACATGATATCACACAAGTAAAAACTTTGAATGGTCGCTTGTATTTCACATATCACACACAAACCCTATGCCGGACTGCTTGTACACACACAAGTAAACACTACATGACTGCTTGTATCTCGATATCACACAAAAGTAAACACTGCAGGACTGCTTGTATTGCACATGATATCACACACAAGTAAACACTCTGCATGACTGTATCGCCCATGATATTACACACAAGTAAACACTGCAGGACTGCTTGTATCGCAAATGATATCACACACAAGTAAACAGTGCATGACTGCTTGTATTGTACATGAGATAGATGGATAGATGGATAGTACTTTATTGATGACTGCTTGTATCGCACATGATATCACACACAAGTGAACACGCTGCATGACTGCTTGTATCGCACATGATATCACACACAAACCCTATGCAGGACTGCTTTCATCACACATGATATCACACACAAGTAAACACTGCATGACTGCTTGTATCTCGATGATATCACACAAAAGTAAACACTCTACAGGACTGCTTGTATTGCACATGATATTGCACACAAGTAAACACGCTGCAGGACTACTTGTATCACATGATATCACACACACAAGTATACATGCAGCAGGGCTGCTTGTATCGCACATGATATCACACACACACAAGCAAACACGTTCCAAGACTGCTTATATCGCACATACACACAAGTCAACAAGCTACAATACTACTACTTATATCGCACATTATATCACACACAAGTAAACACTCTGCAGGACTGCTTGTATTGCACATGATATCACACACAAGTAAACATGCTGTAAGACTACTTGTATCGCACATTATTGGTACAAAAATAAATACTAATCAAATGTACTTGATTACATAATAAGGGACTCCTAAAAACTGATGAAAACAAACATTATAAATTCTGTATAATTAAAAACTAACTGATTTAATAATAAATCTTAATATGTATGTTCCATAAATAAACTAAATTAAGTTTAAATGCAAATAAAAATACAGCTTCACCGCTTTAGTCGTAATTTTTGTGCTTAAAAAAACTTTTCTCTGACTTTAGCTCCAGACTTCTTCTGTTTGTTTGATATTGTCATTACTGCCACAAGTGGTGGAAAAGTGTATTACAACTGCGTAGCGCTGTAGAAACAAATATTCCTATGCTAGCCTCCAGGGGGCGCTCAGGGCCCAACAATGGCCCTTGGGTTGTAAAGGAAGGATGTTTGTGTACCTGAGAACTCCTGCTGACATCTTCTCCATCATGTCCCTCAGGATATCTGCCAGCCGGCTGTTAAGGACTCCAGCAGCGCGTCTGTATCGGACCGAGCGGCGCTAGCCAAGGATACGCAGGTATCGCCCCTGCTGGGCCCCCGCCGCCACCCACGCTTCGGGGTTGAGGAAGGAGAGGGACGCTGACTTCAGGAACATTAGTCTGCAATCAGGCGGGTCCAGCTGTGAAAGGTGAGCACACCAACATGAGCTGTGAAGACTTCCTTGGGTTCCATACTGCGGTTTTAGGGACTCACTTGCAGGTCTTGGTGGGACGTCACCCAGCGCCCCCCCACTGCCAGCACACTGATGATGTCATGCTTGTGTGGGAGGAGCCTACTCTCCTCTGGCTCTTCCTTTTCCTGCAAACGTACTAAAAAGACAAGCATCGGCACGTGCGCGCCCTTGCCACCTTTTCGCTTTCTTCCGTGTTTTTACCTCCGGAGTCGACCGCCACGTCCACTCCCAGTCCTCCGGTTTCCTCCAGGACCGCCGGGAGCAGGTCTGACCAGTTTTTATAAACCGGAATCACTCGAGCTGCCGAAAGGAGGGAAACAGTATGGTCGTGCATTGCCGGTAACAACGTGACGATAATGAGAAAGCAATGGCAGACGCACAGAGTGTAGGAGACATGGACGATCATTTGTGTCTTTTTACCAAACCTTTTTTTCACACCATATTTATTTTACATCAAATTATATTGACAATTTCATTTAAAAAATATGTTAAAAAAATACTTGTTTAAAAATTCAGTGTATAAAAAATAATGCTTGAAAATTCAGTGTTTTAAAATTCATACAAATTCAGTGTTTAAAAATGTTTGTTTTTTAAAATTCAGTGTATAAAAATTAAGCATTTAAAAATTCAGTGTAGAAAAATTCAGTCGATGCATAAATTTACTGTGCATAAAAATTCAGTGAATAAAAAATTGGTGTTTTAAAGTCACTATTAAAATTCAGTGTATAAAAAATATTTGCTTTAAAATTCAGTGTTTTAAAATTCATACAAATTCAGTGTTTAAAAATGTTGTGTTTTTTTTTATTCCGTTTATAAAAATTCAAGCGATGCATAAATTTACTGTTTATAAAAATTCAGTGAATAAAAAATCAGTGTTTTAAAGTCACTGTATTAAAATTCAGTGTAAAAAAACATTTGTTTTAAAATTCAGTGTTTTAAAATTCATACAAATTCAGTGTTTAAAAATGTTGTGTTTTTTATTTATTTTGTTTATAAAAATTCAGTCAGTGCATAAATTTACTGTGTATAAAAATTCAGTGAATAAAAAATTGCTGTTTTAAAGTCAATGTATTAAAATTCAGTGTATACAAAATATTTGTTTTAAAATTCAGTGTTTTAAAATTCATACAAATTCAGAGTTTAAATATGTTGTGTTTTTTAAAATTCCGTTTATAAAAATTCAGTATAAAAATTGTGTTTTAAAATTCAGTGTCTTAAAATTCATACATATTCAGTGTTTGAAAATGTTGTTTTTTAAGACTCAGTGTATGAAAATTCAGTGTTATAAAATTTAGTGTACAAAAATTCAGTGTTTTAAAATTGAGTGTAGAAATTTTTTATAAATGTATTCATATTCATACAAAATCAGTGTTTAAAAATGTGGTGCATAAAAATTCAGTGTATTAGAATTCAGTGTATTAAAATTCCGTGTATAAAAACATTAACAATTTAGTGTTTTAAAATAGTGTTTAAAAAATTCATACAAATTCAGTGTTTAAAAATTCAGTCTATAAAAATATCAGTTTTTAAATTCATTGTTTAAAAATTCATACAAATTCAGTGTGTTAAAATTTGGTGTTTTAAAACTCAATGTTTTAAAATGCATTAGCTTTTAGCTCGTTAGCTGGCACGCTCGTCTCTCATGCTGACGACCCAGGTTCGAGTCTCGGGTGGGACGTAAAGAGCAGGGACAGAACCACTCGGGTTACACTTAACTTCATGAATTCATTGTGAACACTAGAAAAAATACAATTACCACACCGCTTCAACTTAAAGACAGTTAATACTAAATAGGTTATTGTTTGACTCATTTCACATCAACCTTTTCCAACATTCCGCTTAACAAAATAACACAAGTATGTGCTATGATTTGTGCTGGTATCGATACGTATTATTATCAGTACCGGCCAGTATCGAGAGTGACAAATCGAGCAGCAAAAATCATATCAGAATGATTTTGTTTATCGTTATTCTCCCACTTTTTTCGCATTTTAGAGCAAATTAACACGCACTCAACTTTTGTAAACTTGTGAGGTCCGGCGGAAAAAAAAAATATTTTCACGAAATGTCAAAAATGACTCTTTAGCGCCCCGCCCCCTTAAAAAGTAGAAAAAATTATCCCCTGCCACCAGATTCACATATTGTCACAAAAATCTCTAAAAAAGATAGCTAAATTAAAAGAAGCTAGCACAAACGTTAGCATGCTAGCATCTGTTCAAATAAGAGGAAATACCAAAAGGCACTATTTGTAGGTGTACAAATACAAAGTAGTGAAAAATATAGCATAACACGTTAGCATGCTACTGTCAGCTGGCTGATATAAGAAAAGTTAGCATACTTCCAAGATGGCGCCAAGGATTTAAAATTCACGATTTTCAGGTTTAAACATAATTAGCGAAAAACTAGAAAATAATGTTGACGTGCTAATGTAAGCGTGCTAATTTAAGAGAAGCTAGCACAAACGTGAACATGCTAATGTCGGCCATCTTGGTTTACGTCGGCCATTATTAAGTTAAAGTTAAAGTAGCAATGATTGTCACACACACACCAGGTGTGGCGAAATTATTCTCTGCATTTGACCCATCACCCTTGATCAGGCCAAAAACAGGAGTCGTGCTCCAACTCCTCCTCCTCAGGACTTTGACCAAATGAGCCGTGGTTAAAATGGCAGATACCAGACTTGTGATCAATTGTGGGCGTGGCCTGGCGCCAAACTTTGATCTGATGCTTCGCCACAATACTTTTAACATTCGGAACTGGCCTCATAAAATTCAGATCTTGATCAAAATAGTTTCAAATAATGATGATGACACCGTCAAGTTCTAGACAGGTCAGTACCTACTAGTACACATTCGAAGTGGGCGGAGCCTGGTGGAAAACACATGCTTCTCGCCATCAAACTGTCATGACTTGAGATTAGGGATGTCCGATAATATCGGACTGCCGATATTATCGGCCGATAAATGCTTTAAAATGTAATATCGGAAATTATCGGTATCGGTTTCATAATTATCGCTATCGGTTTCAAAAAGTAAAATTCATGACTTTTTAAAACGCCGCTGTGTATACGGACATAGGGAGAAGTACAGAGCGCCAATAAACCTTAAAGGCACTGCCTTTGCGTGCCGGCCCAGTCACATAACACCTACGGCTTTTCACACACACAAGTGAATGCAAAGCATACTTGGTCAACAGCCATACAGGTCACACTGAGGGTGGCCGTATAAACAACTTTAACACTGTTACAAATATGCGCCACACTGTGAACCCACACCAAACAAGAATGACAAACACATTTCGGGAGAACATCCGCACCGTAACACAACATAAACACAACAGAACAAATACCCAGAACCCCTTGCAGCACTAACTCTTCCGAGACGCTACAATATACACCCCCCAGCTACCTCCTAGCCCCCCCACCTCAACCATCTCTTACTCTCTCTCAGGGAGAGCATGTCCCAAATTCCAAGCTGCGGTTTTGAGGCATGTTAAAAAAAAATAATGCACTTTGTGACTTCAATAATAAATATGGCAGTGCCATGTTGGCATTTTTTTCCATAACTTGAGTTGATTTATTTTGGAAAACCTTGTTACATTGTTTAATGCACGCAGCGGGGCATCACAACAAAATTAGGCATAATAATGTGTTAATTCCACGACTGTATATATCGGTATCGGTTGATATCGGTATCGGTAATTAAGAGTTGGACAATATCGGAATATAGGTAAAAAAGCCATTATCGGACATCTCTACTTGAGATGATCAGATGTACTTTCAGACTGATTTGAGGCGTTCAGGTCGAGGAAGTGATGTTGATATCAACACAAAGATCGCCCCCTTTTGGTGGAAAACTATAACAGCGGCGACTTCCTTCCACACGCTCCAATCTTCCTGACTTTGTTGAAGGAATGTGTACGTACCGACAGCGGGGCGTAGCTGCTCCAAGAAGGTGTGCTGCTGCTGCGAGTGTGCGGTGGTCAGCACCTTCACGCCGTGATAACACGCCAGCTGGATGCACATCAAGCCCAAGGACTAAAGGGTTTTAGGTATTAGTGGAATATGACGTGGTGTCGTGCCAAACAGGAGTCACGTACGCTGGCGCCGTCCAGGACCAGGAGCGTGTGTCCGGCCGCCATGCGGGCGTGAGTGTGCAGGGCGCTGTACGCGCGCAGACCGTCCTGCAGCGCTGCGGCGGCGTCCACGAAGCTGAGCTTCTCCGGCTTCTCCACTGAGGAACACACGCATGGGTTTTATACCTTTGTTTGTCTGCAGTCAACACAGAAACCACGTGTCCGATACTTATATTGGGTGTCAGTCTGATATCAGCAAAAACAAGAATCGTATGAACCCTTAAAATGTGCGATACAAGCAGTCCTGTGTCGTGTTTACTTGTGTGTGATATCATGTGTGGTACAAGCAGTCGGAAGCGCGTTTACTTGTGTGTGTGATATCATGTGCGATACAAGCGGTCCTGCAGTGTTTACTTGTGTGTGATATCATGTGCGATACAAGCAGTCCTGAAGCGCATTTACTTGTGTGTGATATCATGTGCAATATCATGTGCGATACAAGCGGTCCTGCAGTGTTTACTTGTATGTGATATCATGTGCGATACAAGCAGTCCTGCAGCAAATTCACTTATGCGTGATATCATGTGCAATATAAGCGGTCCTGCAGTGCATTTACTTGTGTGTGATACCATGTGCGATACAAGCGGTCCTGCAGTGTTTACTTGTGTGTGATATCATGTGTGATACAAGCAGTCCTGCAGCGCATTCACTTATGTGTGATACCATGTGCAATATAAGCAGTCTTGCAGTGTTTACCTGTGTGACATCATGTGCGATACAAGCAGTCCTGAAGCGCATTTACTTGTGTGTGATATCATGTGCGATACAAGCGGTCCTGCAGTTTTTACTTGTGTGTGATATCATGTGCGATACAAGCAGTCCTGCAGCACATTCAATTGCGTGTGATATAAGCAGTCCTGCGGTGTTTACTTGTGTGTGAGATCATGTGCGATACGAGCAGTCCTCCAGTGTTTACTTGTGTGATATCATGTGCGATACAAGCAGTCCTGCAGCGCGTTTACTTGTGTGTGATATCATGTGCGGTACAAGCAGTCCTATAGCGTATTGACTTGTGTGTGATATCATAATCGATACAAGCAGTCCTGCAGTGTGTTTACTTGTGTGTGATATTATGGGCGATATTCTGCAGGTAGTCCTGCAGCGTGTTTACTTGTGTGCGATATCATGTGCGGTACAAGCAGTCCTAAAGCGTATTGACTTGTGTTTGATATCATGGTCGATACAAGCAGTCCTGCAGTGTGTTTACTTGTGTGTGATATTATGTGCGATACAAGCAGTCCTGCAGTGTGTTTACTTGTGTGTGATACCATGTGCGATACAAGCAGTCCTGCAGTGTGTTTGTTTACTTGTGTGTGGTATCATGTGCGATACAAGAAGTCCTGAAGTGTGTTTACTTGTGTGTGTGATATCATGTGCCGGTACAAGCAGTCCTGAATTGTGTTTACTTGTGTGTGATATCATGGGCGATACTCTGCAGGTAGACCTGCAGCGTGTTTACTTGTGTGCGATATCATGTGCGGTACAAGCAGTCCTGAAGCGTATTGACTTGTGTGTGATATCATGGTCGATACAAGCAGTCCTGCAGTGTTCACTTGTGTGATATCATGTGCGATACAGGCAGTCCTGCAGTGCGTTTACTTGTGTCCAGACTGTCCTCCAATAAGTTCTTCTATTTTACTAAAGTAAGGGTGTACCCCGCCTTCCGCCCGATTGTAGCTGAGATAGGCTCCAGCTCCCCCCGCGACCTCAAAGGGAATAAGCGGTAGAAAATGGATGGATGGATGGAATTTACAAAAGGTGAACATGCTAGGCTATAGACTACTAGGAGCTAGCAGCTACACAACAGCTAAGCACACAATAGCACACAAGCTAGACATACGTAATAATCATTGAACAATATTGCAGTCCAAACCAGCACATTTGTCAATAAAAAAGATTAGGCGTGTGAATCTTTGGCCAACTAACGATTTGATCCTTTACCGATTCCTGGGGTGCCGATTCGATTCAGAATCGATTCTCAAGTCAACACAATTCTCGATTCATACTGATTCTCACAATGTACTATTTGGTTTAATAATCAGAATGAAACTTTTTCCAAATGGGTTACAGGTTAGAAAAACTCATTCTGGTTTGGAGATGGCATGAAAACATTTAAAAAAAATTGAATCTTATAAAAAAAAAGTAAACATTTTATCTATTTATTTATTTTTAATCCATTTTTTAAAAATTACGAATCGATTTAGAATTGTAATGAATAACAAACGCGATTCAGATGTGAATAATTTTTTTTGTGCACCCCTATAAACAATTATCAAATAGTTATTGTTGCATATTATTTACACATTCAAAGTCTTCAAGGTAGAATTAGAAAGTATCCAGTAACAAAGGTGTCCACATCATTCCACTTACTGTGTCATGAGCTTAACTTCATGATGTTTTGTGACCACTAGGTGTCGCCCAAAAAAACAATGACTTCAACTTAAAGACAGCATAAGTCCATTCCAGATGGTTAATAATAAATAAGTTAATGTTTTTATATCGACCATTGTTCTCTGTTTGATTGTTTCATTTTCTAACATTGCACACTACTAAATAATACAATATGTGCGATTCCTGCTGATATCTGATCAGTATCGGCCAATACCCAAGGCTCCAATATCGGTATCGAAGTGAAAAAGTTGCATTGGAGTCATGACGCCCCTAAAAGAAACTTCTTGTTCTGCGTCCGTCACCAGAGAAAGGTTGCTTATGTTTCACCCAATAAACACTGAAGACTTCTCACCGAGATGTTGTTCATCGACATCAAGGACGTCGCACAGGCCGGACCAGGTGGAGTCCAGAGGAAGAATGCCTTGTGAGAGGGTGAAAAGACATCAGACAACACACAGTAGATGTTATCGCACATGATGCATTGTGGGTAATGCTCCCCTACCCACAACCTCGTCGTCTGGCTGGAAGAAGGAGACCTTTGGACCCACTGGAAAGGGAAGCAACCAGGAAGAGAAAGTTAGGGCTGAGTAGGCACACACACACATGCACACACACACCTCTACCTACCTTGTTGGACAACGCCCGCCACTTCCCTGCCCACAGGGATCAAACTCCTCTGCATGCCCACGTCCTCCAGGAACTGCAGCGTGCAACAAAACAAGCAAGTGACAACTTCAAACTGCAGATCGATTGATTATCGGCCGGGCAGATATTTGGCATTTTGACATATATCCTTTTTTAAAATATATATTTTTACAACACGACATCAGCAGATACAATACAGGTAAAAGCCAGTAAATTAGAATATTTTTAAAAACTTGATTTATTTCAGTAATTGCATTCAAAAGGTGTAACTTGTACATTATATTTATTCATTGCACACAGACTGATGCATTCAAATGTTTATTTCATTTAATTTTGATGATTTGAAGTGGCAACAAATGAAAATCCAAAATTCCGTGTGTCACAAAATTAGAATATTACTTAAGGCTAATACAAAAAAGGGATTTTTAGAAATGTTGGCCAACTGAAAAGTATGAAAATGAAAAATATGAGCATGTACAATACTCAATACTTGGTTGGAGCTCCTTTTGCCTCAATTACTGCGTTAATGCGGCGTGGCATGGAGTCGATGAGTTTCTGGCACTGCTCAGGTGTTATGAGAGCCCAGGTTGCTCTGATAGTGGCCTTCAACTCTTCTGCGTTTTTGGGTCTGGCATTCTGCATCTTCCTTTTCACAATACCCCACAGATTTTCTATGGGGCTAAGGTCAGGGGAGTTGGCGGGCCAATTTAGAACAGAAATACCATGGTCCGTAAACCAGGCACGGGTAGATTTTGCGCTGTGTGCAGGCGCCAAGTCCTGTTGGAACTTGAAATCTCCATCTCCATAGCGCAGGTCAGCAGCAGGAAGCATGAAGTGCTCTAAAACTTGCTGGTAGACGGCTGCGTTGACCCTGGATCTCAGGAAACAGAGTGGACCGACACCAGCAGATGACATGGCACCCCAAACCATCACCCAACCATGCAAATTTTGCATTTCCTTTGGAAATCGAGGTCCCAGAGTCTGGAGGAAGACAGGAGAGGCACAGGATCCACGTTGCCTGAAGTCTAGTGTAAAGTTTCCACCATCAGTGATGGTTTGGGGTGCCATGTCATCTGCTGGTGTCGGTCCACTCTGTTTCCTGAGATCCAGGGTCAACGCAGCCGTCTACCAGCAAGTTTTAGAGCACTTCATGCTTCCTGCTGCTGACCTGCTCTATGGAGATGGAGATTTCAAGTTCCAACAGGACTTGGCGCCTGCACACAACGCAAAATCTACCCGTGCCTGGTTTACGGACCATGGTATTTCTGTTCTAAATTGGCCCGCCAACTCCCCTGACCTTAGCCCCATAGAAAATCTGTGGGGTATTGTGAAAAGGAAGATGCAGAATGCCAGACCCAAAAACGCAGAAGAGTTGAAGGCCACTATCAGAGCAACCTGGGCTCTCATAACACCTGAGCAGTGCCAGAAACTCATCGACTCCATGCCACGCCGCATTAACGCAGTAATTGAGGCAAAAGGAGCTCCAACCAAGTATTGAGTATTGTACATGCTCATATTTTTCATTTTCATACTTTTCAGTTGGCCAACATTTCTAAAAATCCCTTTTTTGTATTAGCCTTACACAATATTCTAATTTTGTGACACACGGAATTTTGGATTTTCATTTGTTGCCACTTCAAATCATCAAAATTAAATGAAATAAACATTTGAATGCATCAGTCTGTGTGCAATGAATAAATATAATGTACAAGTTACACCTTTTGAATGCAATTACTGAAATAAATCAAGTTTTTCAAAATATTCTAATTTACTGGCTTTTACCTGTATACAGTCGTGGAATTAACACATTATTATGCCTAATTTGGACAACCAGGTATGGTGAAGATAATGTACTTTAAAAAAATAATAATAAAATAAGATAAATCAATTTAAAAAAAAAAATTCTTGAATAAAAAAGAAAGTAAAACAATATAAAAACAGTTACATAGAAACTAGTAATTAATGAAAATTAGTCAAATTAACTGTTAAAGGTTAGTACTATTAGTGGACCAGCAGCACAAACAATCATGTGTGCTTACGGACTGTATCCTTTGCAGACTGTATTGATATATATTGATATATAATGTAGGAACCAGAATATTAATAACAGAAAAAAACAACCCTTTTGTGTGAATGAGTATAAATGGGGGAGGGAGTTTTTTTTGGCTTGGTGCACTAATTGTAAGTGTATCTTGTGTTTTTTATGTTGATTTAATGAGAAAAAAAAAGAAGAAAAAAAGCCGATACCGATAATTTCCGATATTACATTTCAACGCATTTATCGGCCGATAATATCGGCAGGCTGATATTATCGGACATCTCTAGTAAAAACCAATGTCAGTTAACAGAAAAATTCTGGCAACTAAGCTGCAAGCTTTTTCCTTAAATAATAATATATAATATTGAAAAAATAATAATAATTAGTAGGGTGTCAAAAAAAATATATTTGTGTAAATATCTTGAAAAATAGTTAATGGTTACACAAGGAAAGAAGAGGCAGCAGCTCACACATTCTCACACTTTCTGTAACATCCAGGAAGAAATGATGTCAGGCATCTTGAAAAAAAAGTCTCAACTATAATCTACGTGAAAGAGCTCAGAATGCCATCCATACATCCATCTTCTTCCGCTTATCCGAGGTCGGGTTGCGGGGGCAGCAGCCTAAGCAGGGAAGCCCAGACTTCCCTCTCCCCAGCCACTTCGTCCAGCTCCCCCCGGGGGATCACGAGGCGTTCCCAGGCCAGCCGGGAGACATAGTCTTTCCAACGTGTCCTGGGTCTTCCCCGTGGCTTCCTACCGGTCGGACGTGCCCTAAACACCTCCCTAGGGAGGCGTTCGGGTGGCATCCTGACCAGATGCCAGAACCACCTCATCTGGCTCCTCTCCATGTGGAGGAGCAGAGGCTTTACTTTGAGCTCCTCCCGGATGACAGAGCTTCTCACCCTATCTCTAAGGGAGAGACCCGCCACCCGGCGGAGGAAACTCATTTCGGCCGCTTGTACCCGTGATCTTGTCCTTTCGGTCATAACCCAAAGCTCATGACCATAGGTGAGGATGGGAACATAGATCGACCGGTAAATTGAGAGCTTTGCCTTCCGGCTCAGCTCCTTCTTCACCACAACGGATCGATACAGCGTCGATCTCACCATCCACTCTTCCCTCACTCGTGAACAAGACTCCTAGGTACTTGAACTCCTCCACTTGGGGCAGGGTCTCCTCAGAATGTTTTTATGTACCGGTAAATGTTCGCAATACATCAAGAGGAAACTCGCCTCCAAATATCGCTTATCGGCCTCCTTGACTGCTAATAATCGGTGTCGGTATCGGGCCTGATAAAAAACATATCTGTCCATGTCTACTTCAAACGTAGTCGTATGGAAGTGACATTGTTACAAGAAGGTATGAACATTAAGTGACACGATTGACACTCTTACCTTGAGGTCAACAGGGCTGAGGCCGCACGCCTTCACTTGAACTCTGACGTCATGGCTGCCTAAGACTTCTGGAAGAGTCTATGGCGGGAAATGGTCACTTTTAATTGTTACCTCCAAAACACAAACGAATAATAATGACATCGTTAGACAAACGTGTCATCAGTTTGTGGCTTTAAGATTCGATTAATGAGCTAATGTCTTTTTTTCTTTTTTTAAATCACATTTACGACCAAACGAGACGAGTAGTCATATTTAATATTCAATATTCAGAAGACAAGCTTGCCAAACTCACCGTTTCCTGAGTAAAGAATTTCAGTTCGCTCCGGTCGATTTGGCAAAATAAACCTTTCATGCTGTTTCACCTCAAATGTTTGTTGACCTATGTACGAAAATATAATTATTTATGTTTAATTCAAAATAAAAATATGCAGTTATCTGCAATTGTCCTGTTTGGTTTACTTTCTGTCTCATATGACTGCGTCTTCTTCTTCTTCGCGTAATAGCAGTAGTGTGGGGTTTTTGGTTTGGTTTTAACGCCATCTGTTGATAGATGCGGGTTATTACATTATTACTCCAAAAATCCAACAATTCCTACACAATTGGTTAACATCGACATAAAACGTCCCTTTTACAGCATGCATTCATAAATATACTCTACATTTTATGACTTGAGTGCAACATTGTTTCTTTTTTCAGGATGTTTTTAAAAGTCCCAAAGCACAGGGGGTCAAACTCAGTGTGAACCATTGGCGTTGTTAGGCCTATTTTAGGGGGGCTCAAGCCCCCCTAAAATATTCTTAAGCCCCCCTAAATAATTTGGTGTTTTTTTTGTTTTTTTTTACAAATAAATGCCGACATATTCATTATAAAGTGGCCCAAATATGAGTTTAAATAAATAATCATATAACCTGTTATTATTCACTCAGTTTCCCCTCACTTCGTAGCGTAAGGTAGAGAGCCCCTTTCGTGCGTCGGTATACAATCCATTCCACTTGTTCATATAGAAAATGCCCACATCACTCAAATTCCAGCCCGCATTTTCTCTGCGACCTTGCTTGCGGTCCTGCAGGTGTACGAAGCACATTATCTTCCTTTGCAATGAGTGAAGCTGCACAAAACCTTGTGTGTGCAATTGTAAATCATTTATTTTTTTAAGTTTTGTGTTTCTTGTAGAATCTATATAAAGTAATATTGTTAAAATAATGAAAAAAACATAATTAAATATATTTGTTTTATTGTATTGTTACATTAATAGCTGTTTTATTAATATAGGATGGCTTGTTAAACATTTAATAGGATTTTCAGAGGGAGGAAAAACCAAGACATTTAATATAAAATGTAAAATGAATAAATACGTAAAAAGAAAAAGAAAATATATGGTTAAAAGCCATCGTCCCGGGGAGCATTTCATTTCGTCCCGTGCATTTAAAAAAAATAATAATAATAACAATGAATAATTTCTAAGTCTTTGTTAGCCGTTTGTGAAGTTTTGTGCTCGTGCGTAACATTCGCTCGCATCCTGTGCATCTCCTGGGGGCAAAGCCCCCCCTGTCCTTAAAAGCTAGTGACGCCCCTGGTGTGAACCCTCCACATCATTTTATGTGGCCCTCGAAAGTATGCAAATAACATGTCTCAATAAAATACTTTATATGTTCTTACTAAACCTATTCAATCCGTCCATTGTGAGAGAAAAATACTCCACGCAATCACATTTTTTTTAACTGAAATATTATCGAATAATGCAACAAACATCATCATAAATGCAAACAATTTTTTGTGTGAAATAGAAACAAATATAGCTTCTTGACTTATGATTTCTAAGCAAGTTATCCATCAATATTGTACACTGTAAAAATTAATCTTAGCAGTAGTTTTTACGGGAAAATTGTGAAGATTGTTGTAGATTTTGCAGCATTTTTTTTTATAAATGTAAAAAATAGTACCATTGTTTTTGGACGATAAAATTCTGCCAACTAAGCTGACTAATACTTTTAAAAGTAGTGGTTGTTTTTACGGTACAAAAAAAACTTGCAGCTCAGTTGCCAGAATTTTACTGTAAAAAGTACGTTCGTCTTTACATTAAAAAAAAAACACCAGCATATATTTTACAGTAAAATTCTGGTAACTGAGCTGCCAGTTTTTTACTGTAAAAAATTGTGGTACCGATTTGTCATTTACAGTAATATACTGTACAACCTACAGTTGTTGTTTTTACGGTAAACAATTGGCAGCCCAGTTGCCAGAGTTTTGCTGTGAAAAAACATTTCTCTATTTACGTTAACAAAACAGTCAATTTTACAGTAAAATTCTGGCAAATGAGCTGCCAAAAAATCTGCGGTTCCATTTTTGGTATTTGCAGTAATACATCGTCAAATCTGCAGTTTGGTATGGTAAAAAACTGGCAGCTCAGTTGCCATAATTTTACCGTAAAAACAAGTTCTAATAAAACTGTGTTTTGCCATTCACTAGAAAATATACAGTTATTTACAATAAAAACTGGCAGCTCAGTTGCCATAATTTTGCCGTAAAACACATTTTTCTAGTTACGTAAAAAAAAAAAAAAAGAAGTACATTTTACAGTAAAATTTTGGCAACCGAGCTGCCATTTTTTTATTGTAAAAAAATAAATAGTTTTGCTATTCACTATAAAATATACAGTTATTTACAATAAAAACTGGGTTTCCATAATTTTACAGTAATTTTTTATTTTATATTTATGTAAAAAAGAAGCCCCAGTAAATTTTACAGTAAAATTCTGGCAACTGAGCTGCCATTTTCTTTACTGTACAAAACGGTCAATGTCAATGTTTATTTATATAGCCCTAAATCACAAGTGTCTCAAAGGGCTGCACAAGCCACAACGACATCCTCGGTACAGAGCCCACATAAGGGCAAGGAAAAACTCACCCCAGTGGGACGTCGATGTGAATGACTATGAGAAACCTTGGAGAGGACCGCATATGTGGGTAACCTCCCCCCCTCTAGGGGAGACCGAATGCAATGGATAAAACAAAAACGGTGGTACGGTTTTTCCATTTAGAGTAATAAACTGCCAAACCTATAGTTATTGTTTTTACGGCAAATAACTGGCAGCTCGGTTGCCAGAATTTTACTGTGATTTAAAAAAAAATATTTACGTAAAAAAAAACTCGTAAATTTTACAGTAAAGTTATGGCAATTGAGCTACGATTTTTTGTACTGTTACTTTCTTACTGATAATTTACTTCCAGTAAATTATGTAAAAAATAAAAATGTAAATTTTACAGCAAAATTTGATTTATTTTTACCATAAAAACATACAGATTTATTTTTTTAATGTAGGTGAAATAAAGATAAATAATAATAATAATAATATTAAATTGGGGACGGCGTGACGCGGTTGGGAGAGTGGCCGTGCCAGCAACCTGAGGGTTCCTGGTTCGACCACCTTCTACCAACTAAGTCACGTCCGTTGAGTCCTTGACCAAGACACTCCACCCTTGCTCCTGATGGGTGGTGCTCCCGCCATCAGTGTGTGAATCATACTTGACAACCCTCCCGAATTTTCCAGGAGACTCCCGAAATTCAGCGCCTCTCCCGAAAACCTCCCGGGACAAATATTCTCCCGAAAATCTCCCGTTTTTCAGCCGGAGCTGGAAGCCACGCCCCCTCCAGCTTCATGCAGACTTGAGTGAGGACAGCCTTTTTTCATGACGGGAGGACAACAGGGTGACAAGAACTAAATCATCCAGACTAGAGATAAATTGTATTATTATGTTTATCTTACCTAAAAATAAATATATTTATTAATAAAAAAAAAAAAAAACTAAATACATTTTTACTATATTTTGCTAAAAACATCAAAATTAATTGTATTTTTATTTGTATTTTTTCGTGACTCTTTATACATTAAAATAAACATATTTGAAATAATTGATTTTAAATTATCATAATAATTCATTTAAAATGACCATATTTAATTATTAAAATAATTGCTTGTTTATCAACAACTTTAGCATTTTATTCATTACATTTTGAAACTATCAGAACCCAAGTTATGTTATATTCCTTAATATTTATTTATGCAAGTTTGAAGTATCAATTATCTAAACACAGTTTGTTTGCATATTTTCAGGATGTAGATATCTTATATATATATATATATATATATATATATATATATATATATATGTATGAAATACTTGACTTGGTGAATTCTAGCTGTCAATATACTCCTCCCCTCTTAACCACGCCCCCAACCACGCCCCGCCCCACCCCCGACCACGCCCCCACCCCACACCTCCCGAAATCGGAGGTCTCAAGGTTGGCAAGTATGGTGTGAATGTGTGTGTGAATGTGGAAATAGTGTCAAAGCGCTTTAAGTACCTTGAAGATAGAAAAGCGCTATACAAGTATAACCCATTTAATAATAATAATAATAATAATAAGCGGCCCTCAATTAAATAAAATAAAAACAAGTAGCTAAAGATGCATTAATCAGTAATTACAAGGATACATGTCAGTAACATTTCTCTACATATGCACAAATAATGTTCTTTATGACTGAAATATGCATTGTTCAAGAAAACACAAGTGTCTATTTCATTTTGATAAAGTCACTAATCCCCAAGCCTTCGTGCAAATCTCTCGCGAGATCGCGTTACCGCAGTTTTGGTTAAACGTCAAGTCTCGCGATACTTTCCAGACGTTACCCCCATTTTCCAACAGTCCCTTCAGTCGGTCGGGATCTCGGAGCCGCCGGAGCATCACAGGGACGCTTCCCTTCGGAACTTAAAACCGCACGACCAGGGCGCGCCATTAAGTGGTCGACGGAGACACACTTGACGCGGTCTTCCACCATGGCGGTGTTACTATGAGGTGAGTCCATGTGAGGATGCGAGGGAAGAATGTCCCCTGACGCTAGCCGCCGCGTTAGCATTGATGCTAGCCGTGTTTATGTCCATTAGCTTGCCCGTCTTTTCCGCCCGGAGTCGTTTGGCCTTTAAAGTGTGACGGGCCGCGTCCCGGGGAGGTGTGCGGATGTGCTTCGGCGCGACAAGACGCTCTTTACCGCGGCCATGCACTCCTCGCCGAGTGCTAGCCGCCATGCTAACGTGAAATCAGTGCATCCGCGCCGCCGAGCACGGACACAACTCGGTGCCATTTAAATGTCAACGTCAGCCTCTTTGGCGTCTTATAACCCACCGGAAACTGGACCCGCGACAACGCCTGCTTACATTAGTGCGTAATCAACTTAGTTGGCCAGACGAGCAGGATGCGAGATATCGCTGGTGGTTAGTGAAATAGTTCCAGGAGATGAAGAATGTGACGGCAACTTAACACATTCGGCATCAGCGTTCGCGGATGGACCCGCTGCGGGACTGGTTCCTATGGCAACCGCCGGCGCTGAGGAGAAAGTGCGCCCAAAGTTTGGAGGATTGCGCAACACGACACTCAACTTTTTACCTGGTTCTTGTTTGTTCCATCGACCACCCCAACTGTTGACCTTTTCCACCCCAGCTACCACCGTGATGACCAGCATTGAAATACAGTAGCGTAGTAGGCCTAAGCCGGGGGGTCGGCAACCTAAAATGTGGAAAGAGCCATATTGGACCAATAATACAAAAAAAATCTGTCTGGAGCCGCAAAACATTAAAAAGCCTTATATGAGTGTTATAACGAAGGCAACGCATGATGTAAGCGTCTATAATAGATATATTAGCCTACTATCAAAATAACTGTAAAAGTCTTATATAAGTGTTATAACGAAGGCAACGCATGATGTAAGCGTCTATATTAGATGTATTAGCCTACTATCAAAATAACTGTAAAAGTCTTATATAAGTGTTACAACGAAGGCAACGCATGATGTAAGCGTCTATATTAGATGTATTAGCCTACTATCAAAATAACTGTAAAAGTCTTATATAAGTGTTATAACGAAGGCAACGCATGGTGTAAGTGTCTATATTAGATATATTAGCCTACTATCAAAATAACTGTAAAAGTCTTATATAAGTGTTATAACGAAGGCAACGCATGATGTAAGCGTCTATATTAGATATATTAGCCTACTATCAAAATAACTGTAAAAGTCTTATATAAGTGTTATAACGAAGGCAACGCATGATGTAAGCGTCTATATTAGATATATTAGCCTACTATCAAAATAACTGTAAAAGTCTTATATAAGTGTTATAACGAAGGCAACGCATGATGTAAGCGTCTATATTAGATGTATTAGCCTACTATCAAAATAACTGTAAAAGTCTTATATAAGTGTATATATGATGTAAGCGTCTATATTAGATATATTAGCCTACTATCAAAATAACTGTAAAAGTCTTATATAAGTGTTATAACGAAGGCAACGCAGGATGTAAGCGTCTGTATTAGATGTATTAGCCTACTATCAAAATAACTGTAAAAGTCTTATATAAGTGTATATATCATGTAAGCGTCTATATTAGATATATTAGCCTACTATCAAAATAACTGTAAAAGTCTTATATAAGTGTTATAACGAAGGCAACGCATGATGTAAGCGTCTATATTAGATGTATTAGCCTACTACCAAAATAACTGTAAAAGTCTTATATAAGTGTATATATGATGTAAGCGTCTATATTAGATATATTAGCCTACTATCAAAATAACTGTAAAAGTCTTATATAAGTGTTACAACGAAGGCAACGCATGATGTAAGCGTCTATATTAGATGTATTAGCCTACTATCAAAATAACTGTAAAAGTCTTATATAAGTGTTATAACGAAGGCAACGCATGGTGTAAGTGTCTATATTAGATATATTAGCCTACTATCAAAATAACTGTAAAAGTCTTATATAAGTGTTATAACGAAGGCAACGCATGATGTAAGCGTCTATATTAGATATATTAGTCTACTATCAAAATAACTGTAAAAGTCTTATATAAGTGTTATAACGAAGGCAACGCATGATGTAAGCGTCTATATTAGATATATTAGCCTACTATCAAAATAACTGTAAAAGTCTTATATAAGTGTTATAACGAAGGCAACGCATGATGTAAGCGTCTATATTAGATGTATTAGCCTACTATCAAAATAACTGTAAAAGTCTTATATAAGTGTATATATGATGTAAGCGTCTATATTAGATATATTAGCCTACTATCAAAATAACTGTAAAAGTCTTATATAAGTGTTATAACGAAGGCAACGCAGGATGTAAGCGTCTGTATTAGATGTATTAGCCTACTATCAAAATAACTGTAAAAGTCTTATATAAGTGTATATATCATGTAAGCGTCTATATTAGATATATTAGCCTACTATCAAAATAACTGTAAAAGTCTTATATAAGTGTTATAACGAAGGCAACGCATGATGTAAGCGTCTATATTAGATGTATTAGCCTACTACAAAAATAACTGTAAAAGTCTTATATAAGTGTATATATGATGTAAGCGTCTATATTAGATATATTAGCCTACTATCAATATAACTGTAAAAGTCTTATATAAGTGTTATAACGAAGGAAACGCATGATGTAAGCGTCTATATTAGATATATTAGCCTACTATCAAAATAACTGTAAAAGTCTTATATAAGTGTTATAACGAAGGCAACGCATGATGTAAGCGTCTATATTAGATGTATTAGCCTACTACCAAAATAATTGTAAAAGTCTTATATAAGTGTTATAACGAAGGCAACGCATGATGTAAGTGTCTATATTAGATATATTAGCCTACTATCAAAATAACGTAAAAGTCTTATATAAGTGTTATAACGAAGGCAACGCATGATGTAAGCGTCTATATTAGATATATTAGCCTACTATCAAAATAACTGTAAAAGTCCTATATAGGTGTTATATTGAAGGCAACACATGATGTAAGTTGTCTATATTAGCCTACTATCAAAATGACTTTACAAGTCTTATAATGAAGGCAACACATGATGTGTCTATATTAGCTATATTAGCCGACTATCAAAATGACTTTAAAAGTCTTATATAAGTGTTATAATGAAGGCAACACATGATGTAAGTGTCTACATTAGCCTACTATCAAAATGACTTTAAAAGTCTGATATAAGTGTTATAATAAAGGCAACTCATGATGTAAGTGTCTATATTAGCCTACTATCAAAATGACTTTAAAAGTCTGATATAAGTGTTATAATAAAGGCAACTCATGATGTAAGTGTCTATATTAGCCTACTATTAACACATGATGTAAGTATCTATATTAGCCTACTAACAAAATGACTTTAAAAGTCTTATATAAGTGTTATAATGAAGACAACACATGATGTGTCTATATTAGCTAAATTAGCCGACTGTCAAAATGACTTTAAAATTCTTATATAAGGATTATAATGAAGGCAACACATGATGTAAGTGTCTATGTTAGCTGTATTAGCCTACTGTCAAACTGACTTTAAAAGTCTTATATAAGTGTTATAATGAAGGCAACACATGATGTAAGTGTCTATATTAGCCTACTGTCAAAATGACTGTAAAAGTCTTACCCGGTATATAAGTGTTATAATGAAGGCAACACATGATGTAAGTGTCTATATTAGCCTACTATCAAATTACTTTAAAAGTCGTATATGTGTTGTAATGAAGACAACACATGATGTAAGTGTGTTAGCTTACTATCAAAATGACTTTATAAGTGTTATAATGAAGGCAACACATGATGCAAGTGTCTATATTAGCCTACTATCAAAATGACTTTAAAGTCTTATATAAGTGTTATAATGGAGGCAACAAATGATGTGTCTATATTAGCTATATTAGCCTACTATCAAAATGACTTTAAAAGTCTTATATAAGTGTTATAATGAAGGCAACACATGATGTAAGTGTCTGTGAGCTATATTAGCCTACTGTCAAAATGACTTTAAAAGTCTTATGTAAGTGTTATAATGAAGACAACACATGATGTAAGTGCCTATATTAGCCTACTATCAAAATGACTGTAAAAGTCTTATATAAGTGTTATAATGAAGGCAACACATGATGTAAGTGTCTATATTAGCCTACTATCAAATCACTTTAAAAGTCGTATATAAGTGTTATAATGAAGACAACACATGATGTAAGTATGTTAGCCTACTATCAAAATGAATTTCTAAGTGTTATAATGAAGGCAACACATGATGCAAGTGTCTATATTAGCCGACTATCAAAATTACTTTAAAGTCTTATATAAGTGTTATAATGAAGGCAACAAATGATGTAAGTGTCTATATTAGCCTACTATCAAAATGACTTTAAAAGTCTTATACAAGTGTTATAATGAAGGCAATACATGATGTGTCTATATTAGCCTACTATCAAAATGACTGTAAAAGTCTTACCCGGTATATAAGTGTTATAATGAAGGCAACACATGATGTAAGTGTCTATATTAGCCTACTATCAAATTACTTTAAAAGTCGTATATGTGTTGTAATGAAGACAACACATGATGTAAGTGTGTTAGCTTACTATCAAAATGACTTTATAAGTGTTATAATGAAGGCAACACATGATGCAAGTGTCTATATTAGCCTACTATCAAAATGACTTTAAAGTCTTATATAAGTGTTATAATGGAGGCAACAAATGATGTGTCTATATTAGCTATATTAGCCTACTATCAAAATGACTTTAAAAGTCTTATATAAGTGTTATAATGAAGGCAACACATGATGTAAGTGTCTATATTAGCCTACTATCAAATCACTTTAAAAGTCGTATATAAGTGTTATAATGAAGACAACACATGATGTAAGTATGTTAGCCTACTATCAAAATGAATTTCTAAGTGTTATAATGAAGGCAACACATGATGCAAGTGTCTATATTAGCCGACTATCAAAATTACTTTAAAGTCTTATATAAGTGTTATAATGAAGGCAACAAATGATGTAAGTGTCTATATTAGCCTACTATCAAAATGACTTTAAAAGTCTTATACAAGTGTTATAATGAAGGCAATACATGATGTGTCTATATTAGCCTACTATCAAAATGACTTTAAAAGTCTTATACACCTGTTATAATAAAGGCAACACATGATGTAAGTGTCTTTATTAGCCTACTATCAAAATTACTTTAAAAGTCGTATATAAGTGTTATAATGAAGGCAACACATGATGTAAGTGTCCATATTAGTCTACTATCAAAATTACTTTAAAAGTCGTATATAAGTGTTATAATGAAGGCAACGCATGATGTAAGTGTCTATATTAGCCTACTATCAAAATGACTGTGTGTCGCAGGCTGACGCAAATCTTCGTTGAAATGTAATATTTATTCTACACATTTTTACAACATTGGAAAACATTAGTAAAACGGAGGCTTCTCCGAGGGTGAGATAACTCCTGGAAATGACAGTCTTAGAATGGCCAAAGGTATAGATGTGTGTGTTCAAGTTGAAGGAAACAACAGGCTGTCTTCTTCTAATGGATTTATTACAATCTTTGCAAGCTGGGCAATGTTTGCTGTTGTCTGGAACAACAAAATGCAGCCAATATTACATCCAGATAATGTGTCATGAGACATGCAACTATACATTAAATACATTAGTAAAGGAAATCAAACGGGCTCAAATATACCTACACATGTACATACAGCTAGCCTAAATAGCATGTTAGCATGGATGAGCTTGCAGTCATGCACTGACCAAATATGCCTGATTAGCACTCCACACAAGTCAATAACATCAACAAAGCTCACCTTTGTGGATTCACGCACAGCATAAAACGTTTGGTGGTCAAAATGAGACAAAGAAGGAGTGGCATAAAACACGTCTTTCAGTGGCAGAGCCGGAGAAAGTTGTACATGTAAACAAACTGTTATGTCACAGTCCACACAACTACGGTGAGTTCAAGGACCGCCGAAATTAGTAGGACAAAACGGCGCTCGCCAAATACTCTCATCAGTGAGGCGTGTTTAATACAAACAGTGGGGTTTATAACAATATAGAAGGTTTGTGTCGTGTTCGACCTCTTACTGAAACCATATTAAAACCAAAAATATATTCCCCCCCACCCCCCGTCTTTTCCCATTTTCATACATTTTTAAAAAACTCCAGGAAGCCACTAAGGCAACATGCGGCTCCCTGACCCCCGGCCTAAGTTTTCAATAAAAACAAGGCAGATGTTTTATTTAACAAGTACAGGGGTCGGCAACCTTTACCACTCAAAGAGGCATTTTGACCAGTTTCACAAATTAAAGAAAACAATGGGAGCCACAAAAATCTTTTGAAATTTAAAATGAAATAACACTGCATACAAAGTTGTTTTTTTTGCTTTGTGCTATGTATAAACCAAGGGTCTCAGACACGCGGCCCCCACCTTAATATGAAAATTGAATGTTAGTGCGGCCCGCGAGTTTTAAATGAATGGCGCATGACAGCGTCATACTTGTCAACCCTCCCGATTTTTCCGGTAGACTGCGAATTCCAGGGCAATTATTCTCTCGAACGTGCCGTAACGGTACAGTATTTAGCGCCCACTATAACCAGCGTACCGGCCCAGCCACACGATGTAAGGGGCTGCTACTTGCTCACTTAAGTGACAGCAAGGCATACTTGGTCAACAACCACACAGGTTACACTGACGGTGGTGGTATAAAAAACTTTAACACTCTTACTAATAATGCGCCACACTGTGAACCCACACCAAACAAGAATGACAAACACATTTCGGGAGAACATCTGCACCGTAACACAACATAAACACAACAGAGCAAATACCCAGAATCCCATGCAGCCCTGACTCTTCCGGGCTACATTATACACCCCCGCTACCAAACCCCGCCCACCTCAACCGACGCACGGAGGGGGGGGGGGGGGGGGGGTGTGGTGATGTGTGGGGGAGCAGGGTTGGGGTGGGGGCGGGGTTTGGTGGTAGCAGGGGTGTATAATGTAGCCCGGAAGAGTCAGGGCTGCATGGGATTCTGGGTATTTGTTCTGTTGTGTTTATGTTGTGTTAAGGTGCAGATGTTCTCCCGAAATGTGTTTGTCATTCTTGTTTGGTTTTGGTTCACAGTGTGGCGCATTATTAGTAAGAGTGTTAAAGTTGTTTTATACGGCCACCGTCAGTGTAACCTGTGTGGCTGTTGACCAAGTATGCGTTGCTGTAACTTAAGTGTGCAAGCAGAAGATGCACACAACAACAGGCTGGGCTGGCACGCCGTTTGAACAGATTGTAGAGGGCGCTAAATGCTGTACCATCATGGCACGCCCTTATTATTATTGTTAGGGTGAAAATCGGAAAATATTAATCCCGGGAATTTTCGGCGAGAGGCACTGTATGCAGCTGAGCCGCATCAGAGTGATCAAAGAGCCGCATGCGGCTCCGGAGCCGCGGGTTGCCGACCCCTGAGCTAGTATATTGAATATTTCCTCTCCAAATAAAACCCAGTTTAATGTAGTTTTTGTTGTCTTTCCTCACGGGTTTCTGCTGTTTCCTGTTGCTAACAGATGTTCTGGGGCGGGTTTGGACAGTGACTTCACACACGGTTCTCGCTCCCTCCTGATCCACGCTTCCATTCGCGGATTCAAGCCACGACAGTAGTTTCGCCGTAGTCGTCATTATTATGCAAACAACCTACGCCTTTTCTCATCACCGCCTGTAGCTACCAACAGCGGATAACCGCCTGTCAGCGGGAACCGGAAAAATCTACGTATGGCTACCCAGAAGCACTTGCAAAAGTTTTCAAATTATTAACTTGATTTGTATCTCCATTCATTTTCTTGTCATCGGCGAATAGGATTATTTGGATTGAACCCTATTTTCCGGACTGTAGAGTTTGAGTTTATTTGGAACATGCAAGCATACAACATGATACATCACAATTTCCAGTTTCTCTTTTCAACATGTTCGAAAAGGAGTAGGAAGAAGCAGAGCTTATTTAATTCTACTCCTTTTCTTTTACCATACTTGCCAACCTTGAGACCTCCGATTTCGGGAGGTGGGGGTGGGGGGCGTGGTCGGGGGCGTGTTTGGGGGCGTGGCTAATAGGGGAGGAATATATTTACAGCTAGAATTCACCAAGTCAAGTATATATATATATATATAAGAAATATTTGAGTAAGTCAAGTATTTCATATATATATATATATATATATATATATATATATATATATATATATATATATATATATATATATATATATAAAATAAATACTTGACTTTCAGTGAATTCTAGCTATATATATATATATATATATATATATATATATATATATTTATTTATTTTATTACACACACATGACACTCATCTACTCATTGTTGAGTTAAGGGTTGAATTGTCCATCCTTGTTCTATTCTTTGTCACTATTTTTCTAACCATGCTGAACACCCTCTCTGATGACTCATTCTGCTTCGTCTCCTTGTTGTGTGCGCAGTTGTGCACTGCACTCTCTAAAAGATGTTATTGTCACATATGCATGTACAGTAGATGGCAGTATTGTCCTGTTTAAGAGTGTCACAACATTGCTGTTTACGGCAGACAAACAGCTTTACAAGCTGTCCTCACTCAGGTCTGCATGGAGCTGGAGGGGGCGTGGCCTCCAGCTCCGCCGGAATTTCGGGAGATTTTCGGGAGAAAATTTGTCCCGGGAGGTTTTCGGGAGAGGCGCTGAATTTCGGGAGTCCCCCGGAAAATCCGCTAGGGTTGGCAAGTATGCTTTTACATAAAAGTTGCTAAAACTTTTGTTCACTTCCTGTTCTCAATTTATTCACAATATACCGTATTTTTCGAAGTATAAGTCGTTGTGGAGTATAAGTCGCACCGGCCGAAAATGCATAATAAAGAAGGAAAAAAAAAACATAAGTCGCACTGGAGTATAAGTCGCATTTTTGGGGGAAATGTATTTGATAAAAGCCAACACCAAGAATAGACATTTGAAAGGCAATTTAAAATAAATAAAGAATAGTGAACAACAGGCTGAATAAGTGTACGTTATATGAGGCATAAATAACCAACTGAGAACGTGCCTGGTATGTTAACGTAATATATTATGGTAAGAGTCATTCAAATAACTATAACATATAGAACATGCTATATGTTTACCAAACAATCTGTCACTCCTAATCGCTAAATCCCATGAAATCTTATACGTCTAGTCTCTTACGTGAATGAACTAAATATTATTATTGGATATTTTACGCTAATGTGTTAATGTCTTATACTCACACATGAGTATAAGTCGCACCCCCGGCCAAACTATGAAAAAAACTGTCACTTATAGTCCGACAAATACGGTACTCCATAAGTAATCACAATAAAAATAAATAAATAATACTCGGTGAAGTAAGTTACATTTCATATGGTGAGATGAGTAAGATTATTTTGAAAATGGACAGATTATATGTTTATCATGGTTCTTCTTCTTTGTACTTTGTAAACACTTTAAGATTGAAGAGTGCACCGGGATACATTTTAGAAGAAACATTATTTGTACTATAAGCCGCAGAAATATACGTCGTGAAATGAGGTATTTACACAGAAATATTTTTATAAATGTTTTTTTACATACCTTAATTGTTTCCAAACGGTGTCTGTAACACGGCAGTAAAACGGATGATCAAACAAAATAGAAGTCACCGTCATGGACCTACTAGCTGGGCAAGCTCTCCAATCAGCTAAGCAGACTCATTAAGGGACGGCGTGGTGCCGTTGGGAGAGTGGCTGTGCCAGCAATCTGAGGGTTCCTGGTTCAATCCCCACCTTCTACCATCCTAGTCACGTCCGTTGTGTCCTTGAGCAAGACACTTCACCCTTGCTCCTGATGGGTCCTGGTTAGCGCCTTGCATGGCAGCTCCCGCCATCAGTGTGTGAATGTGTGTGTGTGAATGGGTGAATGTGGAAATAGTGTCAAAGCGCTTTGAGTTCCTTAAAAAGGTAGAAAAGCGCTATACAAGTATAACCCATTTACCATTAAGAGGAGTGGTCCACCCCCGGCTAGCTCTACAATCAGCTAAACAGACTCAATAATTCCAAGGTGAATTTACTGAGGAATTTGTGAAACTAAAACAATACAAAAAGAATGCCATTGTAAGTTAATAATACCAAAACAGACACTCGTAAACGTTTTAGCATTTTTGGCAATGCTAACAAAGCTTGCTTGATTACATTGCGATAGCACGTACAAATATGCATGAAAACACTCCTACAGACATCACACATGGGACGGTTTAGTAAGTAAGAATTGTTTTAGTTATATTGTAAAACCTACAAACGTTGCTTGGAGTGATGAATGAAGGATCCATACGAGTAGAAACGCTACGGACGGCTAGGAGATGGAACGGCACTTCTACTTCCAGTTTCAACAGCAGGAAACACTGTAGGCATTCACCGAGCAGCACCTGCAGTGAGCAAACTCGTGCAAAAGATGGCGCCACAGCACAAACAACAACACCCGGTTTAAGTGTCTTTGCTTGTGTTTTATGAAACCTTTTTTGCATTATGGCCGTCCGCGGAGAAAAATCCACAAATTAGCCGCACCGTTTTATAAGCCACGGGGTGCAAAGCATAGGAAAAAAGTAGCGTCTTATAGTCCGTATATCACAGTAAAGTGGTGGCTCCTCTATGAGCACGCCTCTTTACAGCAGCGTGATAAGAATGGTGTGCAGGGAGACAAGTCAGCAGGGTGTGTTCATTATGGTGGAGTGTGTCGTAGCAGGGTGCGGTGTGTGTGTGTGTGTGTGTGTGTGTGTGTGTGTGTGTGTGTGTGTGTGTGTGTGTTCATGAAGGTATTATATGCTCATGTTGCACTTATTCTTGATACAAACATTAATCACACCTCAAATCTACCACATGAACAAGATGTGGGGGTGTAGCAGAGTGTGACACCACTTACAAGAATTACCTCACCGATAGAATGAAAATGTACGTTTAATGGAGGAAAAAAACAGTTTTTGTAGCTTTTAGATCAGAGCTTCATTCCTCAGCCATGTTGAAGGTGACTTTGCAGGGCACTTCTTAGATCCTCATACATCTATGATGACGTATGAGGGGTCATCAGGGCAAATAAGGGCGGGGCAAGTCTGAACCTTAATCCGTATCCTGTGTGTGTGTGTGTGTGTGTGTGTGTGTGTGTGTGTGTGTGTGTGTGTGTGTGTGTGTGTGTGTGTGTGTGTGTGTGTGTGTATAAACAGGCATCTGCCACAAGCCTTGATAACAGACCATCGCTCCAGTTCCATCCCAGTGCTCTAATTATGCCGACTAATCCCATCAAATACAAATCGTCCACCCGGGGACGCGACACACAAAAGAAATATGCAAACAACTCAGCTTTTGTTTTCAATCGTTAGCGCTGGCATTCTGTTTAAATTCTGGAAATGTAAATCAACATACATAACAATATCAGCATGTATCACAGTAGTAATCGATATCAATCATTTTTCCGTCTTTGTGGGAAGAAAGTGGAAGTATGGAAACAAGGTTGGTTGCATGAACAAAGGCACCCGCGAGTCTGGTAACCGAGCAACGCAGGAAGTGATCAGTGGGCGTGACACGCTAATAGCCAATTAGGTAACAGTATCAACTATTAAGTTAACTTGTCTGGCGCTTGATTCTTTGCATGGAATGAGAAGAGAAAGTCCAAATGAAGAAATTGTGGATAAAAGTGGAAAAGTCACCTGGACAGTCTGGCACTTTTTAATAATTTTTTTTTCAAAGGGACCATCTTGTTGTCTGGCAGTTCATTCTTTGCATGGAGTGAGAAGAAAAAGTCAAAATGAAGAAATTGGGGATTAAACAGGAAATTACACTTTTTGGGATTTTTTTAAAGGGACCCTTTAAACCAGGGGTGCTCATTACGTCGATCGCGAGCTACCGGTCGATCTCGGAGGGTGTGTCAGTCGATCACCAGCCAGGCATTAAAAAAATAGTCCTAAAAATGAGCGATCATAAATCTTCACTATGACGTCACTTGATTGACATTCACGGCACCCGAGGGTCTTCTGAGATGACGCTGGCTACTGCCAGCTCATTAAAATTACCGACTGGAAGGCGAGAAACACTTTATTTCAACAGACTCTGGCGCCGTACCTGTCGTCAAAACTCCAAAGACCGACTGCACAGTTGCACAGTTGCGCTAACAAAATAAGAGTCTCAGAAAGCTGGCGTGCACAAGCTAGCAAGCTACGGAGTTTGCCGCCAATGTATTTCTTGTAAAGTGTAGACAAAGGAGTACGGAAGCTGGACAAATAAGATGCCAAAAACCAACCATTTTCATGTGGTATTGGACAGAAAGGAGGACTTTTTTTCTCCTCCATTCGAAAATGCGGACGTTATCAGCACCACTGTCTGATTCCAATCAATGCAAGTCATCAGAATCAGGTAATGCACCAACTTATATTCTTGTCTTTATGAAAGAAAGGAATCTATATGTGTTAAACATGCTTGTATTATCTTTAAACACCTTTAACTTGTTAACAATATTAACTATATGTGTTAAACATGCTTGTATTATCTTTAAACACCTTTAACTTATTAACTATATGTGTTAAACATGCGTGTATTATCTTTAAACACCTTTAAGTTGTTAACAATATTAACTATAAGTGTTAAACATGCTTGTATTATCTTTAAACACCTTTAACTTGTTAACTATATGTGTTAAACATGCTTGTATTATCTTTAAACACCTTTAACTTGTTAACAATATTAACTATGTGTTAAACATGCTTGTATTACCGTATTTTCCGCACTATAAGGCGCACCTAAAAACCACAAATTTTCTCAAAAGCTAACAGTGCGCCTTATAACCCGGTGCGCTTTATTACGATTCATTTTCATAAAGTTTCGATCTCGCAACTTCGGTAAACAGCCGCCATCTTTTTTCCCGGTAGAACAGGAAGTGCTTCTTCTTCTACGCAAGCAACCGCCAAGGTAAGCACCCGCCCCCATAGAACAGGAAGCGCTACCGCCCGCCCCCGGAAGAAAAAGAAGCGCGCGGATATTTCGTTTCATTTCCTTTGTGTGTCTACATCTGTAAAGACCAGACTACAAAATGGCTCCTACTAAACGACACGCTTATAACGCAGAATTTAAACTTAAGGCAATAAGTCATGCCGAAGAACACGGAAATAGAGCAGCAGCAAGAGAATATAACATAAATGAATCAATGGTGCGTAGGTGGAGGAAGCAAGAAGATGACCTGCGCCAGGTAAAGAAGACAAAACAGAGCTTCCAAGGGAACAAAGCACGATGGCAACAGTTGGAGGACGAACTCGAACAGTGGGTTGTTGAGCAGAGAGCAGCAAGCAGAAGTGTCAGCACCATCACTATTCGAATGAAGGCAACAACGCTAGCAAGCGAACTTCACCTGGATGATTTTAAAGGTGGTGCTTCTTGGTGTTTCCGGTTTATGAAAAGACGCAATCTCTCCATCTGCACACGGACCACTGTTTCACAGCAACTGCCTAACGACTTTAAAGAAAAGCTGGCTACTTTCCGTGCATATTGTAAAAAGAAGATAGCGGAAAAAAAGATCCGGCCAGAGAACATTATCAACATGGACGAGGTTCCACTGACTTTTGATATTCCTGTGAACCGCACTGTTGATACAACGGGAGCACGTACGGTGAATATTCGCACCACCGGGAATGAGAAGTCGTCCTTCACTGTGGTTCTAGCTTGCCATGCTAATGGCCAGAAACTTCCTCCCATGGTGATATTCAAAAGGAAGACCTTGCCAAAAGAGACCTTTCCAGCCGGCGTCATCATAAAAGCTAACTCGAAGGGATGGATGGATGAAGAAAAGATGAGCGAGTGGTTAAGGGAAGTTTACGCGAAGAGGCCGGGTGGCTTTTTTCACGCTGCTCCGTCCATGTTGATATACGACTCTATGCGCGCCCACATCACAGATGGTGTCAAAAAACAAGTGAAGCACACAAATACAACACTCGCCGTCATTCCGGGTGGATTAACCAAAGAACTCCAACCGCTGGATATTGGTGTCAACAGGGCATTCAAATCACGACTGCGAACTGCGTGGGAAAAATGGATGACCGAAGGCGAACACACCTTCACTAAGACGGGCAGACAACGCCGGACGACATACGCCAACATCTGCCAGTGGATTGTAAATGCCTGGGCAGATATTTCTGTCACAACTGTGGTCCGAGCTTTCCGGAAGGCAGGATTCACAGAACTGCTGCACAACAACAGCGACACTGAATCCGATGACTTCGAAGAGACGGAGCCGGCCATTTTGGAACCCACGCTTGCGCAACTTTTCAATTCGGACACCGAAGACGAAGAATTCGAAGGATTTACCGGTACGAATGAAGAATAACTTCAGAAAGTGAGCGCTATGTTTATTTTGTGTGTTGTGTGTTGTGACATTAACGTTCGAGCAACATTACCGGTATGTTGCTATTGCTCTACACCATTTTGAATTTTACTATGTTTGTGATTGCACATTTGTACATTTTGGGACAGAGTTGTTAGAACGCTGGTTTTCAATATATTATTAAAGTTTGACTGAACTATCTGACTGTTTTTTTGACATTCACTTTAGCGCAGCGTTTTTTTGACATTCACTTTAGCGCAGCGTAGGCGCGGCTTATAGTCCGGGGCGGCTTATTGGTGGACAAAATTATGAAATATGTAATTCATAGAAGGTGCGGCTAATAATCCGGTGCGCCTTATAGTGCGGAAAATACGGTATCTTTAAACACCTTTAAGTTGTTAACAATATTAACTATATGTATTAAACATTCTTGTATTATCATTAAACACCTTTAATTTATTAACAATATTAACTATGTGTTAAACATGCTTGTATTATCATTAAACACCTTTTAACTTGTTAACAATATTAACTATATGTGTTAAACATGCTTGCATTATCTTGAAACACCTTTAAGTTGTTCACAATATTAACTATATGTATTAAACATACTTGTATTATCATTAAACACCTTTAATTTTTTAACAATATTAACTATATGTGTTAAACATGCTTGCATTATCATTAAACACCTTTAACTTGTTAACAAAAACATATATTTCATAAATAAGTAAATGTAAATTATATATATATGAATGAGGTAGATCTCCACGACTTGATCAATTGAAAAGTAGCTCGCCTGCAGAAAAAGTGTGAGCACCACTGCTTTAAACAATACAAAAAGAATGCCATTGTAAGTTAATAATACTAAAGCAGACACTCGTAAACGTGTTAGCATTACAAATGCTAACAAAGCTAGCTTGATTACATTGCGATAGCATGTACAAATATGCACGAAAACACTCCTACAGACGTCACACATGGGACGGTTTAGTAAGTAAGAATTGTTTTAGTTATATTGTAAAACTTACAAACACAAACCTTCATTCATCACAAAGGAGTGATGAATAAAGGCAGTTAATTGAGGATTAAACAGGAAAGGACACTTTTTGGGATTTTTTTAAAGGGACCCTAGTCAGACCAATGTGGTCTGTAAATGATGCAAGGCAAGACCGCTAATACCACGCCACCTTAGCCGCGCTCACCCTTTAGAGCACAGCTGTAATTTCCTGCCATTAAACCTGCAGAAAGTAGTTCTCAGGGTTTTCTATGTTTACATTTTCACACACTTTGCACTATTTTCTTACACTTTACGAAGCATTTCTTACATGTTCCTTTATTTTAGGAGCTTATTGTTAAGTGTTCAATTTGATTTTACTATTTTGATGACATTGAGTGTTTTCCATGCTTGTGTTGACATTTCCTCTCTGCCTTGATAGCTGAAGGATTATAATCAGAGGAAGGTTACGTGTCAAATAAAATGTATTTTCATAGGTCATAAAAAATATCAATAATTATTTAAATCGACTGATATAAAACACTTATACGGCGATACAGTTTTCACTCATTTTCATTCACTAGTTTTCATTCATTCTCAAAATAATCTTACTCATCTCATCATATGAAATATAACTTACTTCACCAATTATTATTTATTAGGGACCGCAATGTCCCTTTGGGACAGAGGACCCTATTGTATTTTGTGCGCTTTCTTTCTTTACTATTATACCGCCGCGTCTTTCAGCTGTAATTTGAGCCCCTTAACATGCTTCAAAACTCACCATATTTGACACACACATCAGGACTGGCAAAAATTGCCATCTAATCAAAAAACCAAACCCTAAAACTCAAAATTGCGCTCTAGCGCCCCCTAGGAAAAAACACAGACAAAACTGCTTGTAACTTCCGGTAGGAATGTCGTAGAGACATGAAACAAAAACCTCTATGTAGGTCTGACTTAGACCTAGATTTAATACACTGACATCCTTCAGCAAAAATCTACAGGAAGTTTGCAATTCCCCCTTCTAAACAACATTTTAGTAAAAACAGTCACTTTTGCCTCTTTGAGCTGTAATTTGACCCCCTTAACATGCTTCAAAACTCACCAAACTGGACACACACATCAGGACTGGCAAAAATTGCGATCTAATAAAAAAAAAAAACCAACCCCAAAACTCAAAATTGCGCTCCAAAACACAGAAAACACAGACACAACTGCTCCTAGGAAGACAACTCAGACAAAACTGCCTGTAACTTCCAGTAGGAATGTCGTAGAGACATGAAACAAAAACCTCTATGTAGGTCTCACTTAGACCTACATTTCACGTATTAACAACCCCCAGCTAAAATCAACAGGAAGTTTGCAATTCCCCCTTCAAAACAAAAGTTTTGTAAAAACCGGTCACCTTTTTAAAAAAATTATCTCCTCTGAGCGCGTTTGTCGTGTCGGCTTCAAACTAGCACAGGAGAGAGATTGAACCCTTCTGATTAAAAGTTGACGAAAGAGTTTTAATTACTGCTCCGGTTTGGATTTTATGTGCCGTCAAAGTCGGTCCCGTCCATCGCTGCTTGTTTTTATTGTGATTACGTATGGAGTATATTGTGAATAAATTGAGAACAGGAAGTGAACAAAAGTTTTAGCAACTGTTATGTAAAAGAAAAAGGGTAGGATTAAATAAGCTCTGCTTCTTCCTACTGCTTTTCGAATATGTTGAAAAGAGAAACTGGAAATTGTGATGTATCATGTTGTAGGCTTGCATGTTCCAAATAAACTCAACTTAACTCAACTCAACTCAACTAATGCAGAAAAGCATATTTAAGTTTTATTACTGAAAATAGCCCGCTTACCTCCACGCAAATGGAAAAACCTTTTTTTCGACATCAAATCTGAGCGCCAAAGAGGTTATTTCTATGAAAAATATGTCTGTTTATGTGGGCATGTCAGTGTTTCTCACAGGAACACTCTGTCTGTTTGCACTGCAGGAATGACGTTGTCTCCTAATTTGCATAATTGGCCACAGACTCATAATAATAACATACAAAAATACACGATTAAAGGATCTTGCTATTATTATTATTATAATAACAAATATATGATAAAAGGACTGAGCTTTCTTGTCAGTCGTCCATACTCTTTGTCTCTGTGGGTGGATGCGGGGCCGCTCGCATACACACATGGAGGAGTTTGTAATGTAAATGTAAGATTTTGTAGTAGAAATGATCCGGATCAGTCCCAAAATCTAATCTATGTCCATAACTTGTAGAGTTATGTTGCTCACTAACTTTCAGGCAGACAAACCCCAATGATTACATTATCTCTTGGCGGAGGTCAAAAAACGGAAGTGAAAGTGACACCGTCAAAGTAAAATGTTTCAAAATCAGTATCAGCGTCAACTTAAGTTGCAACATTGGTGTGCCTCAAGTAAATAAATGCCTGTTATTGTTAACGTCATTATTATGGCTATAAAGCAGTTTGAATCTACTACAGCAAATTTACTACGGTTGTCCTTCAATATATTCTATGTATTTTTGGGCTAAAGTAAGCATTTACAAGCGTAAAAAGGGCTGAATGAACTCAAAATATCAATATTACAGTCGTATTGGCTGCCAGATGAGCCCAAACCAATCAGAGCACACTGTTCAGTATCGTGGCCACTGATTGGCTCAGCCTCAGGCAGCCTTAATACATGTGTTAAGGTAACTATGTGGGTGTTACTGCATTTCTTGAGGGCTCTTATGATGCTTAAAGCAGGATTAAGAAGTTCGTAAACATTTGTTTTTTGCTTTAGCTATGAAATATTTGATTATAATGAATAATTCCTAATTTGATGAATTTAATTTACCTTGGAGCCAATTAACAGCGATAAAACAATGGTTTACAGTACTGTAAACATTAGGGGTGTAACGGTACGTGTATTTGTATTGAAGCGTTTCGGTACGGGGGTTCTGGTTCGGTTTGGAGGTGTACGGAACGAGTTTCCACACGGACATATTAAGCAGCGTAACGCACATTGTGTAAACAATGCACAACACACAGCATGCTAGCAGCTAACGGGCTACGATAGACTGACCATACGTCCTCTTTTCACCGGACATGTCCTCTTTTGCGGAGCTGTCAGGGCGGAGTTTCTTAAATGCCTCAAATGTCCGGCATTTTGAGTTCGGGTTGCGTGTATTTTCAATGTACGTTCAGGGTTAAGAAGGGGTTAAAAACAAAACTAATTGTGCGCGCAGCAGCATTCGCGAGGGACGGGCAGAGACAGAGAGAGAGAGAGAGAGTTATGATAAACGCGCATGCGTCGCCAGGCTCTGCTTTTTATCCATAGATTTATCAGATTTAATTTTTTATTATCTATAGCAGGGGTGTCAAATGTGTGCCCCGGAGGCCATTTGCGGCCCACAGCTAATGTTTTAAAGGGGAACATTATCACCAGACCTATGTAAGCGTTGATGTTGCAGAAAAAAGACCATATATTTTTTTAACCGATTTCCGAACTCTAAATGGGTGAATTTTGGCGAATTAAACGCCTTTCTATTATTCGCTCTCGGAGGACGTTGTGACGTCACATCGGGAAGCAATCCGCCATTTTCTCACTTTCGTCGGTGTGTTGTCGGAGGGTGTAACAACATGAACAGGGACGGATTCAAGTTGCACCAGTGGCCCAAAGATGCGAAAGTGGCAAGAAATTGGACGAAATTTGTTCAAAATACGAGGCTGTGGGGAAAGCCGACGAAATGGTCAGTCGTTTGTTCCGCACACTTTACCGACGAAAGCTATGCTACGACAGAGATGGCAAGAATGTGTGGATATCCTGCGACACTCAAAGCAGATGCTGACATCAACTCCAAAACTGGACAGATCAGCTTTGAGGAAAAGAGAGCAGATGAGGGTATGTCTACAGAATATATTAATTGATGAAAACTTTATTAATTACTCGCGGTTTTACGTAAATTATTATACATTAACTGTGTTTACCAATAATTTAGCTTAAAAACATTTATTTTTTTCAATCATTCGAGTACATTCGGGTAGTCTTGTGTAATGCAGTATTTTGTGTCTATTTAGGTATGGTTAACCTGAGTGCTGAAATCATGGAAAAATATATGTTCTTAGCATGCCTGAAATGGGCTGTCTGCACTCTCAAAGTGCATCCATCCATCCATCCATCTTCTTCCGCTTATCCGAGGTCGGGTCGCGGGGGCAGCAGCCTAAGCAGGGAAGCCCAGACTTCCCTCTCCCCAGCCACTTCGTCCAGCTCCTCCCGCGGGATCCCGAGGCGTTCCCAGGCCAGCCGGGAGACATAGTCTTCCCAACGTGTCCATGTTGTTGCCAAATGTATTTCATATGCTGTAAACCTAGTTCATAGTTGTTAGTTTCCTTTAATGCCAAACAAACACATACCGATCGTTGGTTAGAAGGCGATCGCCGAATTCGTCCTCGCTTTCTCCCGTGTCGCTGGCTGTCGTGTCGTTTTTGTCGATTTCGCTTGCATGCGGTTCAAAGCGATATGGCTCAATAGCTTCAGTTTCTTCTTCAATTTCGTTTTCGCTACCTGCCTCCACACTACAACCATCCGTTTCAATACATGCGTAATCTGTTGAATCGCTTAAGCCGCTGAAATCCGAGTCTAAATCCGAGCTAATGTCGCTATAGCTTGCTGTTCTATGCGCCATGTTTGTTTGTGTTGGCATCACTGTGTGACGTCACAGGAAAATGGATGGGTGTATATAACGATGGTTAAAATCAGGCACTTTGAAGCTTTTTTTAGGGATATTGCGTGATGGGTAAAATTTTGAAAAAAACTTCGAAAAATAAAATAAGCCACTGGGAACTGATTTTTAATGGTTTTAACCCTTCTGAAATTGTGATAATGTTCCCCTTTAAAGGCCCACGGCCCATTCTGAAAATACTATTAAAATAAACAAAAACATAACAAAAGTGAAATAAAAAAGCTTAAAGGTTAAATGTAATTTAAAAAAGTTGCAATGTTGACTAATAAAACAAAGCTGTTTTTTTTTTCTTTCAAACTGTCTGCTCAAAACATAATATTGAATCAAAATCAATTTTCTTATGAATTATTGACCTATCCAAGGTTCCCATTACTTCACATCAAATGAATTTTGGTGGAAGATTTTGCAAATTTGGTAAATGACCCCAAAATTTATATTTTGTTGTTTTCTTACTGTACCGAAAATGAACCGAACCGTGACCTCTAAACCGAGGTACTTACCGAACCGACATTTTTGTGTACCGTTACACCCGTAGTAAACATTACACAGTTCATTGCAAAGTAAGCTTCAAAATAAAAGCCTACATGCATGTGTGCGCTCCAAGGAGGAATCATTGTTTCGATATTGATAGAAAATAATTGTAATTATTATTTTGGCCATAATTGTGCAGCCCGATGTATAAGACTAGACCTCATACATGAACACTATTTTTATCTATATGGACAAAAAGTGCAGTTACGTCTTATGGCCAACAGGCGCCGTTTTGCAAAATTCTTACATTTGTTTTTAATTTTTGTATCTCATTACTGCTATCTTGCACACTTTTCACATTTATATTATTTATTTATTCTTTCTGCCATTTTGCTTTGTTTATAATGCTTTTGTTGCTTTCATATGCACATTCAATTTCTACTTGAAGTCCATGAGACAATGTTTTTATTTTCAATAATGTTTCTTCGACAAGGGAAATACTTTTCAACGTGTTTTTTTTTTTTTTTGTAATAAAACTTGGTTAAAATATTAGTACTTTTTGAAAATTTTGAGCTCATTTAAAAATACAGCGATGATAATGAAAATGGTGATCATTTTGGTCACAATAACCACGATAGAAAATTCCATACTGTGACACTCCTAAACAAGCTATAGGCGGGGCCTCACCTGCCATCATGGAAAGAAAAAAATGTAAAAAGAAAAAAGTTTTATTAAATTGTTATATGTATCCAGTGATTATACTATAAAGTTATTTTCCATTTAACTTCACCCGTTTTAGATTATTTTTATTTAAAATCGCTGAATTTTTACATTTGCCGTTCAAATACTGAGAAGAGACGGTGCGGTGATCAGCAGCCAGTTGAGGCACGTCACTCAATTGTGCCTCACCATGGATTGCGGACTCGGCTAACTGCTGGTCTGCTGTGCAGTGAGACTGTATTGCTATATGAATTATATTATACATTTCCATAGTTTAGTTAGCTGAGGTATATAATGTACAGTGTATTTTGTCAACAACTGTATGTGTGTAACGTATTTCTTGTGCTGAGCGATCATAAAACGGCTGCAAAAGACGCACTGTGTGAGGCTCGCCTCCTGCACCCCCGCCGTAGAATTGTTATATCAACTAAAGCCCACACTTAAACTTTCCACGTGCAAGATTGAATCTATTTAAAAAAGTTATTTCATAAGAAGCCAAAAAGTGCAAAAACAATAATGTTTGTGTTGGAGGAGTTGTGAATGACTGCAGGGCCACAACATTAGGTACACCTGCAGACTGCAGGTGTACCTAATTCACAACTCCTCCAACACGAACATTATTGTTTTTGCACTTTTTGGCTTCTTATTAAATAACTTTTGTAACCTATTTTTATGGGCTTTCCTCTTTGTGATGTTAAGTTCCTGTTATGCGCTGTTATACAGTATATGCCTTGAGCTCTTATTTTGAAGGCGCTAAGAGCGGAATTTTGACACGTTGGAGTGGAGCGGAAGTTTTTGAAAGAAAGTAAATAAAGTGGTCCTCGTGTAAACTGGAGCCTCTGTGTTTGTTATTTTGTAGTTTCATACAGTATAGGCGACATTTATAAACCCTCGGTTACACTTTTTTAAATAGATTCAATCTTGCACGTGGAAAGTTTAAGTGAGGGCTTTAGTTGATATAACACTCTCGTCAGGGGGTGCATTAATCCAGCACAACAGCGGCTCATGGACTTATTTTATAAGTAAAGGTAAGACCATAATAACGTTTTTTTTAATTAAATGTGCTTTTTTGTGTGCTACAGTTTGTATGTGTAAAGTTAAGTTAAAGTAGCAATGATTGTCACACACACACTAGGTGTAATGAAATTTGTCCTCTGCATTTGACCCATCCCCTTGATCACCCCCTGGGAGGTGAGGGGAGCAGTGGGCAGCAGCGGCGCCGCGCCCGGGAATAATTTTTGGTGATTTAATAACCCCCAATTCCAACCCTTGATGCTGAGTGCCAAGCAGGGAAGAATGCTGGTATGAGCTTTTAAACATAACCCGTTAACTGCTGCCAATCAAATGGTGAATAAGATACTCTTTAGGGTTCATAAGTTTGTAAATCTGACTGTGATGAAGTCAGTGCCTCACCAGCCATCAACCTCACCGCACGTCACTGTAATATATGAATATATATTTTGATTACGAAGAAAACACGATTGTTGAAAGACCGGAATTGAGGCTCTCGCGTGTTTGCTTAAATGTTACGTACATTGCGTACGTTGTTTACGTAAATGTGTTGAAAAATAAAGCTCACCTAGATCCACGCTGCGGCCGTGTCTACTCTGCTGAACAACCATGAAAAGATTAGAACTCTCCCATAGAGGTGGGAAAAATAATCGATTGCTCCTGATGGCTCGTGGTTAGGGCCTTGCATGGCAGCTCCCGCCATCAGTGTGTGAATGTGTGTGTGAATGGGTGAATGTTGAAATAGTGTCAAAGTGCTTTGAGTACCTTGAAGGTAGAAAAGCGCTATACAAGTATAACCCATTTACCATTTATGTCTCCACTTTAAATGCTGGCGTGTCGCAGATGTACTGACATAAAAAAACTGAGTCCGCTTTGCAAAATGAGCATGGTATTCATGTTTTTAACAAGAATAAGAGGAAATGTTCTCACACTTTACATGTTGTTTACATGCGAGTAGCGACGCGGAAAAACACGCGTGATGACGTCACGACTATTGTCAACAAATATAATTGTCGGCGACAAATTTTATTGTCGACAATGTGGACTAGAGATGTCCGATAATGGCTTGTTTGCCGATATTGCGATACTGTCCAACTCTTAATTACCGATACCGATATATACAGTCATGGAATTAACACATTATTATGCCTAATTTTGTTGTGATGCCCCGCTGGATGCATTAAACAATGTAACAAGGTTTCCCAAAATAAATCAACTCAAGTTATGGAAAAAAATGCCAACATGGCACTGCCATAATTAGGGACCGCAATGTCCCTTTGGGACAGAGGACCCTATTGTAATTGTAAGGTTTTATTATTATTATTCTGCCGCCTCTTTGAGCTGTAATTTGACTCACACATCAGGACTGGCGAAAATTGCCATCCAAACAAAAAACCAAACTTTAAAACTCAAAATTGCGCTCTAGCGCCCCCTAGGAAGAAGAAAAAAAGACAAAACTGCCTGTAACTTCCGGTAGGAATGTCGTAGAGACATGAAACAAAAACCTCTATGTAGGTCTCACTTAGACCTAGATTTCATACATCGACTTTCTTCAGCAAAAATCAACAGGAAGTTTGCAAATCCCCCTTCAAAACAAAAGTTTTGTAAAAACAGTCACCTTTGCCTCTTTGAGCTGTAATTTGACCCCCTTAACATGCTTCAAAACTCACCAAACTGGACATACACATCAGGACTGGCGAAAATTGCGATCTAATAAAAAAAGCAAACCCCAAAACTCAAAATTGCGCTCTAGCGCCCCCTGGGAATAAAACAAAGACAAAACTGCTCCTCGGAAGAAAACACAGACAAAACTGCCTGTAACTTCCAGTAGGAATGTCGTAGAGACATGAAACAAAAACCTCTATGTAGGTCTCATTTAGACCTACATTTCATAAATTGACAACCCCCAGCAAAAATCAACAGGAAGTTTGCAATTCCCCCTTCAAAACAAAAGTTTTGTAAAAACAGTCACTTTTGCCTCTTTGAGCTGTAATTTGACCCCTTTAACATGCTTCAAAACTCACCATATTTGACACACACATCAGGACTGGCGAAAATTGCCATCTAATAAAAAACCAAACCCCAAAACTCAAAATGGCGCTCTAGCGCCCCCTAGGAAAAAACAGACAAAACTGCTTGAAACTTCCGGTAGGTATGTTGTAGAGACATGAAACAAAAACCTCTATGTAGGTCTCACTTAGACCTATATTTAATACATTGACATCCTTCAGCAAAAATCAACAAGAAGTTGGCAATTCCCCCTTCAAAACAAAAGTTTTGTAAAAACAATCACTTTGGCCTCTTTGAGCTGTAATTTGACCCCCTTAACATGCTTCAAAACTCACCAAACTGGACACACACATCAGGACTGGCAAAAATTGTGATCTAATAAAAAAAACCAACCCCTAAACTCAATATTGCGCTCTAGCACCCCCTAGGAAGAAAACACAGACACAACTGCTCCTAGGAAGAAAGCTCAGACAAAACTGCCTGTAACTTCCAGTAGGAATTTCTTAGAGACATGAAACAAAAACCACTATGGTAGGTAGGTCTGACTTAGACCTACATTTCATATATTGACAACCCCCAGCAAAAATCAACAGGAAGTTTGCAATAACCCCTTCAAAACAAAAGTTTTGTAAAAATCGGTCACCTTTTTTCACACATTATCTCCTCTGAGCGCGTTTGTCGTGTCGGCTTCAAACTAGCACAGGAGAGAGATTGAACCCTTCTGATTAAAAGTTGACCAAAGAGTTTTAATTACTGTTCCGGTTGGGATTTTATGTGCCGTCAAAGTCGGTCCCGTCCATCGCTGCTTGCAGCTTTAATTATTATTATTCCGCCGCCTCTTTGAGCTGTAATTTGACCCACTTAACATGCTTCAAAATTCACCAAATTTGACACACATCAGGACTGGCGAAAATTGCCATCCAAACAAAAAAACTAACTTTAAAACTCAAAATTGCGCTCTAGCGCCCCCTAGGAAGAAAAAAAGACAAAACTGCCTGTAACTTCCAGTACGAATGTCGTAGAGACATGAAACAAAAACCTCTATGTAGGTCTCACTTAGACCTAGATTTAATACATCAACTTTCTGCAGCAAAAATCAACAGGAAGTTTGCAAATCCCCCTTCAAAACAAACGTTTTGTAAAGACAGTCACCTTTGCCTCTTTGAGCTGTAATTTGACCCCCTTAACATACTTCAAAACTCACCAAACTGGACACACACATCAGGACTGGCGAAAATTGCGATCTAATAAAAAAAGCAAACCCCAAAACTCAAAATTGCGCTCTAGCGCCCCCTAGGAATAAAACACAGACGAAACTGCTCCTCGGAAGAAAACACAGACAAAACTCCCTGTAACTTCCAGTAGGAATGTCGTAGAGACATGAAACAAAAACCTCTATGTAGGTCTCACTTAGACCTACATTTCATAAATTGACAACCCCCAGCAAAAATCAACAGGAAGTTTGCAATTCCCCCTTCAAAACAAAAGTTTTGTAAAAACCGGTCACCTTTTTTCAAACATGATCTCCTCTGAACGCGTTTGTCGTGTCAGCTTCAAACTAGCACAGGAGAGAGATTGAACCCTTCTGATTAAAAGTTGACGAAAGAGTTTTAATTACTGCTCCGGTTGGGATTTTATGTGCCGTCAAAGTCGGTCCCGTCCATCGCTGCTTGCAGCTTTAATTCTTCCGCAGCTTTGCGCTGTAATTTGACCCCCTTAACATGCTTCAAAACTCACCAAATTTGACGCACACATAAATAAACGCGAACAAAACTTTTTGGTGAAAAAATCAAACCCCAAAACTCAAAACTGCACTCTAGTTATTATTGAAGTCACAAAGTGCATTATTTTTTTGAACATGCCTCAAAACAGCAGCTTGGAATTTGGGACATGCTCTCCCTGAGAGAGCATAAGGAGGTTGAGGTGGGGTGGGGGGCTAGGGTGTAGCGGGGGGTGTATATTGTAGCGTCTCAGAAGAGTTAGTGCTGCAAGGGGTTCTGGGTATTTGTTCTGTTGTGTTTATGTTGTGTTACGGTGCGGATGTTCTCCCGAAATGTGTTTGTCATTCTTGTTTGGTGTGGGTTCACAGTGCGGCGCATATTTGTAACAGTGTTAAAGTTGTTTATACGGCCACCCTCGGTGTGACCTGTATGGCTGTTGACCAAGTATGCGTTGCATTCACTTGTGTGTGTGAAAAGCCATAGGTATTATGTGACTGGGCCGGCACGCAAAGGCAGTGCCTTTAAGGTTTATTGGCGCTCTGTACTTCTCCCTATGTCCGTGTACACAGCGGCGTTTTAAAAAGTCATACATTTTACTTTTTGAAACTGATACCGATAATTTCCGATATTACATTTTAAAGCATTTATCGGCCGATAATATTGGCAGTCCGATATTATCGGACATCTCTAATTGTAATACTTACAAACGTTGCTTGAATCCGTACGAGTAGAAACGCTATGGACGATTAGAAGACGGAAGGGCACTTGTATTTCCGGTTCAAAGCTTTAAACAGCAGGAAACACTTGCAGCCATTCACATAGCTTCACCTGCATGCAGTGAGTGAACTCGTCCAAAAGGCCGCGTCAATTTAAGTGTTTTTGCATGTGTCTAATGAACACTATTTGCAATATGGCCGTTTTATAAGCCGCAGGTTTCCAAGCGTAGGAAAAAAAGTAGCAACTTATAGACCGGAATTTACAGTCGTTAAATTCAAAACTTAGCTGCTTCAAATGATTTCTTATATTATCGGACATCTCTAATGTGGACTAATGATTGCACTAGTCTGTTTTATTTCATGTTGGTAGTATTGTCTTGTTAATCCCTGTACTTGTCAAGTACCCAACAACAACAAGGCCCAGTTCTTTGTTGGTGTTGCCCACATTCTTGGCACTAAACCTTGTCCACTGTGTTGTTTATTGTTTATCACTTTATTTCTCTGTGTGCACGTTTAGTTTCTTTTGTTTGATGCTGCCCTTTGGAGATATTCATCTCTCGCAACTGTAAACGTGTTTGTTCTGCTCGTGTGTGCGTGTGTGCGTGTGTGTGTGTGTGTGTGTGTGTGTGTGTGTGTGTGTGTGTGTGTGTGTGTGTGTGTGTGTGTGTGTGCGTGTGCGTGTGCGTGTGCGTGTGTGTGTGGACGCTTTGTCCCTCTGACCCACTTCGCCTGCTCGCTTTGTCCTCCAGCGCTGACACCAAGCAGCTCCGTATGCCAAGAACACTTTTCAGTCTGAAGTTGTTTCCAGAAAGATGATCGGTGCGTTCAGTGTGTTTGAAACATCTCTTTGACGCGTGTACTGTCTGATTTGAGTGGGCTTGCTTGGAATCCAGGTGGGCCTTTCCAGGTCTGGATCTGATTAACATACCTACTACTCGTGCAGAGTTATGCCACACACACACACACACACACACACACACACACACACACACACACACACACGCAAGGTTGTTTCTATGGTAGGCTGTGTTGTAAAACTCATGATTTATGAACGAAAACACCGCTAAAGAGCCATTTTGCCTCTTACTCCACTGAAGACAAAGACTATGGATAATTTGGGCTGCAGACAGAGCCCTAGAGACAAGAATACGTTGATTGACAGTCTAAAAGTAACGTGCCACTTATGCATTTAAATGTATAAAATACAAAAATGACAAATCGCAATTTTAGAGAGAAAAAAATTGCTGATTTTTTCTCAAAAATGGTGCAAGCCCTAACATGAGCTTATAAATTTTTACAAGTTTGAATCTTTTTTCAATGTTACCAATGAAACTAACCGTTTCGTTGGTTAAAACTCACTTTCTCAATCAAAAAAACTGCCCAGGTGACTTTTCCTCTTTTATCCACAATTTCTTCATTTGGACTTTCTCTACTCGCTCCATGCAAAGAATCAACCAAACGTGATAGTTGATACTGTCACCTGATTGGCTGTCAGCATGTCACTCCCACTGACCAGTGATCACTTCCTGCGTTGCTCGGTTACCAGAAAGCGAGTGCCTGTTCATGCAACCAACCCATCCATCCATCCATCTTCTTCCGCTTATCCGAGGTCGGGTCGCGGGGGCAGCAGCCTAAGCAGGGAAGCCCAGACTTTCCTCTCCCCAGCCACTTCGTCCAGCTCCTCCCGGGGGATCCCGAGGCGTTCCCAGGCCAGCCGGGAGACATAGTCTTCCCAACGTGTCCTGGGTCTGCCCCGTGGCCTCTTACCGGTTGGACGTGCCCTAAACACCTCCCTAGGGAGGCGTTCGGGTGGCATCCTGACCAGATGCCCGAACCACCTCATCTGGCTCCTCTCGATGTGGAGGAGCAGTGGCTTTACTTTGAGCTCCCCCCGGATAGCAGAGCTTCTCACCCTATCTCTAAGGGAGAGCCCCGCCACCCGGCGGAGGAAACTCATTTCGGCCCCCTGTACCCGTGATCTTGTCCTTTCGGTCATAACCCAAAGCTCATGACCATAGGTGAGGATGGGAACGTAGATCGACGAGTAAATTGAGAGCTTTGCCTTCCGGCTCAGCTCCTTCTTCACCACAACGGATCGATACAGCGTCCACATTACTGAAGACGCCGCACCGATCCGCCTGTCGATCTCCCGATCCACTTTTCCCTCACTCGTGAACAAGACTCCTAGGTACTTGAACTCCTCCACTTGGGGCAAGATCTCCTCCCCAACCCGGAGATGGCACTCCACCCTTTTCCGGGCGAGAACCATGGACTCGGACTTGGAGGTGCTGATTCTCATCCCAGTCGCTTCACACTCGCAACCAACCTTGCTTCCATATTTCCGATTTATTCCGACAAAAAAAAAAAAAAGTCCAAGGTTTTATCAAACACATTTTTTATTGATATCGATTACTCTGACAAAAAAGGAAAAACAAATCTAAGGTTTTATCGAACGCATTTTTTATTGATATTGATTTTTTTTAATTTTTTTTTAATTTAGCCTTTATTTAACCAGGTAAAAATCCCATTGAGATCAAGGATCTCTTTTCCAAGGGAGACCTGGCCAAGAGGGCAGCAGCAAGGTTACATTAAAAAAAACAGTAAACAACACATAAAACATCACATTTACAACATTAAAACTTGCTCACATGACACATGTGCATACAGACAAGGTAGTCTGCAGTCCTTTCACAGAAGCTTTAAACTCATTCAACATAACTAGGGTTTGAAGTTTAATATTCGATTGTAGGTTATTCCAAGCCTTCGGTGCTGAAAACCTAAATGCTTTCTTGCCCAGTTCAGTTCTTACTTTGGGGACGACAAATTGCAGAACATTTATTGAACGAAGATTGTAACTTCCTTGTTTCTTTGTTAAAAGACAAGACAGATAAGATGGAGTGATACCCAGAATGGTTTTGTAGATGAAAACATACCAATGATTGAGGCGTCGAGCACATAAAGATGTTACCTGGTACAACAATGGAATAAAACTAACCGTTTCGTTGGTTAAAACTCACTTTCTCAATCAAAAAAACTGCCCAGGTGACTTTTCCTCTTTTATCCACAATTTCTTCATTTGGACTTTCTCTACTCACTCCATGCAAAGAATCAACCAAACATGATAGTTGATATCGTCAGCTGATTGGCTGTCAGCATAAAAAATATTATCAAATGTTTTATCGTTCACATTTTTTATTGATATAGATTATATTATATATTGATATCGAGTGCATGAAAACACTCCTACAGACATCACACATGGGACACTTTCGTAATTGAGAATTATTTTAGTTATATTGTAATTAGAGATGTCCGATAATGGCTTTTTTGCCGATATCCGATATTCCGATATTGTCCAACTCTTAATTACCGATTCCGATATCAACCGATACCGATATATGCAGTCGTGGAATTAACACATTAATATGCCTAATTTTGTTGTGATGCCCCGCTGGATGCATTAAACAATATAACAAGGTTTTCCAAAATTAATCAACTCAAGTTATGGAAAAAAAATGGCAACATGGCACTGCCATATTTATTATTGAAGTCACAAAGTGCATTATTTTTTTTTAACATGCCTCAAAACAGCAGCTTGGAATTTGGGACATGCTCTCCCTGAGAGCGCATGAGGAGGTTGAGGTGGGCAGGGTTGGGGGGGGGCCTAGGGGGTAGCGGGGTGTGTATATTGTAGCGTCCCGGAAGAGTTAGTGCAGCAAGGGGTTCTGGGTATTTGTTCTGTTGTGTTTATGTTGTGTTACGGTGCGGATGTTCTCCCGAAATGTGTTTGTCATTCTTGTTTGGTGTGGGTTCACAGTGTGGCACATATTTGTAACAGTGTTAAAGTTGTTTATACGGCCACCCTCAGTGTGACCTGTATGGCTGTTGACCAAGTATGCCTTGCATTCACTTGTGTGTATGAAAAGCCGTAGGTATTATGTGATTGGGTCGGCACACAAAGGCAGTGCCTTTAAGGTTTATTGGCCTACGTCTGTGTACACAGCGGCGTTTTAAAAAGTCATACATTTTACTTTTTGAAACCAATACCGATAATTTCCGATATTACATTTTAAAGCATTTATCGACCGATAATATCGGCAGTCCGATATTATCGGACATCTCTAATTGTAATACTTACAAACGTTGCTTGAATCCGTACGAGTAGAAACGCTATGGACGATTAGAAGACGGAACGGCACTTGTATTTCCGGTTCAAAGCTTTAAACAGCAGGAAACACTTGCAGCCATTCACATAGCTTCACCTGCAGTGAGTGAACTCGTCCAAAAGGCAGCGTCAATTTAAGTGTTTTTGCATGTGTCTAATGAACACTATTTGCAACATGGCCGTTTTATAAGCCGCAGGTTTCCAAGCGTAGGAAAAAAAGTAGCAACTTATAGACCGGAATTTACAGTCGTTAAATTCAAACCTTAGCTGCTTCAAATGATTTCTTAAATGTTTGTGTTTGCAGGTGTTGTGTTTGTGAAGACGACTGAGTGAACTATGGCACAGTTCCCCACCACGTTCACAGGTCCGTCATACTTCACTCCGTCTTACGGTCACTTGCAAAGAATCCCCTCAACAGGAAGTGAAAGTCGTGACTAACACATTCTACTCATGCCTGCTTTTAATTCTCCACTCTCGCCGTGCTTCTTGCCTAACGTTTCTGCAATTCTCTGCGTTTGTATCCGTGTGTGTGCGTGTTGGACTCTTAGGTCCAGACATGTTCCTGATCTCGGTGGACGAGCGAGCCAAACATGACCAGCAGTTTCTCAGCCTCTCCCCCACTGCGGGGGGTTACATCACAGGTAAAAGATGTGTTTGTTTGGTTGTCGCCCGTTGTCTGAAGACGTGTGCCGGGACCTCACTTCCTGTGTCTGCCGACCCTGTCAGGTGATCAGGCCAGGAACTTCTTCATCCAGTCGGGACTGCCGCCGCCCATCCTGGCCCAAATCTGGTGAGTGGGCGCACTGATCACTGGGCCTTGGCGATATGGCTGGAAACTGTATCACCGTATTAACGTGGACTTAAACAAGTTGAAAAACGTATTCAGGTGTTACCATTTAGTGGTCAATTGTACGGAATATGTACTGTACTTTGCTATCTACTAATAAAAGTTTCAATCAATCAATCAAAGTCTTTTGTATCGGTCGATATCGATAATTATTGATATTTTTTTATGACCAAACGGAAAATAAGCAGCAGGAGAAAAATATATGAAATTATTATGTTACTATTATGTTGGATCCACTATGGACTGGACTCTCACAATATTATGTCAGACCCACTCGACATCCATTGCTTTCGGTCTCCCCTAGAGGGGGGGGGGTTACCCACATATGCGGTCCTCTCCAAGGTTTCTCATAGTCATTCACATCGACGTCCCACTGGGGTGAGTTTTTCCTTGCCCGTATGTGGGCTTTGTACCGAGGATGTCGTTGTGGCTTGTGCAGCCCTTTGAGACACTTGTGATTTAGGGCTATATAAATAAAGATTGATTGAGATAAAGATTGATTGAAATGTAAACATTTGTATTTAAAATGTAACTTCCTCTGGTTATAATCCCTCAGCTATCAAGGCCGAAATTAAATGTCAACAATGTCAACAATAGTAATAAAAAATTATCGAACATTTTATCGAACGCATTTTTTATTGAAATTGATTACTCTGACGAAAAAAAATCTTGAACATTTTATCAAACACATTTTTTATTGAAATTGATTACTCTGACAAAAAGGAAAAAAATTATGGGACGTTTTATCGAACACACTTTTTATTGAAATCGATTACTGTGACAAAAAGGAAAAAAATTATTGAACATTTTATTGAACGCCTTTTTTATTGAAATTGATTACTACAACAAAAAATTAAAAAATTATCAAACGTTTTATCAAACAAATTTTTTATTGATATTTATTACTTTGACAAAAAAGAAAAACATTTATCGAATGTTTTATCGAACACATTTTTTATTGCTATCGATTGCTCCGACAAAAAAGAAACAAAATTGTCGAACGTTTTATTGAACGCATTTTGTTATTGAATCGATTACTCCGACAAAAAAACAACAATTATTTAATGTTTTATCAAACATATTTTTTTATTGATTTTTATTACTTTCACAAAAAAAAAATAAAAAAAATAATCGAACGTTTTATCGAACGCATTTTTTTATTGAAATCGATTACACGTATTGATATTGTTTTATCGCCCAGCCCTACTGACGGCCACCACGATGGCTGCTTCCTGTCACATGGTTTAGTCCCGGTGTGCTTTCAGGGCTCTGGCCGACATGAACAGCGACGGTCGTATGGACATCCAGGAGTTCTCCATCGCCATGAAACTCATCAAACTTAAACTCCAGGGTCACCCTCTGCCCCCCACGTTGCCCCTCAGTATGAAGCAGCCCCCGCTACCTCTACCCCCGCAGAGCGGCTTTGGTAAGGCGGCGAGCGCGCGTGCAGGTCATAGCGCGTAGATCTGTGTCTACTCTGTCTGCTTGCGTCTCTCCAGGCATGCCACCCATGGCGGCCATCGCCCCTCCCCTACCTGGCGTGCCCCCGCTTCCGCTGCCTCCGCTGCCCGTCGGGGTGTCTCCGTCTCTCGTCTCGGCAGCACCGCCACCCCTCCCCCAGCCCATGGCCAACGGAGCCCTTCCCACGGGAATGATGCAGCCAATGTCAGGCTTCTCCCACCCGGGTAACACACTGACCACCACCTGCTGATGTTTTTACCTCGACCAGGGGTGTCCAAACTACGGCCCGCGTGCCAAGTGCGGCCCGCTGACGTCTTCAAATTGGCCCGCACGAAGTCATGAGTTTATTAAGTAATCAATTTAAAAGTCTAATGACTTTGTTGCTGCTATTGTGTTGCCATCGAGTGGAAAACATGAGTTCTTCCATAATGCTCACAGCATTTACTTATATGACCCAATGCAAACAGTCTTCCCTAGTCCATCCATTTTCTACCGCTTGTCCCTTTCAGGGTTGCGGGGGAGGGGGGCTGGAGCCAATCTCTGTCATGGTGCAAAAAAAAAAAAAAATCCATCCATCCATCTATCCATTTTCTACCGCTTGTCCCTTACGGGGTCGCGGAGGGTTGCTGGAGCCTATCTCAGCTGCACACGGGTAAAAAATTAATCCAACCAACACAAATTGTCAACAGATATGGTCACTGAACTTTGTGGATATTACAAACCCCGTTTCCATATGAGTTGGGAAAATGTGTTAGATGTAAATATAAACGGAATACAATGATTTGCAAATCATTTTCAACCCATATTCAACTGAATGCACTACAAAGACAACATATTTGATGATCAAACTCATACATTTTTTTTTTTTTTTTTCAAATAATAATTAACTTAGAATTTCATGGCTGCAACACGTGCCAAAGTAGTTTGGAAAGGGCATGTTCACCACTGTGTTACATGGCCTTTCCTTTTAACAACACTCAGTAAACGTTTGGGAACTGAGGAGACACATTTTTTAAGCTTCTCAGGTGGAATTCTTTCCCATTCTTGCTTGATGTACAGCTTAAGTTGTTCAACAGTCCGGGGGTCTCTGTTGTGGTATTCTAGGCTTCATAATGCGCCACACATTTTCAATGGGAGACAGGTCTGGACTACAGGCAGGCCAGTCTAGTACCCGCACTCTTTTACTATGAAGCCACGTTGATGTAACACGTGGCTCGGCATTGTCTTGCTGAAATAAGCAGGGGCGTCCATGGTAACGTTGCTTGGATGGCAACATATGTTGCTCCAAAACCTGTATGTACCTTTCAGCATTAATGGTGCCTTCACAGATGTGTAAGTTACCCATGTCTTGGGCACTAATACACCCCCATACCATCACAGATGCTGGCTTTTCAACTTTGCGCCTATAACAATCCAGATGGTTCTTTTCCTCTTTGGTCCGGTGGACACGACGTCCACAGTTTCCAAAAACAATTTGTAATGTGGACTCATCAGACCACAGAACACTTTTCCACTTTGTATCAGTCCATCTTAGATGAGCTCAGGCCCAGCGAAGCCGACGGCGTTTCTGGGTGTTGTTGATAAACGGTTTTCGCCTTGCATAGGAGAGTTTTAACTTGCACTTACAGATGTAGCGACCAACTGTAGTTACTGACAGTGGGTTTCTGAAGTGTTCCTGAGCCCATGTGGTGATATCCTTTACACACTGATGTCGCTTGTTGGTGCAGTACAGCCTGAGAGATCAAAGGTCACGGGCTTAGCTGCTTACGTGCAGTGATTTCTCCAGATTCTCTGAATCATTTGATGATATTACGGACCGTAGATGATGAAATCCCTAAATTCCTTGCAATAGCTGCTTGAGAAATGTTGTTCTTAAACTGTTCAACAATTTGTTGACAAAGTGGTGACCCTCGCCCCATCCTTGTTTGTGAATGACTGAGCATTTCATGGAATCTACTTTTATACCCAATCATGGCACCCACCTGTTCCCAATTTGCCTGTTCACCTGTGGGATGTTCCAAATAAGTGTTTGATCAGCATTCCTCAACTTGATCAGTATTTATTGCCACCTTTCCCAACTTCTTTGTCCCAAAATTTTTTTTTATCAGTTTGAACATCAAATATGTTGTCTTTGTAGCATATTCAACTGAATATGGGTTGAAAATGATTTGCAAATCATTGTATTCCGTTTATATTTACATCTAACACAATGTCCCAACTCATATGGAAACAGGGTTTGTATAAAAAACATCCATTCCCCATAAAAATTCAAAATTACACCAATTTAAATCCATAACAAAGCAAAACACTCTTATGTTTGGCACTTCTTAGCTGCTTGATATTTCTGATTAATTGCAACATTTTAAAGGGGTTGTCACGGAAGTAGACAAGGTAGGAGTCGAACTTTCACATACTTTTAATATCCAATTATATTAATTATATATCCATTTGATTAATATTATATGTACACATACAGTATACATGTATAGGCTTTCGGCCGTCAACCAAATTTTGTTTAGCCCAATCTGGCCCCCAAGTCAAAAGGTTTGGACACCCTTGATCTAGACCAGCGTCATGGTCAACTGAAACGATGACCACGTTTTGTTGCTTTGGACTCGCAGCGTCCTCGGTCAGCAAGGCCTCCTTTAACCGTTCCAGCGCCAAGTTGCAGAAGGGGCCATCATTTGATGCTGCAAGGTGGGTGACCCGTGAAAGCCCGCTTGCAGGTTATGCTGACGACGCATCGGACCACAGAAGCCTGATGGCATGTGTCTCGTCCTGTGCTCCTTGTCGCAGCGCTCAGCCTCCACTAGCACAAGTTGACTGGGCCGTCCCTCAGTCGTCAAGGCTCAAGTACCGGCAGCTGTTCAACTCCCACGACAAGATGATGAGCGGCCACCTCACTGGTAAACACATGCTTGTTGTTATTGAACATTTTATTCAGAATATCCAGTCTGTCCCCCGGGTACACAGGTTTGAGGCTGGCAGATAAAACACAGGCTACTCTAATGTAGGCTAGACCAGGGGTCGGCAACCCGCGGCTCTAGAGCCGCATATAGCGCCGCCCTAGTGGCTCTCTGGAGCTTTTTCAAAAATGTGTGAAAAATGGAAAAAGATGAGGGGAAAAAAATATATATATATTTTTTTGTTTTAATATGCTTTCTGTAGAAGGACAAACATGACACAAGCCTCCCTAATTGTTACAAAGCACACTGTTTATATTAAACATGCTTCACTGATTCGAGTATTTGGCAAGCACCGTTTTGTCCTACTAATTTTGGCGGTCCTTGAACTCACCTTAGTTTGTTTACATGTATAACTTTCTCCGACTTTCTAGGACGTGTTTTATGCCACTTCTTTTTCTGTCTCATTTTGTCCACCAGACTTTTAACGTTGTGCATGAATGCACAAATGTGAGTTTTGTTGATGTTATTGACTTGTGTGGAGTGCTAATCAGACATATTTGGTCACTGCATGACTGCAAGCTAATCGATGCTAACATGCTATTTAGGCTAGCTATATGTACATATTGCATCATTATGCATACTTGCCAACCCTCCCGAATTTTCCGGGAGACTCCCGAAATCCAGCGCCTCTCCCGTAAACCTCCCGGGACAAATATTCTCCCGAAAATCTCCCGATTTTCGGCCGGAGCTGGAAGCCACGCCCCCTCCAGCTTCATGCAGACTTGAGTGAGGACAGCCTTTTTTCATGACGGGAGGACAACAGGGTGACAAGAACTAAATCATCCAGACTAGAGATAAATTGTATTATTATGTTTATCTTACCTAAAAATAAATATATTTATTAATTTAAAGAAAAAACTAAATAAATTTTTACTATATTTTGCTAAAAACATCAAAATGAATTGTATTTTTATTTGTATTTTTTCGTGACTCCTTATTACATCCAGACAAGGAATTATACATTAAAATAAACATATTTGAAATAATTGATTTTAAATTATCATAATAATTCATTTAAAATGACCATATTTAATTATTAAAATAATTGCTTGTTTATCAACAACTTTAGCATTTTATTCATTACATTTTGAAACTATCAGAACCCAAGTTATGTTATATTCCTTAATATTTATTTATGCAAGTTTGAAGTATCAATTATCTAAACACAGTTTGTTTGCATATTTTCAGGATGTAGATATCTCATATATATATATATATATATATATATATATATATATATATATATATATATATATATATATATATATATATATATATATATATATATATATATGTATGAAATACTTGACTTGGTGAATTCTAGTTGTCAATATACTCCTCCCCTCTTAACCACGCCCCCAACCACGCCCCGCCCAAACCCGACCACGCCCCCAGCCCACACCTCCCGAAATCGGAGGTCTCAAGGTTGGCAAGTATGTCATTATGTCTCATTTGTAGCTATATTTGAGCTCATTTAGTTTCCTTTAAGTCATCTTAATTCAATTTATATCTCATGACACACTATCTGTATGTAATATGGCTTTTAATTTTTTGCGGCTCTAGACAGATTTGTTTTTGTATTTTTGGTCCAATATGGCTCTTTCAACATTTTGGGTTGCCTACCCCTGGGCTAGACGATTATGGCAAAAATATAAATCACGATTATTCATTAATTTGAAAACGGGAGTATTTGTTGGACCACCAAAACTCGGGGAACTGGACTTTTTTGGGGGAATTTTGCCTATCGTTCACAATCTTTATGAAAGACAAGAAGGCAAAAGATTTTTGTTTTTTTGCATTCTAACATGTAAAAATTGTCTTGTTCTTGGTGGCTAGCAATGCAGCTAATGGCAGTGATCGATTCTACCTCAAAATCACTTTAAAAATGCATTCAGAAATCGTCACAAATACTTCATTTACTCTCTGTAACCTGTATAATAACCAAGCTGTAGCGACATTGTTATTGTAAGAGCGAACACTGAGGAACTCTTTTTCTACTAACACATCGGCGTGCTATGGTCTTAGCCGTAAAAGCTAGCTACCGTCAAAGTCACGCCAACCTCACTCTCTCGGCTTCCGTCTGCTCCAACGTCTCACTCTTCCTTCGTGCTCGCTTCTAAAAGCAGCAGTTCATCCTCAGTATATTCAGCTTCAAAAAGACAAGGTTGTGAATCCTCATTTGTCCAGAAATAGTCTTTTTCGTTGTCTGTTACCAAGTCTGCTATGATTGGAAAACACACCTGTGTTTGCTTCCGGAAGTAGGAACACGCATTTGTTGCCAGAAGTTGGAAGTGCGTTGCTATGGAAACGGAAATCAATGCGCGGAATAAATCAGTCCTGACAATGATTAAAATGACCAAAATATGGTAAATATTGTACATATTACATATTGTTTTGAACTATTACTACATTATATATATAATTGCAGTGTGTATATTGTACATATTACATATTGTTATAAAGGTGTATGTTACTACATTATATATATACCTGCAGTGTGTATATTGTACATATTACATATTGTTATGAACTGTTACTACATTATATATATACTTGCAGTGTGTATATTGTACATATTACATATTGTTATGAACTATTAGTACATTATATATTTACTTGCAGTGTGTATATTGTACATATTACATATTGTTATGAACTATTAGTACATTATATATATACTTGCAGTGTGTATATTGTACATATTACATATTGTTATGAAGGTGTCTGTTACTACATTATATAAATACTTGCAGTGTGTATATTGTACATATTACATATTGTAATGGAGGTGTCTGTTACTACATTATATATATACTTGCAGTGTGTATATTGCACATATTACATATTGTTATGAAGGTGTCTGTTACTACATTATATACATATTTGCAGTGTGTATATTGTATATATTACATATTGTTATGAAGGTGTCTGTTACTACATTATACATATACTTGCAATGTGTATATTGTATATATTACATATTGTTATGGAGGTGTCTGTTACTATATTATATATATACTTGCAGTGTGTATATTGTACATATTACATATTGTTATGAAGGTGTCTGTTACTACATTATATATATACTTACAGTGTGCATATATATATATATATATATATATATATATATATATTAAATATTGTTATGAAGGTGTCTGTTACTACATTATATACATACTTGCAGTGTGTATATAAAACGTTGATGGGTGGTTTTGAAGTTGTTTTAGAGGCTTTGAAGGCTATAACGGTGACTCATTAGTCGCATCTTCCAAGCATTTTTTTTTTTATCATCTTTAAAATCCCCCCTGCCCAAACCGAGCAATGCAGGAAGTGATCACTGATCAGTGGGCGGGACATGCTAACAGCCAATCAGGTGACAGTATCAACTATCATATTTGGTTGATTCTTTGCATGAAGTGAGAAGAGAAAGTCCAAATTGTGGATGAAAGAGGAAAAGTCACCTGGACAGTTTTTAGATTTTTCTAAAGGAACCCTAGTCAGACCAATGTGGTCTGTAAATGATGCAAGGCAAGCCCGCTAATACCACACCACCTTAACCGCTCTCACCCTCTAGAGCAGGGGTCACCAACCTTTTTGAAACCAAGAGCTACTTCTTGGGTACTGATTAATGCGAAGGGCTACCAGTTTGATACACACTTAAATAAATTGCCAGAAATAGCCAATTTGCTCAATTTACCTTTAACTCTATGTTATTATTAATAATTAATGATATTTATCTTTGTGGAAACACTGATCATCTTGATTTCTCTCAATAAATATATATAGAAACAGATAAATATCAATATGCAACACTTTATTTTTATATTTTCTCACATTTTTCAAATTGAACATTTTCAAATGATCACTTCTAAGACAGTCTTTTGAAATCACAATATCCCATTTCAACTAGCTAGCCACTAACATTTTTTTAACAAATCATGAATTACTTTGCACCATGTTTGTACAAATAATAACTCATGTAAAATACAAAAGTCAACTCTCAAATGTTTAAATAAATCATGTCACACTTTGAACTGGACACCAAATCTGTTATCTGTTTCTTTGTCAGTTAGTGAAGACCAAGTCTTTAAAATATTTTCTTGGATTTTCAAATTCTATTTGAGTTTTGTCTCTCTTAGAATTAAAAATGTCGATCAAAGCGAGACCAGCTTGCTAGTAAATAAATCAAATTTAAAAAATAGAGGCAGCTCACTGTTAAGTGCTGCTATTTGAGCTATTTTTAGAACAGGCCAGCGGGCTACTGATCTGGTCCTTACGGTCTACCTGGTGCCCGCGGGCACCGCATTGGTGACCCCTGCTCTAGAGCACAGCTGTAACTTCTTGCCACTAAACCTGCAGAAAATAGTTCTTCTCAGGTTTTTCTATGTTTACATTTTCACGCTTTGCACTATTTTCTTACACTTTATGAAGCATTCCTTACATATTCCTTCATTTTTAAGAGCTTATTGTTAAGTGTTCAATGTGATTTTACTATTTTGTTGACATTGTTGGATTATAATCAGAGGAAGGTTACATTTCAAATAGAAATGCTAACATTTAATTTGTTTATCAATCGGTCATAAAAAGTATCAATACTTATCGATATCGACTGATATAAAACACTAATATCATGATTAGGGATGTCCCGATCCAGGTTTTTGCACTTCCGATCCGATACCGATATTGTTTTTGCATTTCCGATCCGATACCGATACTGACCGATACCGATACTGACCGATACTGGCCTATCCGAGCATGTATTAAAGTTTAAAGTTATTTAGCCTACTTAGTTGTCAGAATCATGTTGAAAAGGGTTTTAGTACTCTTGATAACAACTAGCCAGCTGAATTAGGGGAGTTTGAATAATACACAATGGTTGGTAACAAGAAACTGACCTGTTTATTCAAGGATAAACACAAAATAGACAAAATTATACATGACAAACAGAAATGGCATCATTGAACTAGGGCTGGGCGATATGGCCTTTTTTTTAATATTGCGATATTTTAAGGCCATATTGCGATACACAATATATATCTCGATATTTTGCCTTAGCCTTGAATGAACACTTGATGCATATAATCACAGCAGTATGATGATTCTATGTGTTTTGATTGATTGATTGAGACTTTTATTAGTAGGTTGCACAGTGAAGTACATATTCCGTACAATTGACCACTAAATGGTAACACCCGAATAAGTTTTTCAACTTGTTTAAGTCGGGGTCCACTTAAATTGATTCATGATACAGATATATACTATCAGATATATACTATCATCATAATACAGTCATCACACAAGATAATCACATTGAATTATTTACATTATTTATAATCCAGGGTGTGGAGGGGGGCGCCGGATGTAAGTGTCAAAAAGACAGCCAAAAGAGTTTGATAAGAGAATAAATCTAAAGTTAAGATATAGGGTAGAAATGCACCCGTTTGCAGGAAATGTAGTCTTGATTTTCAAAATTTTCTTTCAAGGCTTGCATGTCTACATTAAAACATTCTTCTTCATACTGCATTAATATATGCTACTTTTAAACTTTCATGCAGAGAAGGAAATCACAACTAAAAAAATCACAAATTTTTTCATTCGGTGTTGATGTGGAAATTTTTGCTTCTGCATTTTGATGGTGTGGACGTGTGGCCCCGAATGGAGATAAGCGTCTCGACAGACGTCACAATATTTGAACAATGATGACGAAAACTGTTTTCTCTGTCGTGTCCGTGTGTCGAAAATTGTTATGCGCTTATTTTTTTATTTGATTTTGTGCGTGGCATATAATTGCTATGCGCACAGGCGCGCACCTTAGAGAGAACGTTGGTCACACGGCTGCGCTAGCATCACAGCTAACGTTAGCCATGCTGCTACCTCTCTGCTCGGGGAGGACGTATACGTATGTGACATATGACGTGACAGTATGTGACGTGTGTAAGAAGGTGCGCTTGCTGTCTGTGAGAGGGAGACACAGAAAAGAGTGAGAAGAGCCTGTAGTGTAATGCCAGCAGCTAAAAGCAACTGCGTGAGAATCCACAGATGGATGTGTTGAAGGTGTGCTGGAAAATGCGGAACGGAAATTACGGAGCAGCAGAAAAGTGGAATGTATTATTTAAATCAGTGTGTTGGAAAACACGGACCGGAGTTTTTTTTAAACTGGATCTGGATCGGCATTTTCCCATGCCTTGCCGATACGCATTTTTTGGCAAATATCGGCGGCCCATCCGATCCAAATATCGGATCGGTACATCCCTAATCATGATACAGTTTTCAGCCATATCGCCCAGCCCTAGTATTAATACTTTTTGAGCACATTCAACAATACCGCGATGATAATGGTAACAGTGATCATATTGGTCACAATAACCGTGATATACATCTTTTATATCATTACATCTTGACTCTAATGCCATCGCTCTTCTACTGTTACATCTGTAGTGCAGGAGTTAAACCACAGGGTTTCCAGTTTTTTTCATCCCAGTCAGTGCTGTTTCGTCCTTCAGCCAGACGTGTCACCTCGGGCCAAGGGCCAAAGACCTTAATACGACTTTGGAGCTGGGCTGGCTGGTGCACGTCCATTTATTGACATTTCTCTCCCTTTGTGTTTCAGGTCCCCAGGCGCGCACCATCCTCATGCAGTCCAGTCTTCCTCAAGGCCAGCTCGCCTCAATATGGTCACTACTTTGAGTTTCCGCTATTAAACCGCATGTCCAACTGGAGTCACTAATAAAGGGAGTTTCACATCCACTTGTCCAACAGGAGCCTGTCAGATATTGACCAGGATGGGAAGTTGACTGCAGAGGAGTTTATCTTGGCCATGCACCTCATAGACATGGCCATGTCTGGCGTGCCCCTCCCCCCAGTGCTCCCACCAGACTACATTCCACCTACTTTCAGGTACGTAGGGCTGCACAAGTACCATATTTTACGGACTATTGGGCACACCGAGATATAAGCCGTACCCAGAAAAGTTTTGAAGAAAAAATAATTTTCTAAGCCACAGATGTATACGTTGTGAAATTAGTTATTTACACGGAAATATTTTATAAATGTTTATTTACGTGCCTTAATTGTTTCCAAATGGTGTCTGTAATACAGCAGTAAAACGGATGATCAAACACAACAGAAGTCATTGTCACGGATAGGGATGTCCGATAATATCGGACTGCCGATATTATCGGCCGATAAATGCTTTAAAATGTAATATCGGAAATTATCGGTATCTGTTTCAAAAAGTAAAATTTATGACTTATTAAACGCCACTGTGTACACGGACGTAGGGGGAATTACAGAGCGCCAATAAACCTTAAAGGCACTGCCTTTGCGTGCCGTCCCACTCACATAATATCTACGGCTTTTGACACACTCACAAGTGAATGCTAGGCATACTTGATCAACAGCCATACAGGTCACACTGAGGGTGGCCGTATAAACAACTTTAACACTGTTACAAATATGCGCCACACTGTGAACCCACACCAAACAAGAATGACAAACACATTTCGGGAGAACATCCGCACCGTAACGCAACATAAACACAACTGAACAAATACCCAGAACCCCTTGCAGCACTAACTCTTCCGGGACACTACAATATACACCGATATCCGATATTCCGATATTGTCCAACTCTTAATTACCGATACCGATATCAACCGATAGTTGTGGAATTAACACATTATTATGCCTAATTTTGTTGTGATGCCCCGCTGGATGCATTGAACAATGTAACAAGGTTTTCCAAAATAAGAGAACAACTTCAACTCAAGTTATGGAAAAAAGTGCCAACATGGCACTGCCATATTTATTATTTAAGTCACAAAGTGCATTCTTTTTTTTAACATGCCTCAAAACAGCAGCTTGGAATTTGGGGCATGCTCTCCCTGAGAGAGCATGAGGAGGTTGAGGTAGGCGGGTTTGGGGGGAGCGGATTTGAGGTGGGGGGGTTGCGGGGGGTGTATATTGTAGCGTCCCGGAAGAGTTAGTGCTGCAAGGGGTTCTGGGTATTTGTTCTGTTGTGTTACGGTGCGGATGTTCTCCCGAAATGTGTTTGTCATTCTTGTATGGTGTGGGTTCACAGTGTGGCGCATATTTGTAACAGTGTTAAAGTTGTTTATACGCCCACCCTCAGTGTGACCTGTATGTCTGTTGACCAAGTATGATTTACATTCACTTGTGTGTGTGAAAAGCCGTACATATCGTGTGATTGGGCCGGCACGCAAAGGAAGTGCCTTTAAGGTTTATTGGCGCTCTGTACTTCTCCCTACGTCCGTGTACACAGCGGCGTTTTAAAAAGTCATGAATTTTACTTTTTGAAACCGATAATTTCCGATATTACTTTTTAAAGCATTTATCGGCCGATAATATCGGCAGTCTGATATCGGAAATCCCTAGTAACAAAGTTATTTACCTTCCAATTACAGTACAATACTAAACAATTCTACAGTAATGAGAAATACAACTTTATATCCTGTAAAATGGTTGCTTGTATTGTAATTATACATTATGATAACATTGCATTATAATCACTGTATAGTTTTTTTGGTTTTTTTTTTTTCAGTTTAAGAGACTACAGCTCTGAGTCTGTCCGCATTAAGCCAAATATTTATGAAAGTATATTATTGGAACGCGTGGCACATAGTCAGTCTAAAAGTAACATGTCTTACTTCAATCTATATTTTCAGTTTTAATGCATTTGTGTGTATGTAAAAAAAAGTTTGCAATTTAAATTGCAATTTTGGCGAGAAAAATCAAAAAACAAATTTCCGACATGGTGCAGCCCGAGTAAATAGTATTTTGAAATATCGCATTTCCCCATTATCATCCTGCGATCTTTACCTCTGTGCACCTGCGTATGACAACACGACTGGACTGCGTGTTGCAGGCGTGTGCGAAGTGACAGCGTTCAGTCGGACCAGAAGAGCGTCCCGGAGGAGGTGGAGGAAGAGGCGGAGAGCAGCCAGGACAAGAAGCTCCCAGGTGACGGTCACAGTATCCTCTATTAGGTCATTTGTTTGCCTCCACAATAATAATATTTGTATGCACTTGCTCTTGCCCGCCCCACAGTGACCTTTGAGGATAAGAAGCGGGAGAATTTTGAGCGAGGAAACCTGGAGTTGGAGAAGCGACGTCTGGCTCTCCAGGAGCAGCAGAGGAAAGAACAGGAGAGGCTGGCTGCAATAGAGAGGGAGGAGCAGGAGAGAAAGGTCGGGCAGAACAAGCTTTCATCAGCACACTTTGATACAGACTTTTCAAATACCAGATGTACTTGATATCTACGGTACTCAGCTGCATCTAACGCTGTCCTGATCCGATATTGCTATCGGATACCGGTACGATATCAGCAAAACGTCGGATTATATCAGTTTACAACGCACTTTTCTGATTTAAGCGCTACGATGCAAGCAGTCCTGCGGCGTGTTTACTGGTGTGCGATATCATGTGCGATACAAGCAATCCTGCAGCGTGTTTACCTGTGTGGGATACCATGTGTGAAACAAGCAGTCCTGCAGCGTCTTTACTTGTGTGTGATACAAGCAGTCCTACAGCGTGTTTACTTGTGTGTGATATCATGTGCGGTACAGGCAGTCTTGCAGCGTGTTTACCTGTGTGCGATACCATGTGTGAAACAAGCAGTCCTGCAGTGTCTTTACTTGTGTGTGATACAAGCAGTCCTGCAGCGTCTTTACTTGTGTGTGATACAAGCAGTCCTACAGCGTGTTTACTTGTGTGTGATATCATGTGCGGTACAGGCAGTCCTGCGGCGTGTTTACCTGTGTGCGATACCATGTGTGAAACAAGCAGTCCTGCAGCGTCTTTACTTGTGTGTGATACAAGCAGTCCTCCAGCGTGTTTACTTGTGTGTGATACAAGCAGTCCTACAGCGTGTTTACTTGTGCGTGATACAAGCAGTCCTACAGCGTGTTTACTTGTGTGTGATATCATGTGCGGTACAAGCAATCCTGCAGCGTGTTTACCCGTGTGCGATACCATGTGTGAAACAAGCAGTCCTGCAGCGTCTTTACTTGTGTGTGATACAAGCTGTCCTACAGCGTGTTTAATTGTGTGTGATATCATGTGCGGTACAAGCAATCCTGCGGCATGTTTACCTGTGTGCGATACCATGTGTGAAACAAGCAGTCCTGCAGCGTCTTTACTTGTGTGTGATACAAGCAGTCCTACAGCGTGTTTACTTGTGTGTGTGATATCATGTGCGGTACAAGCAATCCTGCAGCGTGTTTACCTGTGTGCGATACCATGTGTGAAACAAGCAGTCCTGCAGCGTCTTTACTTGTGTGTGATACAAGCAGTCCTACAGCGTGTTTACTTGTGTGTGATATCATGTGCAGTACAGGCAGTCTTGCGGCGTGTTAACCTGTGTGCGATACCATGTGTGAAACAAGCAGTCCTGCAGCGTCTTTACTTGTGTGTGATACAAGCAGTCCTACAGCGTGTTTACTTGTGTGTGATACAAGCAGTCCTACAGCGTGTTTACTTGTGTGTGATACAAGCAGTCCTACAGCGTGTTTACTTGTGTGTGATATCATGTGCGGTACAAGCAATCCTGCAGCGTGTTTACCCGTGTGCGATACCATGTGTGAAACAAGCAGTCCTGCAGCGTCTTTACTTGTGTGTGATACAAGCTGTCCTACAGCGTGTTTACTTGTGTGTGATATCATGTGCGGTACAAGCAATCCTGCGGCATGTTTACCTGTGTGCGATACCATGTGTGAAACAAGCAGTCCTGCAGCGTCTTTACTTGTGTGTGATACAAGCAGTCCTACAGCGTGTTTACTTGTGTGTGTGATATCATGTGCGGTACAAGCAATCCTGCAGCGTGTTTACCTGTGTGCGATACCATGTGTGAAACAAGCAGTCCTGCAGTGTCTTTACTTGTGTGTGATACAAGCAGTCCTGCAGCGTCTTTACTTGTGTGTGATACAAGCAGTCCTACAGCGTGTTTACTTGTGTGTGATATCATGTGCGGTACAGGCAGTCCTGCGGCGTGTTTACCTGTGTGCGATACCATGTGTGAAACAAGCAGTCCTGCAGCGTCTTTACTTGTGTGTGATACAAGCAGTCCTACAGCGTGTTTACTTGTGTGTGATACAAGCAGTCCTACAGCGTGTTTACTTGTGTGTGATACAAGCAGTCCTACAGCGTGTTTACTTGTGTGTGATATCATGTGCGGTACAAGCAATCCTGCGGCATGTTTACCTGTGTGCGATACCATGTGTGAAACAAGCAGTCCTGCAGCGTCTTTACTTGTGTGTGATACAAGCAGTCCTACAGCGTGTTTACTTGTGTGTGTGATATCATGTGCGGTACAAGCAATCCTGCAGCGTGTTTACCTGTGTGCGATACCATGTGTGAAACAAGCAGTCCTGCAGCGTCTTTACTTGTGTGTGATACAAGCAGTCCTACAGCGTGTTTACTTGTGTGTGATATCATGTGCAGTACAGGCAGTCTTGCGGCGTGTTAACCTGTGTGCGATACCATGTGTGAAACAAGCAGTCCTGCAGCGTCTTTACTTGTGTGTGATACAAGCAGTCCTACAGCGTGTTTACTTGTGTGTGATATCATGTGCGGTACAGGCAGTCTTGCGGCGTGTTTACCTGTGTGCGATACCATGTGTGAAACAAGCAGTCCTGCAGCGTCTTTACTTGTGTGTGATACAAGCAGTCCTACAGCATGTTTACTTGTGTGTGATATCATGTGCGGTACAAGCAATCCTGCAGCGTGTTTACCTGTGTGCGATACCATGTGTGAAACAAGCAGTCCTGCAGCGTCTTTACTTGTGTGTGATACAAGCTGTCCTACAGCGTGTTTACTTGTGTGTGATATCATGTGCGGTACAAGCAATCCTGCGGCGTGTTTACCTGTGTGCGATACCATGTCTGAAACAAGCAGTCCTGCAGCGTCTTTACTTGTGTGTGATACAAGCAGTCCTACAGCGTGTTTACTTGTGTGTGATATCATGTGCGGTACAAGCAATCCTGCAGCATGTTTACCTGTGTGCGATACCATGTGTGCAACAAGCAGTCCTTCAGCGTCTTTACTTGTGTGTGATACAAGCAGTCCTACAGCGTGTTTACTTGTGTGTGTGATATCATGTGCGGTACAAGCAATCCTGCAGCGTGTTTACCTGTGTGCGATACCATGTGTGAAACAAGCAGTCCTGCAGCGTCTTTACTTGTGTGTGATACAAGCAGTCCTACAGCGTGTTTACTTGTGTGTGATATCATGTGCAGTACAGGCAGTCTTGCGGCGTGTTAACCTGTGTGCGATACCATGTGTGAAACAAGCAGTCCTGCAGCGTCTTTACTTGTGTGTGATACAAGCAGTCCTACAGCGTGTTTACTTGTGTGTGATATCATGTGCGGTACAGGCAGTCTTGCGGCGTGTTTACCTGTGTGCGATACCATGTGTGAAACAAGCAGTCCTGCAGCGTCTTTACTTGTGTGTGATACAAGCAGTCCTACAGCGTGTTTACTTGTGTGTGATATCATGTGCGGTACAAGCAATCCTGCGGCGTGTTTACCTGTGTGCGATACCATGTGTGAAACAAGCAGTCCTGCAGCGTCTTTACTTGTGTGTGATACAAGCAGTCCTACAGCGTGTTTACTTGTGTGTGATATCATGTGCAATACAAACAGTCCTGCAGCATGTTTACCTGTGTGCGATACCATGTGTGAAACAAGCAGTCCTGCAGCGTCTTTACTTGTGTGTGATACAAGCAGTCCTACAGCGTGTTTACCTGTGTGCAATATCATGTGTGAAACAAGCAGTCCTGCAGAGTGTTTACTTGTGTGTGATATCACGTGCAGTACAGGCAGTCTTGCGGCTTGTTTACTTGTGTGCTATATCATGTGCGATACATGCAGTCCTGCAGCGTGTTTACATGTGTGCGATATCATATGCGAAACAAGCAGTCCTGCAGCGTCTTTACTTGTGTGCGATATAATGTGCGATACAAGCAGTCATGCAGCGTGTTTTTCTGTGTGAGATCATATGCGTTTCAAGCAGTCCTGTGGCGTGTTTACTTGTGTGCGATATCATGTGCGAAACAAGCAGTCCTGCAGCGTCTTTACTTGTGTGTGATATCATGTGGGATACAAGCAGTCCTGCGGCGTCTTTACTTGTGTGTGATATCATGTGCAGTACAGGCAGTCTTGCGGCTTGTTTACTTGTGTGCGATACCATATGCGAAACAAGCAGTCCTGCAGCGTCTTTACTTGTGTGCGATACAAGCAGTCTTACAGCGTGTTTACCTGTGTGTGATATCATGTGTGAAACAAGCAGTCCTGCAGCGTGTTTACTTGTGTGTGATATCACGTGCAGTACAGGCAGTCTTGCGGCTTGTTTACTTGTGTGCTATATCATGTGCGATACATGCAGTCCTGCAGCGTGTTTACCTGTGTGCGATATCATATGCGAAACAAGCAGTCCTGCAGCGTCTTTACTTGTGTGCGATATAGTGTGCGATACAAGCAGTCATGCAGCGTGTTTTTCTGTGTGAGGTCATATGCGTTTCAAGCAGTCCTGTGGCGTGTTTACTTGTGTGCGATATCATGTGTGAAACAAGCAGTCCTGCAGCGTCTTTACTTGTGTGCGATATAATGTGCGATACAAGCAGTCATGCAGCGTGTTTTTCTGTGTGAGATCATATGCGTTTCAAGCAGTCCTGTGGCGTGTTTACTTGTGTGCAATATCATGTGGGATACAAGCAGTCCTGCAGCGTCTTTACTTGTGTGTGTGATATCATGTGGGATACAAGCAGCCCTGCGGCGTCTTTACTTGTGTGTGATATCTAATGCAACTGCACTGCAAACGAGACTGAAAGTGAAAAAGAGACAACAAGTTGTGTGTTTGCTGTTTCCCCGTGTCAGGAGCGCGAGAGGCTGGAGCAGGAGAGGAGGCGGCAGCAGGAGCTGGAGAAGCAGCTGGAGAAACAGAGGGAGCTGGAGAGACAGAGAGAGGAGGAGAGACGCAAAGAAATCGAGAGGAGAGAAGTAGGGCTGCACCATTAATCGACATAGAACCCACATGCAGGTTTTAGTTAGTGCATTTGAGTGACAGACACGTCGGCCAATCAGAATTGTCGAGCCTCGTGTCCTCTGCCACCTGCCCAATCAAAAGTGTTTACAGGACACGACGTGTTTGTGTGCACTGCAGTGGAGGTAGTCAGTCGACTAATGACAAACAGTTTTGATGGTGACAAGCCCTGGACTGATAGTCCATCAGACAAATCAATCAAAGGAAAATTAAGTCCTAATACTTTGATAAATTGGTTGTTAGTCCGTGTGTGTCTTTTGCTTTTTCTCCCGCTGTTTTTTGCCAGCTTTTTGGTTAATTTTGTATGTTGAAACTTAAAAATCATAGTTTTTGACACTTGGCGCCATACTTGCCAACCCTCCCGAATTTTCCGGGAGACTCCCGAAATTCAGCGCCTCTCCCGAAAACCTCCCGGGGCAAATATCATACCTGCCAACTACTCCGGTTTTCATCAACCTATTCCGGGTTACGGTTGCAGTGATAAAAAATACGGTTTTTCATTAATTAAAAAAAAAATTTTTTTTTAAAGTTTTATTCACGAAATCGCGTAACAACAATGACAATCGACACTGCTTCCCGTAACTTCCTATCGAGCCATTCCGAATGCCATGCGTGAGGCTATTTATAGCACCGCTGCCACGCACGAGGCACCAGTTGCCATTGTTTCCAAACGAGCGAACGATCATGGAATCAGCCGGAGAGAAATCGCAAACGAGTCTTAAACCGAAAAGAAAACTGCAGTCATTCCGTGAAGAATATTCAAAAGCCTATCCGGGAATAATTATCCGTTCCAAAAAGGGTGAAAACTACGCGAATTGCACCTTGTGCAGACAAGATTTTTCGATCGGACACGGAGGAATTAGCGAGGGAATGCAATACGGCTTCCACAGGCGAAAACATTTACAAAATACTCGCGGAAGAAATAGACTCAAACGAAATTCCTTGGCAGAATTTGGTTTGCTTTGCTGCCGATAATGCTGCAGTGATGATGGGATCTAAAAAGGGTGTTGCAGCTTTCATTACGGAAATGTCTCCTTCGGTAAGTACAGTTCGTAGCATAAAAAAACTGACAAAACATAAAATTTTAAGTAAATCTTTTATTACATAAACAATAAATCAAATCAAAAATAATTTCTGTGTACAGTATATCTTTTTATTTGTGATAACGATAACATGTTCAAAACAAGTAACATATAATATATATACTATTCTATTACTCTTTATTAATTTGAAAAATGTCGTCATGAAGTTTTATATTTATATTTATTTATATTTCTTTCATAAACCAAAATTTCGACCTGAAGTTTCTTGTTACAATAATGTCTGCAATATCAATAATGACATGTCTTATTTATATTGTGTAATTTGAACCAAATACTCTCAAAAATCTTATTCTTTCAAGTTGTTGAAAGTTTCAACATATATGATAGACTGATAGAAAAGTGATGGTTTTAGCAACATTTTAACCTGTCTGAATGCTAATAATCATTTTGCGTCGGGGGGCGAATGAACCCCCCACCAGGACTTTGTCCTGGACCTACCGGGGCCTGCGGCCCCTGGACCCTGGCTACTAGGTTTTTCTGATTTCAAAAGTTGGCAGGTATGAAATATTCTCCTGAAAATCTCCCGATTTTCAGCCGGAGCTGGAGGCCCACGCCTTTTTTCACGTCCGCTTTCCCACGATATAAACAGCGTGCCTGCCCAATCACGTTATTCCATACCGCCGATGAGCATGGTGCAGATGGAGAAGATCTTCTCGGCGTCCGTGTTGGCGCACGCGTTGCCAAAGCCGACGCTGGTCAGGCTGCTGAGGGTGAAGTAGAGGGCGGCGATGTACGAGCTGCGCACCGACGGGCCGCCGACCGTGTTGTTGACGTAGGGCATCTCCAGGCGTTTGCCCAGCTCATGGAGCCATCCTTGGGGAAAAGACGGGAGGACAACAGGGTGACAAGAACTAAATCATCCAGACTAGAGATAAATTGTATTGAAGCCGAGTGTCCAAAAATGATTCCTGAGCGCGGCACCGCTGCTCCCCACTGCTCCCCTCACCTCCCAGGGGGTGAACAAGGGGATGGGTCAAATGCAGAGGACAAATTTCACCACAGCTAATGTGTGTGTGACAATCATTGGTACTTTAACTTAACTTAACTTAACTTTACTACACTTTGCATTCATATTTTGCTCTTTGTTACGTTTTTGTTGTGTTCTGCTTGATTGTAAAAGAAACACAACTATGGAGGAGCTAGTCTGAGAAGTAAAATATATTCATATGTTGTTAATACTCAGTGTTTTATTGTTCATAGTTAATATTCTAAATCTCACTTTCTTTATTTTCATGTACATTTTGGGTGTCCCGTTCAGTAAAAAAACTGTAAAATTCCATTCCGTTTTTTTTCAAGGTGGTCTGTCATAACTTATTTAGAATTCTATCGGACATTGTGATTTTGGTATTAGTGTTCCTGGAAAAAAAGGACCCAAACACACATACTGTACAGCAGATTTTTACAGCTAAATGTGTACATGTACCGTATTTTTCGGACTATAAGTCCCCGTTTTTTTCATAGTTTGGCCGGGGGTGCGACTTATACTCAGGAGCGACTTTTGTGTGAAATTATTAACACATTACCGTAAAACATCAAATAATATTATTTATCTCATTCACGTAAGAGACTAGACGTATAAGATTTCATGGGATTTAGCGATTAGGAGTGACAGATTGTTTGGTAAACGTATAGCATGTTCTATATGTTATAGTTATTTGAATGACTCTTACCATAATATGTTACGTTAACATACCAGTTGGTTATTTATGCCTCATATAACGTACACTTATTCAGCCTGTTGTTCACTATTCTTTATTTATTTTAAATTGCCTTTCAAATGTCTATTCTTGGTGTTGGCTTTTATCAAATAAGTTTCCCCAAAAATGCGACTTATAGTCCGGTGCGACTTATATATGTTTTTTTCCTTCTTTATTATGCATTTTCGGCAGGTGCGACTTATACTCCGGTGCGACTTATACTCCGAAAACCACGGTACTGTACATCAAGGGTGTTTAATTAGCATTAGCATGCTAGATTTTTTTGTGCTAATTTTGCAGTTTTACACCTCAGCGTCAAATATTTTGTTACTTGACGAATGATACCTGTTAGCATGCTTATTTTGGTATGCTAGCTTTTTTAAGTGAAATTTGTAGGTCTTGTAGACCTCAGTCATATTTTTGGTACGTGATGCACGCTAACGTTAGCATGCTAGCATTTGAAACGTAATTTGCAGGTATACATACACCTCAGCGTCAAATATTTTGTTACTTGACGAATGATATTTGCTAGCATGCTAATGTTGGTAGGCTAGCTTTTTTTAAGCTAATTTTGTAGGTGTGCACCTCAGTCATAATTTGGTACTTGACGCATGCTAACATTTAAAAATAATTAGGCAGGTTTACATACACCTCAACATCAAATATTTTGTTACTTGACGAATGATATCTGTCAGCATGCTAATGTTAATATGCTAGCTTTTTAAAGCTAATTTTGTAGGTACACACCACAATCATATGTTGGTACTTGATGCATGCTAATGTTAGCATGCTAGCATTTTAAAAGAATTAGGAAAGTTTCAGTGACGTGCGGTGAGGTTGATGGCTGGTGAGGCACTGACTTCATCACAGTCAGATTTACAAACATGTGAACCCTAAAGAGTATCTTATTCACCATTTGATTGGCAGCAGTTAACGGGTTATGTTTAAAAGCTCATACCAGCATTCTTCCCTGCTTGGCACTCAGCATCAAGGGTTGGAATTGGGGGTTAAATCACCAAAAATTATTCCCGGGCGCAGCGCCGCTGCTGCCCACTGCTCCCCTCACCTCCCAGGGGGTGATCAAGGGATGGGTCAAATGCAGAGGACAAATTTCATTACACCTAGTGTGTGTGTGACAATCATTGGTACTTTAACTTAACTTTAACTTTACACATACAAACTGTAGCACACAAAAAAGCACATTTAATAAAAAAAACGTTATTATGGTCTTACCTTGACTTATAAATAAAGTCCATTCGCCGCTGTTGTGCTGGATTAATGAACCCCCTGACGGGTGTGTTATATCAACTAAAGCCCTCACTTAAACTTTCCACGTGCAAGATTGAATCTATTCAAAAAAGTGTAACCGAGGGTTTATAAATGTCGCCTATACTGTATGAAACTACAAAATAACAAACACGGAGGCTCCAGTTTACACGAGGACCACTTTATTTACCTTCTTTCAAAAACCTCCGCTCCACTACAACATGTCATCACTTCCGCTCTTGGCGCCTTCAAAATAAGAGCTGAAGGCATATACTGTATAACAGCGCATAACAGGAACTTAACATCACAAATAGGAAAGCCCATAAAATAGGTTACAAAAGTTATTTAATAAGAAGCCAAAAAGTGCAAAAACAATAATGTTCGTGTTGGAGGAGTTGTGAATTAGGTACACCTGCAGACTGCAGGTGTACCTAATGTTGTGGCCCTGCAGTCATTCACAACTCCTCCAACACCAACATTATTGTTTTTGCGCTTTTTGGCTTCTTATGAAATAACTTTTTTAAATAGATTCAATCTTGCACGTGGAAAGTTTAAGTGTGGGCTTTAGTTGATATAACAATTTTACGGCGGGGGTGCAGGAGGCGGGGCTACTGGAGCCTCAGCCAGTGCGTCTTTTGCAGCCGTTTTATGATCGCACAGCACAAGAAATACGTTACACACATACAGTTGTTGACAAAATACACTGTACATTATATACCTCAGCTAACTAAACTATGGAAATGTATAATATAGTTCATATAGCAATACAGTCTCACTGCACAGCAGGCCAGCAGTTAGCTGAGTCCGCAATCCATGGTGAGGCACAACGCAGTGACGTGCCTCAACTGGCTGCTGATCACCGCACCGTCTCTTCTCAGTATTTGAACGGCAAATGTGAAAATTCAGCGATTTTGAATAAAAATAATCTAAAACTGGTGAAGTTAAATGGAAAATAACTTTATAGTATAATCACTGCATACATATAACAATTTAATTAATTTTTTTTCTTTTTACATTTTTTTTCTTTCCATGATGGCAGGTGAGGCCCCGCCTCACCTGCCTCTAGTGACTGCACGTCACTGGAAAGTATACACCTCAGCGTCAAATATTTTGTTACTTTGTTACTTGTTACTTTATTTATTTTAAATTGCCTTTCAAATGTCTATTCTTGGTGTTGGGTTTTATCAAATACATTTCCCCAAAAAATGCGACTTATACTCCAGTGCGACTTATATGTTTTTTTCGTTCTTTATTATGCATTTTCGGCCGGTGCGACTTATACTCCGAAAAGTACGGTACATATAATTTATACACGCATACACATTGGCCCCCCCAGACACATTTTTTCTTTCAATGTGGCCCCCGAGTCAAAATATTTGCCCACCTCTGTTCTAATGTGTGGCACCTTGAGACAAGAATATGTTGATTCCCACTGGAAAAGCAACATGTCTTCCTTCACTCGATATTTTTGCAGTTTTATGCATTTATATGTCTAAAATATAAAAATTGCAATTCTGGCAATTAGGTTTTTCTTCCAAATCGCGCAGTTGTAGAGAGAAGTAAGAAGGGAAAAAGAGTGTGGGTTGATTACGATGCATATTAAATAAACCGACAAATGAGCTGTATCCAATGGCAACCAATTGTGTCTGTTGTCCAGGCTGCTAAGCGAGAGTTGGAGCGGCAGAGGCAGTTGGAGTGGGAGCGGCAGCGTCGCCAAGAGCTTCTGACTCAGAGAAACCGAGAGCAGGAGAGCATAGTTCTGCTAAAAGCCCGCAAGAAAACCCTGGAGTTTGAACTGGAGGCCCTGGTAATCAAACATGCGCCCCGAAAAAAACAACACACACGTCCAGGAGATCGACATTACCATCCCTGTCAATTACAAACTGCTCAGCAGGAAGAACAGCGTGGCTAATTGCTTCGAAATCACTGAATGTAATTACCTGCTTCCTCTTCCCGTTGGACAGAACGACAAGAAGACCCAGTTGGAGGGCAAGCTGAAGGACGTCCGGTTCCGTCTGTCGGCGCAGCGCAGAGAGGTGGAGCAGACCAACCAGACAAGAGAAACACGCATCGCTGAGATCACGCTGTTGCAACAGCAGCTGCACGTACGCGCCCAGATGTCGCCTTCATCCCCACGCGTGATCTTACTCTTGCGCTTGCTGTTGCAGGACTCGCAGCAGTGGCTGGGGAGGCTCATTCCTGACAAGCAGAGTCTCAACGAGCAGCTCAAACAGGTCCAACAGAACAGTCTGCACCGTGAGTACGACTCACATCCATCCGCTGGGCCTGGCTGGTCCAGGCGCTTCACTTTTCCCACATTTTGTTATGTTACAATGGAATAAATTCATGTTTTTCCTCAAAAATCTACACACAATACCCCATAATGACAATGTGAAAAGGTTTTTTCTTGTGAATTTAGCGAATTATATAAAAATAAAAAAATCACATGTACATAAGTATTCACAGCCTTTGCGCAACACTTTGTTGATGCACCTTTGATTATTTAAGAAGAAAACTCCTTATTGTCCTTGCACAAGCATAGACAGTACACCAGATAAATAAGTACATTAAAAGATAGATATAAACTATAAAAATATATAGATTAGTCAGGATAGAGGGAAAGATGAATGTCGCAATGTACAGAGACATCCTGGATGAAAAGCAACGCTTCACATCCAACCCGATGGAGCTTGAGAGGTTATTATGGGGTATTGTCTGTATCATTTTGAGAACAAAAATACTCGTATTGCATTCAGGAATAAGGCTGTAACATAACAGGGCTGGACGATTATGGTAAAAATAATACTCACGATTATTTTGATTAATTTTAATTTGGATCATGATTGATTACACGATTATTATCATTTGAGAACACAAGTATTTATTGTACCACCAAAACTTGACTTTAATTTAAATTTGCATGCACGCTGCGCGACATATTAATCCATATTCATTTTTTTTAAATATTATATCAGCGTTTCTCCGAAATTGCCAAAATACCTGATGGCGGTGAGGGCGCGGTTAGGGGGCGTGGTCAAGTCGACATCATCACATGATTTGCTGTGATGCATATTCTTTAAAAAGGCCAAAAAATTTGATCATATATTTAAACCAAATCTGTTATTGATATGTATAGTATTAAAATGTATATTTTTCTTACATAATATAGTTTTGTTCTATTTTTAAATTGTTGCTGCTTATTGTACTTTGTTGAGAATTTTTTTTAGTTTTTTGATAGATTTCTCCAATCATTTTAGTCACTCTTTCTTTAATAAAAACGACTGGCAACAATTTTAGCATCTATTTTTGGTGTTATTGTAGACTGTACTCGACTTTAGAGACTCTTTACTTGTGTCGCGCCATGACGTCTTGGCGCTGCCTTTCTCTCAATAAAAACCTCCAGTGTCATCTTAAATTGTGAAGCTCGTTGTCCACGGGTATATATTAAAGCACGGACACGCTGCTTCCGCTCCAGACAACCCCGTGCATATAGCTTACATCATCACAATAATTCGGTTTCGGGAGTGCTGTTCCGGTGATCAAAGTACGTTTTTTTCCGGCCAAATTTTCACTGCATCATTAGTCAATAGTACATGAATAATAAACTATGTATAGCCATTCATACTGTAACTACCTGCTGGTGTTAATGGGTATGTTAGTGTGTTATGGTGGTCATTTTCCCCATGGTCTGTGAACACACCGCGTCAGCGGAGAATGAAGAAGTGTTGTGTGTCTAGAAGTGAAGCACGGAGGTAATACTTGTTGGAATTGGGCCCTTTAGCATAAAATTGGCAATAAAAGCTAAAAAAAAAAAAAAAAAAAAGGCCGTCAGACTTTGTTTTCTTCTGGACGCTACAATACATTATAATTAGAGATGTCCGATAATGGCTTTTTTGCCGATATATGATATTCAGATATTGTCCAACTCTTAATTACCGATACCGATATATACAGTCGTGGAATTAACACATTATTATGCCTAATTTTGTTGTGATGCCCCTCTGGATGCATTAAACAATGTAACAAGGTTTTCCAAAATAAATCAACTCAAGTTATGGAAAATAATGCCAACATGGCACTGCCATATTTATTATTGAAGTCACAAAGTGCATTATTTTTTTTAACATGCCTCAAAACAGCAGCTTGGAATTTGGGACATGCTCTCCCTGAGAGAGCTTGAGGAGGTTGAGGTGGGCGGGGTTGAGGTGGGGTAGGGGTTCTGCAAGAGTTAGTGCTGCAAGGGGTTCTGGGTATTTGTTCTATTGTGTTCATGTTGTGTTACGGTGCGGATGTTCTCCCGAAATGTGTTTGTCATTCTTGTTTGGTGTGGGTTCACAGTGTGGCGCATATTTGTAACAGTGTTAAAGTTGTTTATACGGTGTTGCGTCACACCAGTTCTTCCTCCCAGGGAGTCTAAGTTACTGGTCAATCCCAAGTTCTTTTGATGACATATATGCTGAGTAAGAAGGACCACCAAGACAGAATAGGAATATTTTCAAGTATTATGTGATTGGACCGGAACGCAAAGGCAGTGCCTTTAAGGTTTATTGGCGCGCTGTACTTCTCCCTACGTCCGTGTACACAGCGGCGTTTTAAAAAGTCATAAATTTTACTTTTTGAAACCAATATCGATAATTTCCGAACCAATACCGATAATTTCCGATATTACATTTTAAAGCATTTATCGGCCGATAATATCGGCAGTCCGACATCCCTAATTATAATACTTTATTTTGTGAGGTGGCAGCTAATATAAAGCCGTGGTGCACCGCCACAATCAAATATATTAAGGGTAAACTCACTATGTTTTCATGATCGTGAGAAGCCTTAATCGAAATCAAAATGTGAATAATTGTCCAGCCCTAAAAAAAGTGTGTAAAAAGTGAATAAGAGTGAATACTTTGCCGGTGAATAAGTGACCCACGCGTGTGTGTGTGTGTGCAAACGTGCAGGTGACAGTCTGTCGTCGCTGCACAAGGCTGTGGAGCAGAAAGAGTCCAGCAGACAGCAGATCAAAGAGCAGCTCGACACGGTGGAGAGAGAAACCCGGGCCAAACTGCTGGAGATCGATGCGTTCAACACGCAGCTGAAGGTAAGCAAGCGTTGACCGCCCTGTTGGTGCGACACACAACGCCGTGTTCCACCATACTGACAGGGTTTTATCAGCGTTCCCTCCAGGTTTAGTTAACAAACAATGTTAGATCCATGAATTCATAAATTGACAATTTTACAGACCGAAAGGGTTTAGGCTGAAGTTGAGCACTTATTTCGCCATACCCTAAACTCAAATATAAGATGTAGTAAAACCAGGAGACATTGGGCTCTGATATTGAGCGCCATAGGAATGTGAAATTTCCTTTACAGATGTTTACATCTTAGAGCGAGCGACTGCAATGCGATTGCTCCACACTACTTACATTTTGGTGTGCATGCGTACCGTGAGTGTATCGATTGTCAGCCCGATACCCCCATATAGGGCAGATAATCAATAAACTGATGAAAACCTGCACATTTGTATGCGTGCATTCAGTGCCTCTAGGAATTCCCAATGCCAATTACCAAATCCTCACAACTTTGTCCAAAGCTCACAACATCCCCGCACATTTTGGCCAATCAGCATCATTTTCCCCGATGAAATTGTTTAATCAAAACTTAACGTTTGTTTCTTGTATAGACAAAGTAGCAGATCTTTATTGTGGCGCACGTAGTGAGTAAATCACCTGGGATTAATCGTGATTAATTCAAATCCAAAAGTGTGATTAATCGGATATTAAAGGGGAACATTATCACCAGACCTATGTAAGCGTCAATATATACCTTGATGTTGCAGAAAAAAGACCATATATTTTTTTAACCGATTTCCGAACTCTAAATGGGTGAATTTTGGCGAATTAAACGCCTTTCTATTATTCGCTCTCGGAGCGATGACGTGGCGTCACATCGGGAAGCAATCCGCCATTTTCTCAAACAACGAGTCAAATCAGCTCTGTTATTTTCCGTTTTTCGACTGTTTTCCGTACCTTGGAGACATCATGCCTCGTCGGTGTGTTGTCGGAGGGTGTAACAACACGAACAGGGATGCGAAAGTGGCAAGAAATTGGATGTTTGTTCCGCACACTTTACCGACGAAAGCTATGCTACGACAGAGATGGCAAGAATGTGTGGATATCCTGCGACACTCAAAGCAGATGCATTTCCAACGATAAAGTCAAAGAAATCTGCCGCCAGACCCCCATTGAATCTGCCGGAGTGTGTGAGCAATTCAGGGACAAAGGACCTCGGTAGCACGGCAAGCAATGGCGGCAGTTTGTTCCCGCAGACGAGCGAGCTAAACCCCCTGGATGTCTTGGCTCACACCGTCCCTTATGCCACCGAAGATGATCAAGAGAAGAATATCGACCCTAGCTTCCCTGGCCTGCTGACATCAACTCCAAAACTGGACAGATCAGCTTTCAGGAAAAGAGCGCGGATGAGAGTATGTCTACAGAATATATTAATTGATGAAAATTGGGCTGTCTGCACTCTCAAAGTGCATGTTGTTGCCAAATGTATTTCATATGCTGTAAACCTAGTTCATAGTTGTTAGTTTCCTTTAATGCCAAACAAACACATACCAATCGTTGGTTAGAAGGCGATCGCCGAATTCGTCCTCGCTTTCTCCCGTGTCGCTGGCTGTCGGTTTCGCTTGCATACGGTTCAAACCGATATGGCTCAATAGCTTCAGTTTCTTCTTCAATTTCGTTTTCGCTACCTGCCTCCACACTACAACCATCCGTTTCAATACATGCATAATCTGTTGAATCGCTTAAGCCGCTGAAATCCGTGTCTGAATCCGAGCTAATGTTGCTATAAACTTGCTGTTCTATCCGCCATGTTTGTTTGTATCGGCATCACTATGTGACGTCACAGGAAAATGGACGGGTGTATATAACGATGGTTAAAATCAGGCACTTTGAAGCTTTTTTTTAGGGATATTGCATGATGGGTAAAATTTTGAAAAAAACTTCGAAAAATAAAATAAGCCATTGGGAACTGATTTTTAATGGTTTTAACCCTTCTGAAATTGTGATAATGTTCCCCTTTAAAGACAATCATTTGACAGCCCCAAATGATGCATCTAACCTTCATTTATCCAGGGTAAGCTGATTAAGAACATATTTTCAATTGCAATGCTGACCTAGCAAAGAGGGAGCATTTACATGTTAGATATGTTGAAGTGTGATGATAATCCCTCATTAGCCGTGTCTCAATTCGGGGGCTGCATCCTTCCAAGGTCACAGGGTCCAAGGTCTACACTGCAAAAAGTCAGTGTTCAAAAACAAGAAAAAAAATTAGGGGTATTTTATTTGAACTAAGCAAAATTATATTAAGAAAATTTGGCTTGTCAAGATTTTCCAAAACAAGTCAAAATTGCTAACTTCAATGAACCCAAAAATACCTTAAAATAAGTATATTCTCACTAATAACAAGTGCACTTTTCTTGATAGAAAAAAAAAAAGACCTTTTTGCTCAATATGTTGAAAAATATTCTTAAATTAAGTAAATGCTAGTGCCATTATCTTGACATAATGATATGCGCTCGGCATAACATTTCTTGAAACCATCAAACTTATACTAAAAACTAGTTTATTGTTCTTAAAGGGGAACATTATCACAATTTCAGAAGGGTTAAAACCATTAAAAATCAGTTCCCAGTGGCTTATTTTATTTTTCAAAATTTTACCCATCACGCAATATCCCTAAAAAAAAGCTTCAAAGTGCCTGATTTTAACCATCGTTATATACACCCGTCCATTTTCCTGTGACGTCACATAGTGATGCCGATACAAACAAACATGGCGGCTAGAACAGCAAGGTATAGCGACATTAGCTCGGATTCAGACTCGGATTTCAGCGGCTTAAGCGATTCAACAGATTACGCATGTATTGAAACGGATGGTTGTAGTGTGGAGGCAGGTAGCGAAAACGAAATTGAAGAAGAAACTGAAGCTATTGAGCCATATCGGTTTGAACCGTATGCAAGCGAAACCGACAAACGACACGACAGCCAGCGACACGGGAGAAAACGAGGACGAATTTGGCGATCGCCTTCTAACCAACGATTGGTATGTGTTTGTTTGGCATTAAAGGAAACTAACAACTATGAACTAGGTTTACAGCATATGAAATACATTTGGCAACAACATGCACTTTGAGAGTGCAGACAGCCCAGTTTTCATCAATTAATATATTCTGTAGACATACCCTCATCCGCTCTCTTTTCCTGGGGGTCTGGCGGCAGATTTCTTTGACTTTATCGTTGGAAATGCATCTGCTTTGAGTGTCGCAGGATATCCACACATTCTTGCCATCTCTGTCGTAGCATAGCTTTCGTCGGTAAAGTGTGCGGAACAAACGTCCAATTTCTTGCCACTTTCGCATCTTTGGGCCACTGGTGCAACTTGAATCCGTCCCTGTTCGTGTTGTTACACCCTCCGACAACACAGGCATGATGTCTCCAAGGTACGGAAAACAGTCGAAAAAACGGAAAATAACAGAGCTGATTTGACTCGGTGTTTGAGAAAATGGCGGATTGCTTCCCGATGTCACGTCACATTGTGACGTCATCGCTCCGAGAGCGAATAATAGAAAGGCGTTTAATTTGCCAAAATTCACCCATTTAGAGTTCAGAAATCGGTTAAAAAAATATATGGTCTTTTTTCTGCAACATCAAGGTATATATTGACGCTTACATAGGTCTGGTGATAATGTTCCCCTGGAAAGGCAACATGGCAACCGCTTGTTACTGTCGGGGTCTCCTAGCTGCTCAGGCAAATCATATGGTCTAAAAATGCATTTTTCCATCGATAACATGACATCATCACGCCAAGTGCGTGCGCTTTCAGTCAATTAGTACGCATATATACAGCCCGGCCCCTGGCCAAAAATTTTTTTATTGTAATTTTGAAGAATTCATCTGCATGTGCATGAACTATTTCTGTTCAAAATAGTTAGAAATGTCACATGTGAAACGTTTAAATATTAACTGTCAGTTTACTGTACTGTGCCAACTGTACTACTATAAGAGTACGTGTTTTCTCTTGTTTAATTGAAAATAAGACTGCAAAGTCCATTTGGCTGTCATCTGTTTTAATTATGAGACAATTGTGTCAAAGTCATGATTTTTTTTTCATGCTTGAAATAAGAAATGATTACTTTAAAAAAGTAGTTTTATACTTGTGAGTGTTGATGACACAGCTTTGCAACACTTGATATTCTAGTTTCAAGCATGTTTTACTCAAAATAGGTCATAACATCTCAGCAACAAGCTGTAATATCTCACTGAGATCATTTAGGACCAAAACACTTAAAACAAGTAAAACACTAACATAAAGTCTGCTTAGTGAGAAGAATTATCTTATCAGACAGAAAATAAGCAAATATCACCCTTATGAGATATTTAATCTTACTTAGATTTCAGTTTTTGCAGTGTAGCCTACGGGACACTTCCTGGCTGCGTCGGTTGTCCCCGCCCTTACATTTACGTCACGATGATGTCAACATTGGCACACAGGCTAGTGATCACGTCGCTGCTATAGTAACATCATCACTAATAGTTGTTAATATTCATATCACAAAATGTAAGTGGAATATTTTTGGCGCTTTTTTGGTTGGGGTTTTATGGGCGGAATAGAGGACCTCCCATCGGCTTCGCTGTCAGCGGACTTTTATTTACGAGTTAGAATGCATTGTTTACAAAATCCATCCGTCGTCTTGTCTTTCATAATGATTGTGAACGATATGCAAAATTCCAAAAAAGGTGCAGTTCCCCCTTTAAGAGCTGCTGGAAAGAGGAATGGGCAAAACTGGACAAAGGTGTGCCAAGCTTGGGGCATCGTATTCAAAAATACTCGAGGCTGTTATTGCTGCCAAAGGTGCATCAACGAAGTAGGGCTGGGCGATATATCGATATACTCGATGTATCGCGGGTTTGTGTCTGTGCGATATAGAAAATGACTATATCGTGATATTCGAGTATATGTTCTCACACAGTTGCTTTTAGCTGCGGGCATTACACTGCATGTGTTTCCCACTCTTTCTTGTCTCTCCTTCTCACAGAGACATTAACAAGCGCACCTTCTTACATACGTCACGCGTGCAACGTCATACGCCCTCCCCGAGCAGAGAGGTAGCTACACTTGCGAGTGGTAATACGAGAGAAAAAAGGTGCCAATCTGGTAACAAATGAAGGAAGAATTAATTCCCAAGAAAAACAGCACGGGGTGCATCGTCTGGCGGTGGTTTGGCTTCAAGCGGGAATATCTCGAACAATTATCAGGCATGTGATTTTTCCGTCCAAAGTCGGAATTCCGTCTTTTTTAATCTCGGTAAAAAAAAGAAAATTACTCCCGTTTTTCCGGGTTTTTTCCCGACCCTAAATCAAGATTCGAGACGTAGTTTATATTACGCCGTAGTTGATTGGTCGATATGTTCCTTGTGACCAATCAGGACATCTGTTATGAATGATGACGTTAAGAACGTCATCATTCATAATGGTTATTACCGCCATTTTCCATATGTAAACGATGTCGGTTCTCGAGAGAAAGGACGCTTTACGAGTAAAAGAAATTGATAAACATGTCAAAAATAAGTTTCGATGGGACTGGATGGAAAGGGAAATCACTGATACTGTTGGGAAGAAGGAAGTTACGACTTTGTTCGGTGATTTTATTCGGAAAATCGATCGTCCCGGAAAGGTTTTGTGCACGTGGTGTCATGATAATATTGACTATGGATCACGAGGTTTCAAGGCTTTGGAAGTACATGCGAAACGCCAAAAACATATGAAACAACTTAAAGCAAGGTATGTTATATTAATGATGTTTTCATGTCTTTAAACACTAAAATATTTTCTTCAAATGGTGCTGTCTTTGTTAATTTTAGCATGTTAAATTGGTGAAAAACCAGGAGCTTCGGGGGGCATCGCCCCCCCTTGTCCCCCCACCAGGGCACCGCCCTGGACCTGGCTGGGGGCCTTCGTCCCTCAGACCCCCGGAAATGTTTTCAGTCTTTTTCATTGTGGTCAAATCACATGCCTGAATTATGCGGCAAAAGCGTTGCTACAAAAAGTAGCAGCACTGCTATTTGATTTCCTATTATGCAGCTTATTTTTATTTGACACTTATTGAAATATCTTGTGTGACATCATGCACAAAAGTGCACTTTATTAGTTTTAAACTATTGTAGTGGCGTTCTGTACAAAAAGTGCACTTTAATTTAGTGTTGTTTTGACATTTCATCTTAGTGACATCATGCACAAAAGTGCACTCATAGCTTGTTGTCTCTGACAATCTTGCACTTTCTGTTTTGAAATGACATGAAAGTTTGTGCCACTGCTTAATAAATACAGTTTTGCTAAATTTACTTAGTTGTGATTTCCCTCTCTGCATGAAAGTTTAAAATGAGCGTATATTACCGTATTTTTCGGAGTATAAGTCATACTTGCCAACCCTCCCGGATTTTCCGGGAGACTCCCGAAATTCAGCGCCTCTCCCGAAAACCTCCCGGGACACATTTTCTCCTGAAAATCTCCCGAAATTCAGGCGGACCTGGAGGCCACGCCCCCTCCAGCGAGGGTCTGCATGGAGCAATGTTGTTGTAATATATTGAGTTGGAGGCAATAAACAGGCGAGGGGATGAAGTACGTCTCTTTACTGTAGACTTCAGAACAGACTCACACACTTGACGTCAGGTGCGCAACACCACGTAAATCGTTGGCCAACCAAAAAGTAACCCCAGTACGCTATAGCCAACATTCACCAGGAGATGGCAACAGACAAACATAGATCACTCTATTACATTCCAGTCTCTCCATGTTTTCTCGCCATGGTAACATGTGATCCACATGCACTGTGCGCTGTCTCCGTCCCTCTTGATATATATATATATATATATATATATATATATATATATATATATATATATATATATATATATATATATATATATATATAAATATAAATATATAATAATATATATATATATATATAAGAAAATACTTCACTTTCAGTGAATTCTAGCTATATATATATATATATATATATATATTATCATATATACATATATATATATATATATATATATATATTTATTTATTTTACTATATATATATATATATATATATATATATATATATATATATATATATATATACACAGTATATATATATGTATATATATATATATATGTATATATATATATATATATATATACTGTATATACATATGAAATACTTGACTTGGTGAATTCTAGCTGTAAATATACTCCTCCCCTCTTAGCCACGCCCCCGACCACGCCCCCACCCCCCACCTCCCGAAATCGGAGGTCTCAAGGTTGGCAAGTATGGTATAAGTCGCTCCGTAGTATAAGTCGCTCCGGAGTATAAGTCGCTCCGTAGTATAAGTCGCTCCGGAGTATAAGTCGCACCGGCCGGAAATGCATAATAAAGAAGGAAAAAAACGTATATAAGTCGCACTGGAGTATAAGTCGCATTTTTTGGGGAAATGTATTTGATTAAAGCCAACACCAAGAATAGACATTTGAAAGGCAATTTAAAATAAATAAAGAATAGTGAACAACAGGCTGAATAAGTGTACGTTATATGAGTCATAAATAACCAACTGGTATGTTAACGTAACATATTATGGTAAGAGTCATTCAAATAACTATAACATATAGAACATGCTATACGTTTACCAAACAATCTGTCACTCCTAATCGCTAAATCCCATGAAATCTTATACGTCTCTTACGTGAATGAGCTAAATAATATTATTGGATATTTTACGCTAATGTGTTAATAATTTCACACATAAGTCGCTCCTGAGTATAAGTCGCACCCCCGGCCAAACTATAAAAAAAACTGCTACTTATAGTCCGAAAAATACGGTAATGCAGTATGAAGAAGAATGTTTTCATGTAGACACATAGAATCATCATACTGCTGTGATTATATGCATCAAGTGTTCATTCAAGGCTAAGGCAAAATATGGCGACATATATCGTGTATCGTGACATGGCCCAAAAATATTGAGATATTAATTAAAAGGCCATATCGCCCAGCCCTACAACGAAGTACTGAGCAAATGTTGTGAGTATTTTTCCTGTTTTTAATAAATTTGCAATAAGATCTTAAAAAAAACCAAAAAAAAACGTTTTCACATTGTCATTACGGGGGAATGTGTGTAGAATTTTGAGGACAAAAATGAATTATTCCATTTTGGAATAAGGCTGTAACATAAAATGTGGAAAAAGTGAAGCGCAGTGAATATTTTGCGGCTGATATATATTTATATGTGCATGTCATGTTGCCATAGTGATGGCCACCTTCACCTCTTAACAAGGTGTATTAAACTCACTGTAGTTATTTCTTAAAGGCCTACTGAAATGCGATTTTCTTATTTAAACGGGGATAGCAGGTCCATTCTATGTGTCATACTTGATCATTTCGCGATATTGACATATTTTTGCTGAAAGGATTTAGTAGAGAACATCGACGATAAAGTTCGCAACTTTTGGTCGCTGATTAAAAAGCCTTGCCTGTACCGGAAGTAGCAGACGAGTAGCGTGACGTCACAGGTTGTGGAGCTCCTCACATCCGCACACTGTTTACAATCATAGCCACCAGCAGCGAGAGCGATTCGGACCGAGAAAGCGACGATTTCCCCATTAATTTGAGCGAGGAGGAAAGTGAGAGTGAAGGACTAGAGGGCAGTGGGAGCGATTCAGATAGGGAAGATGCTGTGAGAGGCGGGTGGGACCTGATATTCAGCTGGGAATGACTAAAACAGTAAATAAACACAAGACATATATATACTCTATTAGCCACAACACAACCAGGCTTATATTTAATATGCCACAAATTAATCCCGCATAACAAACACCTCCCCCCTCCCGTCCATATAACCCGCCAATAACACCTGCACAACACACTCAATCCCACAGCCCAAAGTACCGTTCACCTCCCCAAAGTTCATACAGCACATATATTTCCCCAAAGTCCCCAAAGTTACGTACGTGACATGCACATAGCGGCACGCACGTACGGGCAAGCGATCAAATGTTTGGAAGCCGCAGCTGCATGCGTACTCACGGTACCGCGTCTGCGCATCCAACTCAAAGTCCTCCTGGTAAGAGTCTCTGTTGTCCCAGTTCTCCACAGGCCAATGGTAAAGCTTGACTGTCATCTTCCGGGAATGTAAACAATGAAACACCGGCCGTGTTTGTGTTGCTGAAGTCGGCCGCAGTACACCGCTTCCCACCTACAGCTTTCTTCTTTGCAGTCTCCATTGTTCATTGAACAAATTGCAAAAGATTCACCAACACAGATGTCCAGAATACTGTGGAATTTTGCGATGAAAACAGACGACTGTCGGTGGGCTCTCCTATTTCTGGGGCTGAGGTTGCTGAGGTAGTTAAAAAGCTCCTCGGTGGCAAGGCCCCGGGGGTGGATGAGATCCGCCCGGAGTTCCTTAAGGCTCTGGATGCTGTGGGGCTGTCTTGGTTGACAAGACTCTGCAGCATCGCGTGGACATCGGGGGAAGTACCTCTGGATTGGCAGACCAGGGTGGTGGTTCCTCTCTTTAAAAAGGGGAACCGGAGGGTGTGTTCTAACTATCGTGGGATCACACTCCTCAGCCTTTCCGGTAAGGTCTATTCAGGTGTACTGGAGAGGAGGCTACGCCGGATAGTCGAACCTCGGATTCAGGAGGAACAGTGTGGTTTTCGTCCTGGTCGTGGAACTGTGGACCAGCTCTATACTCTCGGCAGGGTCCTTGAGGGTGCATGGTAGTTTGCCCAACCAGTCTACATGTGTTTTGTGGACTTGGAGAAGGCATTCGACCGTGTCCCTCGGGAAGTGGGGAGTGCACAGAGAGTATGGGGTTTCGGACTGTCTGATTGTGGCGGTCTGCTCCCTGTATGATCAGTGTCAGAGCTTGGTTCGCATTGCCGGCAGTAAGTCGTACGCGTTTCCGGTGAGGGTTGGACTCCGCCAAGGCTGCTCTTTGTCACCGATTCTGTTCATAACTTTTATGGACAGAATTTCTAGGCGCAGTCAAGGCGTTGAGGGGATCCGGTTTGGTGGCTGCAGGATTAGGTCTCTGCTTTTTGCAGATGATGTGGTCCTGATGGCTTCATCTGGCCAGGATCTTCAGCTCTCACTGGATCGGTTCGCAGCTGAGTGTGAAGCGACTGGGATGAGAATCAGCACCTCCAAGTCCGAGTCCATGGTTCTCGCCCAGAAAAGGGTGGAGTGCCATCTCCGGGTTGGGGAGGAGATCTTGCCCCAAGTGGAGGAGTTCAAGTACCTCGGAGTCTTGTTCACGAGTGAGGGAAGAGTGGATCGTGAGATCGACAGGCGGATCGGTGCGGCGTCTTCAGTAATGCGGACGCTGTATCGATCCGTTGTGGTGAAGAAGGAGCTGAGCCGGAAGGCAAAGCTCTCAATTTACCGGTCGATCTACGTTCCCATCCTCACCTATGGTCACAAGCTTTGGGTTATGACCGAAAGGACAAGATCATGGGTACAAGCGGCTGAAATGAGTTTCCTCCGCCGGGTGGCGGGGCTCTCCCTTAGAGATAGGGTGAGAAGCTCTGTCATCCGGGGGGAGCTCAAAGTAAAGCCGCTGCTCCTCCACATCGAGAGGAGCCAGATGAGGTGGTTCGGGCATCTGGTCAGGATGCCACCCGAGCGCCTCCCTAGGGAGGTGTTTAGGGCACGTCCGACCGGTAGGAGGCCACGGGGAAGACCCAGGACACGTTGGGAAGACTATGTCTCCCGGCTGGCCTGGGAACGCCTCGGGATCCCCCGGGAGGAGCTGGACGAAGTGGCTGGGGAGAGGGAAGTCTGGGCTTCCCTGCTTAGGCTGCCGCCCCCGCGACCCGACCTCGGATAAGCGGAAGAAGATGGATGGATGGATGGAACAGACGACTTAATAGCTGGCCACCATGCTGTCCCAAAATGTCCTCCACAATCCGTAACGTCACGCGCTCACGTCATCATACCGAGACGTTTTCAGCAGGATATTTCGCGCAAAATTTAAAATTGCACTTTAGTAAGCTAACCCGGCCGTATTGGCATGTGTTGCAATGTTAAGATTTCATCATTGATATATAAACTCAGACTAGTAGTGGCTTTCAGTAGGCCTTTAAGCTGGCAAATGCACTGCAGCTTGCTGGCACGTATACTGACATACTGTACATCTAATGGAGAGCATGCATTATTTCTCATTCGTGTCTCACACTAATGCTGGGGTGTCCTAATGTCGCCAACAACGTTGTACTTAGGGGGGAAGATGGAGGCAGACTCTTTGAGGCTTGCGATGTGTCGCTGGCAGGAAGAATGCGGGAAAGCATCGCAAATTGTTTCTAAATCGCTAATGTGGATGAAAGTTGGCCGCAGCTTGCGCTTCTTTGCAAACCAGAGGACGAAAACAGCCTTTGACTCGCTTCCGTCTTCCGTTTTGACTCCAACTGGCCGCGGCTGTGTGTTCCTCTCTTGACCCCGTAACCCTTCCCCATCTTGTGCGTCGAGACCGCCATTCCCGAGTCATACTTTGTGAGATTTTGCATAATGAACCCTTCCTTTTGTTTTCTACTCCTTCATTGACTCCCTCCACGCCGTCCCTTTTCGCTCCATTGCTCGTGCCAGTCTCTGTGTGAGTTCTATGCCAGCCACTGTGCCAGGATAGAAGCCCTGCGACGCCAGCTTGAGGAGGAGCAGACAGGGAGACAGGTAGAGCACACTGCCACTGCTGGACTGGGGTGGTACTGCAAGTGGGATGCAGCTTGATTCGAGAAAAACACAAAGAACATACAGAAAAAAACGTTTGTCAGGTAGTTTGAAAGAGATTCAGTGTATGTACACTTTTAAAATATTTGCCCTAAAACAGCAGCATATGTAAGATGTACTTTTATTCATTTATAACAGAAAGGGAGAGTGTTAGCATGAATATGTCACGATTCAGTTTGGTTTTGTTGGTGTTTGTCTTCGCTGACGCTTGACTTGCATGCACTCATGCTCTTTTTTTTTTAATTTTTGTCCGCTAGTAACAAACCGGGGGGTCTGTGCTACGAAGCAGGAATTCTGCTTCTTCAGGATAGGTTTGAGGATTAGGTCTGAATTAGTCCGATAATGGCTTTTTTCCCGATGTCCGATATTCCGATATTGTCCAACTCTTAATCACCGATACCAATATATACAGTCGTGGAATGAACACATTATTATGCCTAATTTTGTTGTGATGCCCCGCTGGATGCATTAAACAATGTAACAAGGTTTTCCAAAATAAATCAACTCAAGTTATGGGAAAAAATGCCAACATGGCACTGCCATATTCATTATTGAAGTCACAAAGTGCATTATTTTTTTTAACATGCCTCAAAACAGCAGCTTGGAATTTGGGACATGCTCTCCCTGAGAGAGCATGAAGAGGTTGAGGTGGGCGGGGTTGAGGGTAACGGGGGTGTATATTGTAGCGTCCCGGAAGAGTTAGTGCTGCAAGGGGTTCTGGGTATTTGTTCTGTTGTGTTTATGTTGTGTTACGGTGCGGATGTTCTCCCGAAATGTGTTTGTCATTCTTGTTTGGTGTGGGTTCACAGTGTGGCGCATATTTGCAACAGTGTTAAAGTTGTTTATACGGCCACCCTCAGTGTGACCTGTATGGCTGTTGTGTGTGAAAAGCCGTAGGTGTTATGTGACTGGGCCGGCACGCAAAGGCAGTGCCTTTAAGGTTTATTGGCGCTCTGTACTTCTCCCTATGTCCGTATACACAGCGAGTTTTAAAAAGTCATAACTTTTACTTTTTGAAACCGATAGCGATAATTATGAAACCGATACCGATAATTTCCGATATTACATTTTAAAGCATTTATCGGCCGATAATATTGGCAATCCGATATTATCGGACACCTCTAATCTCAAGTCATGACAGTTTGATGGTCGATGGCGAGGAGCATTGTTTTCCACCAGGCTCCGCCCACTTCGAATGTGTACTCGTAGGTACTGACCTGTCTAGAACTTGACGGTGTCATCATCATTATTTGAAACTATTTTGATCAAGATCTGAATTTTCCGAGGCCAGTTCCGAATGTTAAAAGTATTGTGGCGAAGCATCAGATCAAAGTTTGGCGCCAGGCCACGCCCACAATTGATCACAAGTCTGGTATCTGCCATTTTAACCACGGCTCATTTGGTCAAAGTCCCGAGGAGGAGGAGTTGGAGCACGACTCCTGTTTTTGGCCTGATCAAGGGTGATGGGTCAAATGCAGGGAATAATTTTGTTAGTGCTGCAAGGGGTTCTGGGTATTTGTTCTGTTGTGTTTATGTTGTGTTACGGTGCGGATGTTCTCCCGAAATGTGTTTGTCATTCTTGTTTGGTGTGGGTTCACAGCATATTTGCAACAGTGTTAAAGTTGTTTATACGGCCACCCTCAGTGTGACCTGTATGGCTGTTGACCAAGTATGCCTTGCATTCACTTGTGTGTGTGAAAAGCCGTAGATATTATGTGACTGGGCCGGCACGCAAAGGCAGTGCCTTTAAGGTTTATTGGCGCTCTGTACTTCTCCCTACGTCCGTGTACACAGCGAGTTTTAAAAAGTCATAACTTTTACTTTTTGAAACCGATACCGATAATTTTGAAACCGATACCAATTATTTCCGATTTTACATTCTAAAGCATTTATCGGACATCTCTAGTCTGGATATGTCTTTTGAAAGCTAGTTAATTTCTTAGCAGGATACGTCGCCACGGTAACTTGTCGGGATGTGCAAGATTAGAGCCAGTAGTTTGTGTTCAGTCAGGTGACTTTTGAACGGAAGTGAAAGAAAGTGGTGGTCCAACAAACCAACATATACAGATACGAGCAAAAAAAAATCAAGCTAGGATATGGAATAGATCCCTATACTTAATCAAAAAAGGATTTGTCGAGTGATATCAAGGATTATACATCAGTCGTGTTCCCAGACATATGGAATTATTGTGCTCCAGACAACATTCTACACAAGACAGATGAAAACTTAGAAAAGCACGGAGGTCTACAACTTATTTGTGTGTGGCTGGCTCAAGGACATTGGTTGGTATCAAGACTCTCTCGGATAAATATGCATCGTTTTTGCTCGGGTAAGGTTGCATTTCTTGATTTAACTTTGCGTCTACCGCCATGTTTGCGACATTATGTATGTGCTGAAAGATTCATTTATGATCCTTGCCTTTGGTAAAAATTGACCTCTTTTAGGTATCGCTCACATTTGCTTTCTTTTAGACTCCCAGAGTTGGTGCTTTATGAAAAATGTGTTTTAAGAATTCCAAAACCAGATAAAATACAAATAATATCAAGATAATACTTCAATGGGAATAATAAACGTTAAAAGTTTGTCAAACGAACCTTTAACGAGGTGATCATTGCAAACTCGAGCATTCTTCGACTGTGCTTCCTTGGACTGGATTGTGTGCCACTTTTTGTTTTTGTGAAATCTTGCACTCCTTCGCCCTCCTTTAATGTCGTTTGAGGAAATCGGACGGAATTTGTATCCCTTTCGCTATTTGAACGGTTCCGACAGCCTGAAACTGTCATTGTATTTGTACTGTTATTGTTCGTTAATAATGTGGTAAACATGCGTTTACATTCTAATTTGTATTAATTGGCTCGTTCTCGGTGGCTAGCAATTATGCAAATTCATTTTGCCTCTCAATCACTCTAAAAAAAAACACCCCAAAACTCCCAACAATACTCCATTTATATCTTGTGCCATGAATATTAACCAAGTATTAGCAATATTGGTATTATAAGCGCTAACACAAACTGTTTTTAGCTGCTCTGTGATCATTATGCTGCTACATTGACATATTGAGCTGCTGCATCACCTCTGAGTTGGTGAAAGTTAATTCTAGATTATGAATCATGCCTCTCACCTGGATAGTAGAAGGTTGTGGACATAAACCCACAAGTTGGTCAACTTTGACATCCAACTTAGACCCGGAGAGAAAGACGCTCGTTTGCAGCACCGGTTTTTATTTTTTACCCTCTGTGAGGATTATCAATAATTCTTAATCTAAAAGTGAATATATAAAGATCCCATCAGTCGGCGTCCCAATTGAGAGCAGGCATTGTACAGTAAGTGATTGTTTTATTATGTTGTCTATTATGATTAGTAGTGTTGTTAGAGTTGTAAGAAGTTTGTGAAATGAATTTGCCGCCGTATGCTTAAAATGATCAAAATACGTAAATATTACATGTTATTATGAATGTTACTACATTATGTATATACGTACAGCGTGTACCGTATTTTTCGGAGTATAAGTCGCACCGGAGTATAAGTCGCACCGGCCGAAAATGCATAATAAAGAAGGAAAAAAACATATATAAGTCGCACTGGAGTATAAGTCGCATTTTTGGGGGAAATTTATTTGATAAAACCCAACACCAAGAATAGACATTTGAAAGGCAATTTAAAATAAATAAAGAATAGTGAACAACAGGCTGTATAAGTGTAATGGTAAATGGTAAATGGGTCGTACTTGTATAGCGCTTTTCTACCTTTTTAAGGAACTCAAAGCGCTTTGACACTATTTTCCACATTCACCCATTCACACACACACACACACACACACATTCACACACTGATGGCGGGAGCTGCCATGCACGGCGCTAACCAGTCCCATCAGGAGCAAGGGTGAAGTGTCTTGCTCAAGGACACAACGGACGTGACTAGGATGGTAGAAGGTGGGGATTGAACCAGTAACCCTCAGATTGCTGGCACGGCCACTCTCCCAACTTCGCCACGCCGTCCCGTGGCGAAGTACACGGGACGACGGTATAATGTACACGGCGCTTCGCCGTGTACATTATATGAGGCATAAATAACCAACTGAGAATGTGCCTGGTATGTTAACGTAACATATTATGGTAAGAGTCATTCAAATAACTATAACATATAGAACAGGGGTGCTCACACTTTTTCTGCAGGCGAGCTACTTTTCAATTGATCAAGTCGTGGGGATCTACCTCATTCATATATATAATTTATATTTACTTATTTATGAAATATATGTTTTTGTTAATAAGTTAAAGGTGTTTAATGATAATGCAAGCATGTTTAACACATATAGTTAATATTGTTAATAAATTAAAGGTGTTTAATGATAATGCAATCATGTTTAACACATAGTTAATATTGTTAATAAATTAAAGGTGTTTAATGATAATACAAGAATGTTTAATACATATAGTTAATATTGTTAATAAATTAAAGGTGTTTAATGATAATACAAGTATGTTTAATACATATAGTTAATATTGTTAACAAGTTAAAGGTGTTTAAAGATAATGCAAGCATGTTTAATACATATAGTTAATATTGTTAACAAGTTAAAGGTGTTTAATGATAATACAAGCATGTTTAATACATATAGTTAATATTATTAATAAGTTAAAGGTGTTTAAAGATAATACAAGCATGTTTAACACATATAGTTAATATTGTTAACAAGTTAAAGGTGTTTAATGATAATACAAGCATGTTTAACACATATAGTTAATATTGTTAATAAGTTAAAAGTGTTTAAAGATAATGCAAGCATGTTTAACACATATAGTTAATATTGTTAACAAGTTAAAGGTGTTTAAAGATAATACAGGCATGTTTAACACATATAAATTCCTTTCTTTCATGAAGACAAGAATATAAGTTGGTGTATTACCTGATTCTGATGACTTGCATTGATTGGAATCAGACAGTGGTGCTAAAAACGTCCGCATTTTCGAATGGAGGAGAAAAAAGTCCTCCTTTCTGTCCAATACCACGTGAAAGTGGTTGGTTTTTGGCATCTTATTTGTCCAGCTTCCATACTCCTTTGTATACACTTTACAAGAAATACATTGGCGGCAAACTCCGTAGCTTGCTAGCTTGTGCGCGCCAGCTTTCTGAGACTCTTGTTTTGTTAGCGCAACTGTGCAGTCGGTCTTTGGAGTTTTGACGACAGGTACGGCGCCAGAGTCTGTTGAAATAAAGTGTGTCTCGCCTTCCAGTCGGTAATTTTAATGAGCTGGCAGCAGCCAGCGTCATCTCAGAAGACCCTCGGGTGCCGTGAATGTCAATCAAGTGACGAAAGTGACGTCATAGTGAAGATTTATGATCGCTCATTTTTAGGACAATTTTTTTAATGCCTGCCTGGTGATCGACTGATACACCCTCCGAGATCGACCGGTAGCTCGCGATCGACGTAATGAGCACCCCTGATATAGAACATGCTATACGTTTACCAAACAATCTGTCACTCCTAATCGCTAAATCCCATGAAATCTTATACGTCTCGTCTCTTACGTGAATTTCACACATAAGTCGCTCCTGAGTATAAGTCGCACCCCCGGCCAAACTATTAAAAAAAACTGCGACTTATAGTCCGAAAAATACGGTATATAAAACCTTGATGAAGGTTTTTGAATATTTTTTTAAAAGCGCTTTATAGGATGAGAACGACTCCCATTAACTCCATTTGTAACTGACTTTTATTTATGTTTATTTACGAGTTATCATGCTTAAAAAAGACATGTGTGCTTATCTCACAGTAGGATTGTAAATGATCGGTGAGATTAAAATAAAAAGTGCTAGTCTTTTTTCATAAAGCTTGTTCTTCCTGAGTCAAGTCAGCTGCTGTGTTGTGGGCACATCCCTGTTTCTGATTGGCTATTTGCCGTTAACCCCGCCCCTCACAGGTGAATGGGCTCATCACAAGACGAGAAAAGCCAGACATGACAAATCAGCTTGTCCTACATCTGCAATGTTGGGCTGGGTTAATTTCATAAAACAAAGAAGCGATCCGGGATAACTTTAACTTGATTGGTAGTACAGGCCCAGGGTGATCCAGGACAAACGAGTGGTTTAAGTCAAGAAAGTTGTGATTTGAACTTCAAATTTGATTTTTTTTAATGGCATCCTCTCTCCCCTAAATCTCCACCATCACCTCTTTGCGTCAACTTTGTTTGCTGCTTCCCCTCCAATATTGTTGATCATATATTGTTTATCATCGCTCATTGGTGACGCCCATCTAACAGTCACGTAGTGTGAGCTACGTTATCAGATGCCGCATCTCTTCACATACTTTATCTGTAGATCTGATCACGCCGCGTCAGAGCTGAGAGCCTTTGAATGTGCTTCAGTGTGTGCTTGTCAGGTGTACTCAGGAATGCATGCATGGCACATGGTGTCCATCGCTTCCTGTTTCCAGTGACCTGGAGCCTTAATGGCCTGCGTCTGTATTAGTTGAGTATGGAGGGAAATTACTGCCAAAACACACAAATGTTTTTTCTCGCGTCCGTCCATTCGCAAGTAAAAAAGCTATTTTCTGCAAGTCCGTTGTTTGGCCACGACACAGCTGATGACAGAGTTTCCTAATGCTAAGTAAAAAAAGAACAATTTGTGAGTATAAAAACACTTCTTAAATTTAAAAAACGATTCGCAAGTAAACCATTTTTTTCCTTCAATTAAAAAAATGGTTCACAAGTCTAAATAACTTTTTCTGCAAATTAAAAAAAAAAACGATTCTAAAGTTAAAAAAAAATAAAAATTTGTGAATAAAATAAAAAGATTTACAAGTAAAAAAAAACATTTTCTTCAATTAAAAAAAGATTTGCCGAAATAAAAACAATTTTCTTCAATTAAAAAAGATTTACAAGTATGAAAACATTTTTCTTCAATTAAAAAATGATGTACAATTATGAAAAAATGTTCTTCAGTTAAACGATTTGCACGTATAAAAACATTTTTTTTCAATTAAAAAAACGATTCAAAACTACAAAAACATTTTTCTTCGATTAAAAAAACATTTGCAAGTAATAAAAACTATTTTCTTGAGTACAAAAACATTTTTCTTCAAGTAAAACAATACGCAAGCATTACAATTATTTTCTTCAATTTTTTCAATATTTTTTATTAAACGATTCGCAATTATATATTTTTTCTGTTTTTATTTAATGATTCGCAATTATAATTTTTTTTTTCTTGAATAAAAAAATCGATTCGCAAGTTAAACTTTTTTCTGCAAGTAAAAAAAACGATTTGCAAGTAAACCATTTTTTTCTTCAATTAATACAATGGTTGGCAAGTCGAAATTCCATTTTCTACCATTAAAAAAGATTCCAAAGTTTGGAAAAACTTTTTCCGTGAATTAAAATAATGATTAACAACTATAAATAAAAAGTGTTTAAATTAAAAAAAAGATTTGCAAATATAAAAACAATTTTTTTCAGTTAAAAAAACGATTCGAAACTACAAAAACATTTTTCTTCAATTACAAGAAGATTAGCAAGTATTTCAGTTATTTACTTCAATAAAAAAACGATTCGCAATTATAACTTTTCTTTCTTGAATTAAACAATTCGCAAGTATAATTTTTTTGTTCTTGAATTAAAAAGTATAAAAACAATTTTCTTCAAATAACAAAAGGATTCGCAAGTTAAACTAGTTTCTGCAAGATAAAAAAACGATTCGTAAGTATAAAAAACATTTTCTGTAAAAAGACACTAGTAATAATAATAATAATAACTGGGATTTATATAGCGCTTTTCTAAGTACCCAAAGTCGCTTTACATGTAGAAGCCATCATTCATTCAGACCTGGTGGTGGTAAGCTACTTTCATAGCCACAGCTGCCCTGGGGTAGACTGACGGAAGCGTGGCTGCAATTTGCGCCAACGGCCCCTATGACCACCACCTATCATTCATCATTCAATTCATCGGTGTGAGTGGCACCGGGGGCAAAGGGTGAAGTGTCCCGCCCAAGGACACAACGGCAGCGATTTTTGGATGGTAAGAGGCGGGGAGCGAACCTGCAACCCTCAGGTTTCTGGCACGGTTGCTCTACCCACTACGCCATGCCGCCCCGAAATAAATAACGTTAAAATAACGTACGGTAATTGAATTTTTAAAAATCCATTCGCAAGTATAACAATAAAAAAAAAAAAAAAAAAAAAAGAATTGGCAAGTATAAAATTATTTTTCTTGATTTAAAAAAAAAAAAAAATTAATTAAAAAAAAAAATTTTTTTTTTTAAATATTCGCAACTACAAAAACATTTTTCTTCATTTAAGCAACAATTTTCAAGTCAAAAAACAATTTTCTTGATTTAAAAAAAGATTTGCAATTAGAAAAAAAAAATCTATTTTCTCCAATAAAAAACTATTCACAAGTAGAAAAACAATTTTATTCAAGTTAAAACTTTTGCCAGTAATATTCCACTCTGCAAAATCCACTCAGAGCACCTGTAATCTGTTTTTTTAATTGTAGAAAATTGTTTTTTCTTAATTTTTTTTTAACTTGGGAATCATTTTAATTGAAAAGAATTGTTGTAATTGAAGAAAATCCTTGCTTTGCTTGTGACTGGTTGGGCGCGAGTCAAAACAATTGTGTGTGTTGGTGGCGTTTCGGCAGTAATTCCACTCGGTCAGTTCAGTCTGCTTCTGTGGGTCGTTTGTCCACAGCACAACTGACGGCACAGTTGGTTGTCATAACTGCACAGCGATGCACTAACTAACACATCGTGCTGTCGTTGCTGATGCCGCCGTTTGTTGTTGTCAATGGTAACCCCTAACAACCAGCCATCCAATCCCCATCCCACTTTACCACTCTTCCTTCCTGTATCCCATGTTGCTTTGCAGGAGCTGAGGGAAATCCACAGCCGGCAGCAGAGACAGAAACAGAAGGACCTGGAAGGAGACGCACATGCACTGACGCACACTCACGCGCACGCCCCGAGCGACAGGACGTCCGCCGAGCTTCAGGAGAGCAAGTAGGAGTGAAATATACTTTTTTTTTTGTTGGAAAGACTGACGGTCGGTGCTGGGCTCTTGTCAGTTTGTCCTCGGACGAAGGTCTGACGTGGAGGGAAGAAGCAGCGAGTTCTGCCCTGAAGGCGCCGAGCCCCGCCTCTGCGTCCCACGCCTGGCTCAACAGAGTGACCCAAGAGGAGGAGGAGCGGAAAAGGAGAGGGCTGGAGGAGGATGAAGAGGGCCGGAAGGCTGCGCTATCGCTGGAAGAGAAGGACGAGGAGGCCCACAGCAAGAAGGACATGCAGGAGAAACTCAGCAAGCTGTTCAGCCAGCCTGGCGACCCCTGGGCTTCCACAGGTTAGACATCCACCGATACAGCTTTTTTCAGGGCAGATGCTGATTATTACTAGTCAAGGAGGCCGAAAACGGATATATGGAGGCGATATTCATTTGCAGTAAAAGTCATTTAAACATGAATATTATATGTCAGTCTGGACAGGGCTTTAAGTTGTTTTTTCTAACATTATTTTTAGAAAAGGTGGGATCAGTAGTTAAGTTAAAGTACCAATGATTGTCACACACAATTTCAGTGCCTCTTGCAGAAAACTCCCGGGATTAATATTCTCCGATTTTCACCCTTACATTAATAATAACGACATGTCATGATGGCACAGCATTTAGCGCCCTCTACAATCTGTATAAACAGCGTGCCAGCCAAGCCTCTTGTTATATGCATCTTCTTCTTGCACACGTAAGTGACAGCAAGGCATACTTGGTCAACAGCCACACAGGTTACACTGACGGTGGCCATTTAAAACAACTTTAACACTCTTACTAATAATGTGCCACACTTTGAACCAAAACCAAACAAGAATGACAAACACATTCCGGGAGAACATCTGCACCTTAACACAACATAAACACAACAGAACAAATACCCAGAATCCCATGCAGCCCTGACTCTTCCGGGCTACATTATACACCCCTGCTACCACCAAACCAAACCCCCGCCCTCCACCCCAACCCTGCTCCCTCACACATCAACCCCCCCTCTGTACGTCGGTTGAGGTGGGCGGGGTTTGGTAGCGGGGGTGTATAATGTAGCCCGGAAGAGTTAGGGCTGCATGGGATTCTGGGTATTTGTTCTGTTGTGTTTATGTTGTGTTACGGTGCGGATGTTCTCCCGAAATGTGTTTGTCATTCTTGTTTGGTGTGGGTTCACAGTGTGGCGCATTATTAGTAAGAGTGTTAAAGTTTTTTATACAGCTACCGTCAGTGTAACCTGTGTGGTTGTTGACCAAGTATGCATTGCTGTCACTTACGTGAGCAAGCAGAAGCCCCATACAATGTGTGGCTGGGCCGGCACGCTGATTTTAGTGGGCGCTAAATGCTGTACCATCACGGCACGTTCGAGAGAACAGTTGCCTTGACAATCATAGTCTGCCGGAAAAATCGGCAGGGTTGACAAGTATGACGCTGTCAAGCGCCATTCATATAAAACCCGCGGGCCGCACTAACATTCAATTTTCATATTAAGGTGTGGGCCGCGTGTCTGAGACTCTTGGTTTATACATAACACAAAGCAAGAAAAAAAACTTTGTATGCAGTGTTATTTCATTTTAAATTTCAAAAGAATTTTGTGGCTCCCATTGTTTTCTTTAATTTGTGAAACTGGTCAAAATGGCTCTTTGACTGGTAAAGGTTGCCGACCCCTGGTCTAAGAGGAGCATCAACATTTTATTTCAAAATATGCAACATCTCTGGGAGAATTGGTCAAAATATCTCGTTTCTCTAAATCACAATAACTCAATTTTACACAATTTTATACATTGTAAGGTTTCCTCGTGAAATATTGCCAACATTTAAATAAAAACAATTCCGGGCTCCTTCACGTAGATTATAGTCGAGACATTTTTCAAGATTGTCTTGAAAGATTGTCTTGTCCAGGAGAGCATTTCTTCTTGGATGTTACAGAAAGTATGAGAATGTGTGAGCTGCTCCTCTTCTTTACTTATATAATCATCTCCTATTTGGCAAGGTATTTACTAGAGATGTCCGATAATCTCGGCCTAAGTTAAAGTGTTGCTATTATTGCACTTAGTCCTATTACACAAGTAGTTAGCAATAACAGATGTATTCACGCATGGAAAATTAGACGAAAAAAAAGGAGAGATGTCCGATAATATTGGCCTGCCGATATTATCAGCCGATAAATGCTTTAAAATGTAATATTGGAAATGATCGGTATCGGTTTCAAAATTATCGGTATCGGTTTCAAAAAGTAAAATTTATGACTTTTTAAAAACGCCGCTGTGTACACGGACGTAGGGAGAAGTACAGAGCTCCAATAAACCTTTAAGGCACTGTCTTTGCGTGCCGGCCCAGTCACATTATATATGCGGCTTGTTCACACACATAAGTGAATGCAAAGCATACTTGGTCAACAGCCATATAGGTCACACTGAGGGTGGCCGTATAAACAACTTTAACACTGTTACAAATATGCGCCACACCAAACAAGAATGACAAGCACATTTCGGGAGAACATCCGCACCGTAACACAACATAAACACAACAGAACAAATACCCAGAACCCCTTGCAGTACTAACTCTTCCGGGACGCTACAATATACACCCCTCGCTACCACCAAACCCCCCATCTCCAGAATTCGGAGGTCTCAAAGTTGGCAAGTATGCTCTAGTATACTCTGGACTGAAGCTGTGTACCTTCATTGTTTTTGTAGCTGTTGTTTTGAGGCATGTTTAAAAAAAATAAAAAAATAATGCACTTTGTGAAAGTCAAAGTATAGTACTTCTCATAGTTGTAGTGGGTTTTAGAATTATCTCAGAGAGAGCATGTCCCAAATTCCAAGCTGTTTTGAGGCATGTTAAAAATAATAATGCACTTTGTGACTTCCATCCATCCATTTTCTACCGCTTATTCCCTTCGGGGTTGCGGGGGGCGCTGGAGCCTATCTCAGCTACAATCGTGCGGACTTCAATAATAAATATGGCAGTGCCATGTTGGCACTTTTTTCCATAACTTGAGTTGAAGTTGTTCTCTTATTTTGTAAAACCTTGTTTTTGATTGATTGAAACTTGTATTAGTAGATTGCACAGTACAGTACATATTCCGTACAATTGACCACTAAATGGTAACACCCCAATAAGTTTTTAAACTTGTTTAAGTCGGGGTCCACGTTAATCAATTCATGGTAAAGTTACATTGTTTAATGCATCCAGCGGGGCATCACAACAAAATTAGGCATAATAATGTGTTGATTCCACGACTGTATATATCGGTATCGGTTGATATCGGAATCGGTAATTAAGAGTTGGACAATATCGGAATATCGGATATCGGCAAAAAAGCCATTATCGGACATCTCTAGTATTTACACAAAGTTTGCATTTTTGGCAGAGATATCTTTTCCGCCGTCTGTCTCGTTATTTGATTGAATCTGCTCCTTTAATGAGCCCACGCCCCGAGTGTTGCAAACGCGGGCTTGTCGAGCGACTCCATCGCTGCAGTTGCGGAAACAAACAGGAAAGAAGGACAAAAACTGGTTTTCCCGTCAAAAAAAAAAAAGGAAGTTTTGACACGTAAGCAGAGGAGCGCTTTGTATTAAGCCTGGAATATACTCTCATGTTAGCTCAGGGGTCACCTGGGGGAAAATCTATTCCCAAGTGGGCCGTACTGGTAAATAATGGCATGATAACTTAAAAATAAAAACAACTATATATAAATATACAAATGATAATGTTTTTTTTATACTTACATGTTGCGTTTAATAGTATCGTATCTTCATTTGTACTTTCTGAATAAATGATGTGATAATGTTCATCAGTCAAATTGGTGCAATTGAATCTGGCAGAGTTTTAAAAAGCTCCCATTGGTGTTAATTTGTAATCTATCAGAAGATGGAATACATACTAATATCAAAATAAAATTACAGCCCCAAGTGGAGGAGTTCAAGTACCTCGGAGTCTTGTTCACGAGTGAGGGAAGAGTGGATCGTGAGATCGACAGGCGGATCGGTGCGGCGTCTTCAGTAATGCGGACGCTGTATCGATCTGTTGTGGTGAAGAAGGAGCTGAGCCGGAAGGCAAAGCTCTCGATTTACCGGTCGATCTACGTTCCCATTCTCACCTATGGTCATGAGCTTTGGGTCATGACCGAAAGGACAAGATCACGGGTACAAGCGGCCGAAATGAGTTTCCTCCGCCGGGTGGCGGGGCTCTCCCTTAGAAATAGGGTGAGAAGCTCTGTCATCCGGGGGGAGCTCAAAGTAAAGCCGCTGCTCCTCCACATCGAGAGGAGCCAGATGAGGTGGTTCGGGCATCTGGTCAGGATGCCACCCGAACGCCTCCCTAAGGAGGTGTTTAGGGCACGTCCGACCGGTAGGAGGCCACGGGGAAGACCCAGGACACGTTGGGAAGACTATATATCCCGGCTGGCCTGGGAACGCCTCAGGATCCCCCGGGAAGAGCTGGACGAAGTGGCTGGGGAGAGGGAAGTCTGGGCTTCCCTGCTTAGGCTGCTGCCCCCGCGACCCGACCTCGGATAAGTGGAAGAAGATGGATGGATGGATGGAAATTACAGGTTGTTATTAATGTAATTTACCTATTTCCCTCAATTGATGTACTAACATCATGTGGTTTAATCTCTACATATGGAGCATCTTCTACAACAACATTTGTCAATTTGGACTCATTTGACAAATCACACATTAAGTTAGAAGGAAATACATATTTATGTGTCCCCAGTCCTTTATCTGAACAAGGCACATAGCTCCGCCCCCTCTGAAGTCATGCACGCTCTCCTGACAGGGGGATACAAATAATTGCTATTGTGACATCAAGTGGACACATTTAGAACAGCATTCAGTCTAAAATTTCAGCTCAATTTTATTCTTAGCAAACTCATTGCAGCTCGAAAATGCAGCACCTGCAGTGAGAGAAACGAACAGTGTGCTTGTTTTAATTTTTTTTTTTAAAGGGGAACATTATCACAATTTCAGAAGGGTTAAAACCATTAAAAATCAGTTCCCAGTGGCTTATTTTATTTTTCGAAGTTTTTTTCACAATTTTACCCATCACGCAATATCCCTAAAAAAGCTTCAAAGTGCCTGATTTTAACCATCGTTATATACACCCGTCCATTTTCCTGTGACGTCACACAGTGATGCCGATACAAACAAACATGGCGGATAGAACAGCAAGGTATAGCGACATTAGCTCGGATTCAGACTCGGATTTCAGCGGCTTAAGCGATTCAACAGATTACGCATGTATTGAAACGGATGGTTGTAGTGTGGAGGCAGGTAGCGAAAACGAAATTGAAGAAGAAAATGAAGCTATTGAGCCATATCGGTTTGAACCGCATGCAAGCGAAACCGACGAAAACGACACGACAGCCAGCGACACGGGAGAAAGCGAGGACGAATTCGGCGATCGCCTTCTAACCAACGATTGGTATGTGTTTGTTTGGCATTAAAGGAAACTAACAACTATGAACTAGGTTTACAGCATATGAAATACATTTGGCAACAACATGCACTTTGAGAGTGCAGACAGCCCATTTCAGAACATATATTTTTCCACGATTTCAGCACTCAGGTTAACCATACCTAAATAGACACAAAACACTGCATTACACAAGACTACCCGAATGTACTCGAATGATTGAAAAAACAAAAAAGTTTTTAAGCTAAATTATTGGTAAACACAGTTTATGTATAATAATTTACATAAAACCGCGAGTAATTAATAAAGTTTTCATCAATTAATATATTCTGTAGACATACCCTCATCCGCTCTCTTTTCCTGAAAGCTGATCTGTCCAGTTTTGGAGTTGATGTCAGCATCTGCTTTGAGTGTCGCAGGATATCCACACATTCTTGCCATCTCTGTCGTAGCATAGCTTTCGTCTGTAAAGTGTGCGGAACAAACGACTGACCATTTCGTCGGCTTTCCCCACAGCCTCGTATTTTGAACAAATTCCGTCCAATTTCTTGCCACTTTCGCATTTTGGGCCACTGGTGCAACTTGAATCCGCCCCTGTTCGTGTTGTTACACCCTCCGACAACACACCGACGAAAGTGAGAAAATGGCGGATTGCTTTCCGAGAGCGAATAATAGAAAGGCGTTTAATTCGCCAAAATTCACCCATTTTAGAGTTCGGAAATTGGTTAAAAAAATATATGGTCTTTTTTTCTGCAACATCAAGGTATATATTGACGCTTACATAGGTCTGGTGATAATGTTCCCCTTTAAGTGTTTGCATCATAGCAGTCAGTGAAGAAAAATCCATAATTAGTTGCACCGTTTTATAAGCAGCAGGGTTCAAAGTGTAGGAAAAAAGTAGCGGCTTATGGTCCGTAATGTACGGAAACGCCCTGTCAGATATCATAACATATTTAGGGACTATTGTAGACAATGACAGTAATTTTTATTCTTAAATGAATAAAAAAGGGTACTTTTTGGCATAAGGGTTGGTGCGTGAGCAGTGGTTAATTAAAAAAACAAGTAAATACTGGTATTATATGTGTTTATATTGTATCTGCTAATGTAGTTATGTTGTAGTTGATAGGTCAAAATGCCAAATATTGACAATAGCTCTGGTACACGTAGTATATACATTTATACACTAAAGATGGACTCAAATGGCTGACGCACATCGTCTTCATTATCAGGTGAAAAAGCTCCGGCAGCAAGTCTGTTTGAGCAGAAGGCAGCAGTCGGCAGTTTTGAGCAGCAGCATCCAGTGAAGGTGGTCTACTACCGCGCCCTCTACCCATTTGACGCTCGCAGCCACGACGAGATCAGCATCGCCCCCGGCGACGTCATCATGGTATGAACACATGCGCCTCCCACAGCAGCGCGTGTCGGTGTCTCCTCTTAACGCTCTGCTCTCCTCTCTGCTGTGCCGACTGAAGGTTAAGGGGGAATGGGTAAGTTCTTGGCCCCGCCCCCTTGTTGTGCTTTCCACCAGTCACAAGAACGCAGACTTCATCTTCACCTTCACTCATACGCCATTTAAATGTCCTTAACCTGGCCTGGTGTTGTCCTTGACTAATTTTGATGTGCTGTGCAAAACGGTAAATAAGAAACCCCAGGGCTGTTCCGAGTATTGGCCTATAACGATATTAATTAGTGGTGTGGAACGTTAGAAAAGGTTTGATAGTGAAATGAGTCAAACTGAGAACAATGGTAGCTATGAAAAACACTAACCTGTTTATTATTAATTGTCTTTAAGCTGAAGTGGAGTGGTAATTATTATTTTGGCCACAAATTCATGAAGTTAAGCTCATGGCGGAGTAATGAATGATGCGGACTTGTTTGTTACTGGATACTTTCTAACACACCTCTGCCTCGTAGACTCTGTGTGTGTAAGTCTTATGCAACTATAATTATTTGATACTTGTTTATATTGACAAATGTGCTGTTTTATTGTTCAATGATTATTACGTATGTCTAGCTTGTGTGAAAGTGTGTGCTTAGCTGTTGTGTAGCTGCATGCTCCTAGTAGCCTATAGCCTACAATGTTTACTTTTAGTAAAATAAGTAATTATGTGCTTGTTGGAGGACATTTAACTGGCTGTCCAGCTTTGCACAAGCTTGTATCGCATACTTGCCAACCTTGAGACCTCCGATTTCGGGAGGGGGTGGGGCGGGGCGTGGTTGGGGGCGTGGTTAAGAGGGGAGAAGTATATTGACAGCGAGAATTCACCAAGTCAAGTATTTCATGCATATACAGTATATATATATATATATATATATATATATATATATATATATATATATATATATATATATATTTATATTTATCTACAACCTGAAAATATGCAAACAAAACTGTGTTTAGATAATTGATACTTCAAACTTGCATAAATAAATATTAAGGAATATAACATAATTTGGCTTCTGAAAGTTTCAAAATGTAATGAATAAAATGCTAAAGTTGTTGATAAACAAGCAATTATTTTAATAATTAAATATGGTCATTTTAAATGAATTATTATGATAATTTAAAATCAATTATTTCAAATATGTTTATTTTAATGTATAATTCTATGGCTGGATGTAATAAGGAGTCAGGAAAAAATACAAATAAAAATACAATTAATTTTGATGTTTTTAGCTAAATATAGTAAACATGTATTTAGTTGTTTTTTTTGTAAATTAATAAATATATATTTATTTTTAGGTAAGATAAACATAATAATACAATTTATCTCTAGTCTGGATGATTTAGTTCTTGTCACCCTGTTGTCCTCCCATCATGAAAAAAGGCTGTCCTCACTCAGGTCCGCATGGAGCTGGAGGGGGCGTGGCTTCCAGCTCCGGCTGAAAATCGGGAGATTTTCGGGAGAATATTTGTCCCGGGAGGTTTTCGGGAGAGGCGCTGAATTTCGGGAGTCTCCCGGAAAATTCGGGAGGGTTGGCAAGTATGTTGTATCGCACATTATAGTGCGATACAAGGCGATATAATTCGATTTCTTTGCCGATATCAGACATGTCGTCATCGGATTGGGAAAACCGCAAAAAAACGCCAGCTTGTCCATAAATAAAACTTCAAAAAAAATTATTTTTAAAGGTGTCTTATGTAGACAAACGTACAGGTTTGGAGAAAATAAATGACGTCCACACTTAAAAAGGGTTTAAAAAAATGACTGCAGCTTACTTTTGCTTGTAATAAGCAAAAAAAATCAGCCACTGGAAAAAAAATCAAAATTCAAAAAAGTCAAAATTGCCTTGAAATAAGTCATTATATTTAAGCTTTGATAACGTAAAAGTGATCTTGAAATGATCAATTAAAACTTTTTATTGGCTATACTTCCTAGTATTATGACGTTTTGTGTTTTATAACAAACTTGTGTTGCTCTAAAGTAGTATTTTTTCTCCTTAGAAGATCTATTGCATAAAAACAAGTTCTTACATCTCACTGAACATTTATTAGGGGATTATGACTTGAATTAAGTTTGTTTTCGATATTTTGACCAGAAAATTGAATTCTATATTTGGTGATATTGTGAGTTTTTCTACTGCATTCAAGCAAACATAATTGTTGAGCATTTGTTTGTACTCCATATGTAACAAATAAGTAAGTACAAAAAAAAAATATATATATATATAAAGTAGTAAATAAATAAATTAAAAACATAAATAAATAAGGTTCTCATAAGTAAATAGTAGAGCTTTTAAAAAAAAAATCTGATTAATCACACTCTTGAACTTGGATTAATCACAATTAATCACAGGTTATTATTTGTTTGCATAAGTAACATTTGCTTCAAATACCCCAATGTTTGTTTACAAATGCAATTTTGTAGCCAGGATGGCATACAGCCAGGCATTAAAAGATAGACCTAAAAATTAGCGACCATCTATCTTCACTATGACGTCACTTTCGTCACTTGATTGACATTTGCGGCACACAAGGATCTTGCGAGCTCTGTCTTAAGAAATAATACGACTGCCAGGAATTTATTTCAACAGACTCTCACGCCGTACGAGCGTCAAGAGTTAGTCACCTGAAATGGTTTTCCAACAGTCTTGAAGGAATTAGCTCATTGAGAGAATGCCATAAGTGTGCAAAACAGTAATCAAAGCAAAGGGTGGCTATTTTGAAGAAACTAGAATACAAAACGTGTTTTCAGTTATTTCACCTTTTTTTGTTAAGTACATAACTCCACATGTGTTCATTCTTAGTTTTGATGCCTTCAGTGACAATCTACAATGTAAATAGTCATGGAAATTAAAAAAACGCATTGAATGAGGAGAAGGTGTGTCCAAACCTTTGGCCTGTACTGTATTTATAGTCAATATGTATATTTAAAAGTAACATGTTTTCCTTCACTCCTTATTTTCGCAGTGTTGTGCACTTTTATGCACACAATATAAAAATTGCAAAACAAATCACAATTTTGGAGAGAAAAATATCAATTAGGTTTTTTTTGTCAAAATCCTGCAGCCCTACTCTGTTTGCTGTCCTTGTAGCGTTCATGCTGGCGGCGCCATCCTCAAGTTCATGTTTCGCTTTGAGATGCTGTTTTGAACTTGAAGTGCGCCGATTATAAGAAAGTTTGTCGCTGCAATACTGACTAACGACCAATGTTCCCTCTAAGGTGCGCGCCTGTGCAATTGCGCACTGCTCAAGTGTCCTCTGCGCACGGCAAATCTATGCCACGCACAAAATCAAATAAAAAAATAAGCGCAAAACAATTTTCGACACGACACGGACACGACAGAGAAAACAGTTTTCGTCATCATTGTTCAAATATTGTAACTTCTGTCGAGACGCTTTGAGGACATGAATTCCATTGATCACTTTACTGAGCAAAACTCTTTATTGTCGGCCATAAACACATCACCAAAACATTAGTAAAAAAAATTATATCTAGCAAAACTGGTCATTTTCTGCAGTACAAACCAGACCAAAAGCAACTTTGCTATATCAACAGCAGCCGCTCGCTCTTTCTCACTTGCGCCAACACTTGCACATATGGCACTTAGCCAGTGATGCGTTTACACCCACACAAAAAGTCGGACAACTCCAACACCACACTTAAAGTGTAATTCCAGGTCGTTACACTATTATTTACCAATCAAATGTGTGCTTATTCTAGTGTCATTTATTAGGAATCTTAATTTATAAATATTACGGTAATCATGAAATGCTGTTAGTATATTAAATAAATACTAATAAAAATATATTTTTTACAAACAGGAAGTTGCAGGAGTGTATACATGATCCCCTGCTTACATCTCATTGTGCAACATGTGAATGTTTTAATGGGAACTAAATGCAATGTCTGAAAGGGGTACATGTTATTTCCAAAGCAGGACCTCCACCCAGACAAACAATACAAGTACACAGTTCATGAAAAACAATATTTTTTGTTATTGTCATTGTAAGTGGGCCTAAACACTTATATTAGAAAATAACCTCATGGAAATGACTGCTGTCATTTGATTATAATAATGAGAATGTTGTCTGTCTATCTGTGTTGGCCCTGCGATGAGGTGGGGACTTTTCCAGGGTGTACCCCACCTTCCGCCCGAATGCAGCTGAGATAGGCTCCAGCGACCCCGAAAGGGACAAGCGGTAGAAAATGAATGGATGGATGGAGAATTAACTTGTTATTTAGTCAGGTTTGGGACAAGTGTGCTGCGGGTGTAGCCACAGTGTGCACGTCTGATGTTGCTCACATGGGCTCCACTGAATGCTCAGGGAGTTTTTGCGTTTGCTCACACACATGAAAAATTAGAGGGAACATTGCTACCGACCTCAGTTTTATCTAACGTTCCGTCTGAGTTTGTTTTGAAGGACGCAGAGCACATCGCTCAAACTGTCATCCCACTGGCGTGTGCGATGTGCGCCACCTTACTACTGTATGTAGGCATTAGCCAGGCCTCCCTCGCCCGCCTGCAGCTCGTTCAGAACTCTGCTGCTCGTCTGCTAACACAGACCCGCAGACGTGAGCACATCACCCCTATTTTAGCGTCCCTTCACTGGCTCCCTGTGCGTTATCGAATCAATTTTAAACTCCTTTTATTTGTTTTTAAATGTCTAAACAACCTCGCGCCAACCTATCTCTCAGACCTCCTTCAGCCTTACTGCCCCACCCGATCCTTAAGATCAGCCGATCAGCTGCTGTTGACGGTCCCTGACACAAGGCTGAAGCTTAGAGGTGACAGAGCTTTCGCCATTGCTGCTCCCAAGCTCTGGAACGACCTACCTCTGAGTGTTAGACACGCCTCCTCTCTTCCTGTTTTTAAATCTCTCTTAAAAACATACTTTTATTCCATGGCTTTTAACACTGAGTGATATCCATCCTGCAATGGCGCCCCATAATACACCTGCTGTGAACCTGTTTTTATGTTTTTATTTATTCTATTTTGCCCAACCAGTCTACATGTGCTTTGTGGACTTGGAGAAGGCATTCGACCGTGTCCCTCGGGAAGTCCTGTGGGGAGTGCTCAGAGAGTATGGGGTAGCGGACTGTCTGATTTTGGCGGTCCGCTCCCTGTATGATCAGTGTCAGAGCTTGGTCCGCATTGCCGGCATTGAGTCGGACACGTTTCCAGTGAGGGTTGGACTCCGCCAAGGCTGCCCTTTGTCACCGATTCTGTTCATAACTTTTATGAACAGAATTTCTAGGCGCAGTCAAGGCGTTGAGGGGATCCGGTTTGGTGGCTGCAGGATTAGGTCTCTGCTTTTTGCAGATGATGTGGTCCTGATGGCTTCATCTGGCCAGGATCTTCAGCTCTCGCTGGATCGGTTCGCAGCCGAGTGTGAAGCGACTGGGATGAGAATCAGCACCTCCAAGTCCGAGTCTATGGTTCTCGCCCGGAAAAGGGTGGAGTGCCATCTCCGGGTTGGGGAGGAGACCCTGCCCCAAGTGGAGGAGTTCAAGTATCTCGGAGTCTTGTTCACGAGTGATGGGAGAGTGGATCGTGAGCTCGACAGGCGGATCGGTGCGGCGTCCTCAGTAATGCGGACGCTGTATCGATCCGTTGTGGTGAAGAGGGAGCTGAGCCGGAAGGCAAAGCTCTCAATTTACCGGTCGATCTACGTTCCCATCCTCACCTATGGTCATGAGCTTTGGGTTATGACCGAAAGGACGAGATCACGGGTACAAGCGGCCGAAATGAGTTTCCTCCGCCGGGTGGCGGGGCTCTCCCTTAGAGATAGGGTGAGAAGCTCTGTCATCCGCAGGGAGCTCAAAGTAAAGCCGCTGCTCCTCCACATCGAGAGGAGCCAGATGAGGTGGTTCGGGCATCTGGTCAGGATGCCACCCGATCGCCTCCCTCGGGAGGTGTTTAGGGCATGTCCGACCGGTAGGAGGCCACGGGGAAGACCCAGGACACGTTGGGAAGACTATGTCTCCCGGCTGGCCTGGGAACGCCTTGGGATCCCCCGGGAAGAGCTGGACGAAGTGGCTGGGGAGAGGGAAGTCTGGGCTTCCCTGCTTAGGCTGCTGCCCCCGCGACCCGACCTCGGATAAGCGGAAGAAGATGGATGGATATTTATTCTATTTTATTTATTTATTTTTTATCGTGTTCTGTTCGTGTTGTGTTGTGTTTGCTCGGTACTCGTATTATCTTTTAACCTGCCCATTGTACAGCACTTTGGCTACCCCCTGTGGTAAATTTTAAATGTGCTTTATAAATAAAGTTGATTTGATTGATTTGATTTGATTACTTCGGTCAAAACAAACACTGTGATTCATCTTCATTCATTTATGAAACCACGGTAAAAAAAAAATCATATTAATCACATGTGATAACTCATTAATGTTGACAGCCCAAGTTAAGTAAGTTATGAGTCTCATTAATAAGATTACCTTGTGAGTGACAAAACTTTGGGGTCTTTTCAATTGAAATTATGCAAACTATTCATTTACTATGATTAATTGTGATTGCACAAACTTCAAAAGTGTGATTAATCAGAGATCAGAGCAGGTTAAGCTCCATCACTTGACTGAAGTGACTCATTGTTACCTTCACATTAATTGTCTGCATATAACACATTTCAAAGTGTGACATTAATCCACCATGCAGGGGTTCAGCAGTACTGGCCAACACTAGTGCAGCAACCTTGTGCGTTGACGTTAAAGTGCCTGTCATGTGACTGCTTAACGGTCTCCCCTGCCCCGATAGGTGGACGAGTCACAGACGGGTGAGCCCGGTTGGCTGGGAGGAGAGCTCCGAGGGCGGACGGGGTGGTTCCCAGCGAATTACGCCGAGCGAATACCAGACAGCGAAGCGCCTATCAGCCTGCGTGCATCCGCCTCAGCGACTCCCACCTCCATCCAGCAGCCCATCAGCACGCCGCCCCCCGCGCCCGGACCGGCCTCATCCTCCACGTCGTCCGCTAACAGTAACTGGGCCGACTTCAGCACCACGTCAGTCTTTCTGGCTTCACTGCATCATTGATATTTGGTGATTTAAAGCAGGGATGCGCAAATTTGGCCTATTGTGCCATTTAATTTGGCCCGCCAAAGGGTGGCTAATACATATTCATACTGACCTCTTTCAAGCTGCACCATCGTGATGGCAAGTCCGCAGATCTCCACTGTAAAAGTCTGTTAAAAGCTGGCAGCTCAGTCGCCAGAAATTGACCTTAAAATCATCAGTGCTACTATTGTTTTCCATTTACAGGACTGCACTGTAAAGACGGGGAACGTAGAATTTACGGTAAAAATCAGTGATGGGCAGTAACAAGCTACTTGTAGCGAAGCTACGTAGCTTAGCTCCATTTCCCAGTAGCTGAGTGGTACACTGCAAAAAGTCAGTGTTCAAAAACAAGAAAAAAATATATAAAAATTAGGGGTATTTTATTTGAACTATGCAAAATTATCTGCCAATAGAACAAGAAAATTTGGCTTGTCAAGACTTTCCAAAACAAGTAAAATTAGCTAATGAACCCAAAAATACGTTAAAATTTCACTTTTCTTGGTAGAAAAAGAAGAGACCTTTTTGCTCAATATGTTGAAAAATATTCTTAAATTAAGTAAGTGCTAGTGCCATTATCTTGACATAATGATATGCGCTCGGCATCATCATGATTTTTTTAAAGAAATTACTAAGTTAAAAAAGTAGTTTTATACTTGAGAGTGTTAATGACACAGTTTTGCATCAGTTGATATTCTAATTTCAAGCATGCATACTTGCCAACCCTCCCGAATTTTCCGGGAGACTCCCGAAATCCAGCGCCTCTCCCGAAAACCTCCCGGGACAAATATTCTCCCGAAAATCTCCCGATTTTCAGCCGGAGCTGGAGGGGGCGTGGCCTCCAGTGAGGACAGCCTTTTTTTTAACGACGGGAGGACAACAGGGTGACAAGAACTAAATCATCCAGACTAGAGATAAATTGTATTATTATGTTTATCTCACCTAAAAATAAATATATTTATTAATTACAAAAAAAAACTTAAATACTTTTTTACTATATTTTGCTAAAAACATCAAAATTAATTGTGTTTTTATTTGTATTTTTTCTGACTCCTTATTACATCCAGCCATAGAATTATACATTAAAATAAACATATTTGAAATAATTAATTTTAATTATCATAATAATTCATTTAAAATGACCATATAATTCATTTAAAATGACCATATTTAATTATTAAAATAATTGCTTGTTTATCAACAACTTTAGCATTTTATTCATTACATTTTGAAGCTCTCAGAAGCCAAGTTATGTTATATTCCTTAAGATTTATTTATGCAAGTTTGAAGTATCAATGATCTAAACACAGTTTTGTTTGCATATTTTCAGGATGTAGATATATATATATATATATATATATGTATATGTATGAAATACTTGGTGAATTCTAGCTGTCAATATACTCCTCCCCTCTTAACCACGCCCCCGTCCCACCCCTGACCACGCCCCCCACCCCCACCCCCACCTCGCGAAATCGGAGGTCTCAAGGTTGGCAAGTATGAGCATGTTTTACTCAATATAGGTCATAAAATCTCAGCAACAAGCTGTAATATCTTACTGAGATCATTTAGGACCAAAACCCTTAAAACAAGTAAAACACTCTAACATAAAATCTGCTTAGTGAGAACAATTATCTTATCAGACAGAAAATAAGCAAATATCACCCTTATTTGAGATATTTAATCTTACTTAGATTTCAGTTTTTGCAGTGTAGCTAAGCTACTTTCTGATGACCTGGATGAATGAGAACATCCATCCATACATGCGGAGAAAATTCATGATTGGTTGGTGTTCGCATGATGAGTCACAATTGGCTAAGAACATGATGGACTGGCCAATCAGAGGCAACATAAGGCGGGTCATCGAAACCAGGAAGCAAAATCATAACAGATACGCACTTATGTCACATGACGACGAGGGAGTCGGAGACAGAGGGACGCTTCAAGCTGACCACTCAAAAATAAATAAACATACTTGAAAATGGCAGAGGAATTCTCTCCCGCAGATTAGATTTTTCCTTTAATGATGAAGAAAAGGAAACTCACAATAATGCGTGTCCTTCGCTATATTTAGACAAATGTATGCATTTACAGAAAACAATGCCCAAAACCTTAGTTTTTTGTTGTTTTACTCTGTAAACCAAAATCATAACTGCTCTCTTCAATCGAAGACGTCCAACACAAATTTAGGAACACACATTCAAGTGAATTGAGTTCATGAAAAGTTTAACTGCATATAACCATTAGCAACTGTTCCCAAACAACACACAAGTCTTTTTTTTTTTGTCAAGATATAGATAAAGGCTGTTTTTTTAATGTAGGTAGAGTAAATGAATAACATTATAGGGGTGGGCCAAACTAAAAATAAATACATACAGTGGGGTGCGGGGACCCCTAGTGGTAGTTGTAGGGCAGGGGTCGGGAACCTTTTTGGCTGAGAGAGCCATGGAAGCCAAATATTTTAAAATGTATTTCCGTGAGAGCCATGTAATATTTTTTAACGCTGGATACAACTAAATGCGTGCATTTTTAAGTAAGACCAACATTAGAGTATAACACGTCTATTATTCTTTTTAATAACATTTTCATTCTGAAGCTAACTAATAATGTATAAAATACTAACAGATGCGGTAGAAAACTGATGCATGGATTAAAATGCATGAGACTGTTTTATATTTTGAACGTTATTTTTAACACTGATTGCCAGTGGAATTATTATTTATTACTTATTGTGCTAAGCAATGTCAGCTAAGATTAATCTGAGAGCCAGATGCAGTCATCAAAAGAGGCACATCTGGCTCTAGAGCCATAGGTTCCCTACCCCTGTTGTAGGGTGTCCCCAGCTAAATGACAGATAGTTAATAGTACTATTTGTACACTCTCAGTTACATGAACATTGATATTATACATGTGGGCCCATAGATAGAAAAGCCGTTAAATGCGAGTCTGTAGCTTAATGCATGTCACACTGGAGTGTGTATGTATGTATCGATATATAATTATTATAATTTTAAAAAGTTACTGTATTTTTCGGACTATAAGTCGCAGTTTTTTTTCATAGTTTGGCCGGGCTCCAGTCCTATTTATATATGGTTTTTTCCTTCTTTATTATGCATTTTCGGCAGGTGCGACTTATACTCCAGTGCGACTTATACTCCGAAAAATACGGTACTTGTAGCTTAGCTTACTACATTCTCCAAGTAGCTTGTCCATCATTAGTGAAAAGTTGCAGCTCACTTGCCAGAATTTTGCGCTAATCATAGCAGTAGTACTGTTTTTCAATATATTGGTAAAAAAAAATGGCTATAGATTTTACAAAAAAACTGGAATTTTAACGTAAAAACAGCAGTGGTACAGTTTTTCAATTTACAGTAATTTGGTGTGAAAACAACAGTACATTTCATGGTAAAATTCCAGTGACTGAGCTGCCAAATCTATAGATTTTTAAAATGTATTTTACAGGCCAACTAGTTGAATTTGAGACCCCCGCTTTACAGTAAAGATGTGAGTGTTTGGCGCTCTATGGAAAGGGATCATCTTCGCCCACGTTCTTTAGAGAAAACCTAAATGCTTGGAAATTTAGCATCCTCCTTATGTCTAATGTAAAGTTTGAAAGCGATGGGATGAAACATGGAGGAGGAGTTGGTTGGAAATGGCAAAAATCTGCCGAATGTGCATGAAAGATTTAAAAGCTGCATGTTAACTGAATTAGGAACATGACTTACTGTATATACGGCGGTATGAGGCTAAATTCCTCACTGGCAGTGCTGTTGCATTGAAAAAAAAAAAAGCTGCACATTTTCGCTTTGGCCCTTAGAGGCAAAATGTGTGGGCAACCCCTGATCTAAAGAGACATTGTGATGTTTGATGTGTGTGTCATAGCTGGCCCTCAAATACCAGCAGCCAGACAGACAGCGAGGGATGGGACGCATGGCCAACCTCCTCAGCCGCTCCAAATCCATCCCTGAGCGTGCCCTCTGCACAGCAGCGGCAGCGCTCCGCCTTCACGCCGGCCACCATGACGACAGGCTCCTCCCCCTCCCCCGTGCTCGGACAGGGGGAGAAGGTGGAGGGTCTGCAGGCTCAGGCCTTGTACCCCTGGAGGGCCAAGAAGGACAACCACCTCAACTTCAACAAAAACGAGGTGAGAACGATCCGACTTTTGCCTGCCACTCACGCGGACGGGGTTGAGTCGGGCGACTTTGGCTAGACGCCATTTTGTTGTCTCACAGATCATAACGGTGTTGGAGCAGCAGGACATGTGGTGGTTGGGGGAACTGCAGACTGGACAGAGAGGCTGGTTCCCCAAGAGCTACGTGAAGCTCATCTCCGCCACCATGATGCCGCCGGTCGCTGTGTCAGCGCGCAGTAACAACAGGTACAGGTCAAAGGTCATCCTTTTACTTGAGACTACACTGGAACCTCGATTTACAAACTCAATTGGTTCTTGAACATAGTTCGTAAAACAAAAAGTCTGTATAATGAAGCAAATTTCTTTAATCCAATCCACTTTATTTATATAGTAGAATGTTTCCAAAGTGCTGCACAGCCATGTTAAAAACCATATTAAAAACAATATTATGCTCCACCAATGACTGAATAAAAACAAAAAAATAAATAAATATAAAACCAATATAAAAACAATATACAAATAAATATGATTAAAGGGGAACATTATCAGCAGACCTATGTAAGCGTCAATATATACCTTGATGTTGCAGAAAAAAGACCATATTTTTTTTTAACCCATTTCCGAACTCTAAATGGGTGAATTTTGGCGAATTAAACGCCTTTCTAATATTCGCTCTCGGAGCGATGACGTCACAACGTGGCGTCACATCGGGAAGCAATCCGCCATTTTCTCAGACACCGAGTCAAATCAGCTCTGTTATTTTCCGTTTTTTTCGACTGTTTTCCGTACCTTGGAGACATCATGCCTCGGAGGGTGTAACAACACGAACAGGGACGGATTCAAGTTGCACCAGTGGCCCAAAGATGCGAAAGTGGCAAGAAATTGGACGTTTGTTCCGCACACTTTACCGACGAAAGCTATGCTACGACAGAGATGGCAAGAATGTGTGGATATCCTGCGACACTCAAAGCAGATGCATTTCCAACGATAAAGTCAAAGAAATCTGCCGCCAGACCCCCATTGAATCTGCCGGAGTGTGTGAGCTATTCAGGGACAAAGGACCTCGGTAGCACGGCAAGCAATGGCGGCAGTTTGTTCCTGCACACAAGCGAGCTAAACCCCTTATCGACCCTAGCTTCCCTGGCCTGCTGACATCAACTCCAAAACTGGACAGATCAGCTTTCAGGAAAAGAGCGCGGATGAGGGTATGTCTACAGAATATATTAATTGATGAAAATTGGGCTGTCTGCACTCTCAAAGTGCATGTTGTTGCCAAATGTATTTCATATGCTGTAAACCTAGTTCATAGTTGTTAGTTTCCTTTAATGCCAAACAAACACATACCAATCGTTGGTTAGAAGGCGATCGCCGAATTCGTCCTCGCTTTTTCCCGTGTCGCTGGCTGTCGTGTCGTTTTCGTCGGTTCAAACCGATATGGCTCAATAGCTTCAGTTTCTTCTTCAATTTCGTTTTCGCTACCTGCCTCCACACTACAACTATCCGTTTCAATACATTCGTAATCTGTTGAATCGCTTAAGCCGCTGAAATCCGAGTCTGAATCCGAGCTAATGTCGCTATAGCTTGCTGTTCTTTCCGCCATGTTTGTTTGTGTTGGCATCACTGTGTGACGTCACAGGAAAATGGACGGGTGTTTATAACGATGGTTAAAATCAGGCACTTTGAAGCTTTTTTAGGGATATTGCGTGATGGGTAAAATTTTGAAAAAAACTTCGAAAAATATAATAAGCCACTGGGAACTGATTTTTAATGGTTTTAACCATTCTGAAATTGTGATAATGTTCCCCTTTAAAACTATTTCAAAGGGTAAAACCAATTAAAACAGTAAATAGAAATCACAATTTATTAAAAAACAAACACATAAAGAAACAATATAAAATATGCCTCATAAAAGTCTGTATTTTAGTGTATTTTTGTAGACTTTGAACTACGGCTGGGTGGATAAAACACTGTCAATATATATCGCGATAGGTACATAATCAAAATCAATTTCAAAAATGTGTTCGGTAAAACGTTTGATAAATATATGTTTTTTAGTCGTAAAAAAACGGAAGTTGCAAAGCAAGGTTGGTTGCATGAACAAAGGCACCAGTGGTCTGGTAACCTAGCAAAACAGGAAGTGATCACTGATCAGTGGGAGTGACACACCAACAGCCAATCAGGTAACAGTATCAGCTATAACGTTGATTCTTTGCATGGAGTGAGAAGAGAAAGTCAAAATTAAGAAGTTGTGGATGAAAGAGGAAAAGTCACCCGGACTTAATGGCATTTTATTTATTTTTTTCACTCACCTCTTTTCTTTTCAACCCTCGTCCATTCCCTATTTGGGGATACGGAAACAACAGGTAGGAACGAGAGTGCAGGACAAAAAAAACGTGCAAAATATAACAAATGTATTACTTTAAAACCATAGCAATTTGGTCCAGTAATATTTAAATAATAATTATTGCATAACATAAATGTATTTCCATACTGAAATAAAAATAACAAATGTTACACTGCTGTAACTTCCTAGCACTAAACCTGTAGACAATAGTTCTTTGCAGGTTTCTCTGTTTACATTTTCACACTATTTTCTTACACTTTATTATGCATTCCTTACGTATTCCTTATTTCTGCACTTTCATTTTAAGAGCTTATTGTTAGGTGTTCAATGTGATTTTACTATTTTGTTGACATTGTTTGAGTGTGTTTAATGCTTGTGTTGGCATTTTCTTCCCTTTCTGCCTTGGCGCGTGTGTGCCTTCAAAGACAGGCTGCTTAACAAGAGTAGCCCTTCTTGCCGCTGTGAAATAAATCTGCCTTGGCAATTTTTGTTTCCAGAAAATTCCGGTCTCATCACAATGAAAACTGTCTGCGGTACGAAGCCTGCGTCGATGATTCTCCCATACTTCTGAGTGCCATTAATGTAGTGATTGCCAATAGTCCTTTATAAGTCCACAGCAAATCCCTCCTCCTTTCCAGGCTGGTTTGTTGGTTTTGTACAGCTATATTGAGTCAGCAAAATAGATATACCTTGGTGAATGGCAAAAGAAACACTGACTAGGCATGTCCTGTGCAGAAAGTGCCTCCGCAACAATGCTGCGCCCTGCGTGAAACGAAATGAATGACTGATTGAAGCGCTTGTACACGAAGGCGTATTTGGCTCGGTCTAAAAGTTTGTGAACCAAAAAGTTCGTAAATTGAGGTTCCACTGTACTGAAAGCTACGTGAAGTGAAGTGAATTATATTTATATAGCGCTTTTCTCTAGTGACTCAAAGCGCTTTACATAGTGAAACCCAATATCTAAGTGACATTTAAACCAGTGTGGGTGGCACTGGGAGCAGGTGGGTAAAGTGCCTTGCCCAAGGACACAACGGCAGTGACTAGGATGGCAGAAGCGGGAATCGAACCTGGAACCCTCAAGTTGCTGGCACGGCCGCTCTACCAACCGAGCTATACCGATTTTCTTCGCTGACGACCAGAAAGCAAATAGTTTTGATTAAACGTGTGTTATGGCGCCACCTTTTGGACAGCCAGGTAAATGCCTACAGGCGTTTCCTCCTGTTTTTTTGAGCCGGAAGTACAAGTGCCGTTCCGTCTTGTAATCGTCCATAGCGTCACCATGGAGTTATTGAGTCTGTTTAGCTGATTGGAGAGCTAGCTTGTGTAGCTAGCGGGTCCATGAAGATGACTTCTGTTTTGTTTGATCGTCCGTTTTACTGCCGTGTTACAGACAATTAAGGTATGTAAATAAACATAAGATATTTATGTGTAAATAACTTATTTCACAACCTATACATCTGTAGCTTATAGTCCGGTGCGGCTAATTTGTGGGGGGAAAAAAGTTTTTTCCTCTAAGAATTTAGTGGGTGCGGCCCTTTAGTCCGAAAATTACGGTAGTTACCGCTTCACGGCCTGCAGTGCAAAGAAAAAAAGCGCTGCGATTACAAAAAAAAAAGAAGAAAAAAAAAGATGGCTCGACGGCTCCTCACAGTGACACTACGTGACTATTGTGTTAAAGCTGATAAACACTCAACAAATGACTTTAGATAACATTATGGTGCTTTTTGTTTTCTCAGTGAAACCACGTTGCCAGAAAGCCCCCCCAACGGAAAACGCCCATCCCCCACCCTGGTCAAGCCCACAGAGTCTGGGGAAGGTAACCTCCACATTGAAGCATCGGCATGATTTCAGTTGTGTGACCTGGTCCTCCTGCGTGTCTGCACAGAGTATGTCGCCATGTACACGTACGAGAGCAGCGAGCAGGGCGACCTGAGTTTTCAGCAGGGGGACGTCGTCATGGTGACCAGGAAGGAGGGAGACTGGTGGACGGGCATGGTCGCGGGCAAGACCGGAGTCTTCCCGTCCAACTACGTCAAACCGCGAGACTCGTCGTCAGAGGTGAGATGATCCTCAGAGGCTATTGAAAGTCCACAGGGACAACCTCAACCTCAACCTCCTCATGCTCTCTCAGGGAGTGCATGTACCAAATTCCAAGCTGCTGTTTTGAGGCATGTTAAAAAAAAAAAGCACTTTGTGACTTCAATAATAAATATAGCAGTGCCATTTTGGCATTTTTTTCCATAACGTGAGTTGATTTATTTTGGAAAACATTGTTACATTGTTTAATGCATCCAGCGGGGCATCACAACAAAATTAGGCATAATAATGTTTTAATTCCACGACTGTATATATCGGTATCGATTGATATCGGAGTCGGCAATTAAGAGTTGGACAATATTGGATATCGGCAAAAAAGCCATTATCGGACATCTCTACTCATGACCCCCTAATTGAAGAGGCTGGACCGCACAGTAATCAATTAAAAACGACGCTTGTGTTTATTAAGTTGCTTTTTGTTGAGAACAAAAAAAGAGTAAAGATGCCCATGAATGCATTGAAGACTTTTATTTGACTTTGTTTGTGTCTCCAGTCTTTAGGACCAGCAGGGAAGACGGGCAGCCTAGGAAAGAAACCAGGTAAAGGCACACGTGCACATGCATGCGCTCAACATTGCACACTCTAATGTGTTAAGGTGTGGCGACTTTTATTTTATTTTGTAGTAGTAGTAGCAACTTCCTTGCTCATTTACGGAGTCCAGTCAACTTCCTTTGTTTGCACTTAATCAAACTGCGCAAGCAAGTGTCGTCGAGGCCACATCGGGGCCTGTGCGCGTTCATACTGGATTCTGATAAAGATCACATTTTACTTGCAGTCTAGACAACTATCTCCAATAAATCAGATTTTGAAGGCCTGCAGCCTAAATGTATTCTTTGTCTCTGTGGGTGGAGGCAGGGCCGCATGCACATATATACACACGCGCACACAGAACTTCAGCCTTGTTACTAAACTTGAAATGCCTCAGTAAAAATGATCCGAATCAGTCCCAAAATTTAAAGACTTGTTCCTCATCCCATTTCTGACATTTCCGGAAAGTTTCATCCAAATCCGCACTTTTTTTGTGGAGTTATTTTTAGTAATGTGGCTAAAAGTAAAAGATCACAGTTTACTTGCAGTCTAGACAATTAATTCGAATAAATCAGATTTTGAAGGCCTGCAGCCTAAATGTCGTCTTTGTCTCTGTGGGTGGAGGCGGGGGCCGCACGCACATGTATACACACACACACACACACACACACACACACACACACACACACACACACACACACGCACACACAGAACTTCAGCCTTGTTACTGAACTTGAAATGCCTGAGTAGAAATAATCTGAATCAGCCCCAAAATCTAAAGACGTGTTCCTTATCCCATTTCTGACATTTCCTGAAAGTTTCATCCAAATCCGCACTTTTTTTTTTTTGGAGTTATTTTTAGCAATGTGCATACTTGCCGACCTTGAGACCTCCGATTTCGGGAGGTGGGGGAGGGGGTGGGGGTGGGGGTGGGCGTGGTCGGGGTGGGACGGGGGCGTGGTTGGGGGCGTGGCTAAAAGGGGAGGAGTATATTTGCAGCTAGAATTCACCAAGTCAAGTATTTCATATATATATATATATATAAATATATATATATATATATATATATATATATATATATATATATATATATATATATATATATATACAAGAAATACTTGACGTTCAGTGAATTCTAGCTATATATATATATATATATATATTTTTATTTTTTATTTTATTATTATTATTTTTTAATTATATATATATATATATATATATTTTATTATATATATATATATATATATATATATATATATATATATATATATATATATATATAAAATAAATACTTGAATTTCAGTGTTCATTTATTTACACATATACACACACATAACACTCATCTACTCATTGTTGAGCTAAGGGTCGAATTGTCCATCCTTGTTCTATTCTCTGTCACTATTTTTCGAACCATGCTGAACACCCTCTCTGATGATGCATTGATGTGTGGCACGCACAAAAGTGCTTTCATCAAATGCACTAGATGGCAGTATTGTCCTGTTTAAGAGTGTCACAACATTGCTGTTTACGGCAGACGAACTGCTTTACGGTATACAAAAAAGTGACTGCTGTTGTTGTGTGTTGTTGCCACGCTGGGAGGACGTTAATGAAACTGCCTAACAATAAACCCACATAAGAAACCAAGAACTCGCCCTCCATCATTCTATAGTTATAACGTGATTTGGCAGGTACGCTTTTTTATATTGTGGAGGACCTGAGTCCGCCTGAATTTCGGGAGAAAATTTGTCCCGCGAGGTTTTCGGGAGAGGCGCTGAATTTCGGGAGTCTCCCGGAAAATCCGGGAGGGTTGGCAAGTATGGCAATGTGGCTAACTACGTAATTCACTCTACAACACAACACGTCACACTGTCATTGCTCTGCAACCCAACAGCATACTTTGTATGCTACAACTCGCAACTTTTTTTGGTCCCATGAGGATTATTGTGCAGTGATACTGGATAAATACGTAAAAGCACAGAGACTGAATCACCAACTTGTCTGATTCTTTGTTTGGGCACTCCGTTCCGCAGAATGATTCGCGGGAGAACGGACTGGTTTGTTACGTGCTATGTTTTGGTCGTACAATACCTAAGACAGATTATGGAAACTGGGGCAAACTTTTGTCGATCAAAAACCGATTCAGAAGAAAAGCGTGGCGTGTTTAACCGAGGTATCTCTGTGTATTAGTTACATTTGTATTTATATCACATTTTGTTTTATTAGTCCAGTGAAGTTGGTCCAAATATGACCATTTAATACTTGCTCCCCTGTCTCTTCATCAGAGATTGCCCAGGTCATCGCCCCCTACTGTGCGACAGGAGCCGAGCAGCTGACATTAGCGCCAGGCCAGCTCATCCTCATCAGGAAGAAGAACCCTGGGGGCTGGTGGGAGGGGGAACTTCAGGTACATTAGAACGCATTTAACACCCTCCAAAAATGCACATATTCTGCATTTATTTTTTCCATCTTTTACAAATCAGTTACATTTAAAGGTTAGAGGGCTGAAACTTGACCACATAGTTTTGGACAAATGTATCTTTAAAATGGCATCATGGCACTTTTTGCAAAGATATTCCAAATTAGAGATATTAATTTACTATACACTTAAGTTTTGGTTACCCATTAACTCCCATTGTAACACATATTTTTTAATATACTGAAATTCTGACATGTTATAATGCTTTCACTACAAATACTGAATGGATCTAAGCATCTCCTTTCCAAATACAAGGACAATTTGTCCTGGGTGTAATTGCACTTCTCAACCACTAGTTAATGGGAGAGACATATTATTCACATGTAGTGTTTTTGCATAAGTGTTCCTTCAAACTGAACGACTCAAATGCAATAAACAATGATCGTGGTGGGTTATTAATGCTACACAAAGGTGTGTAAAAGTGGTTTTGAAGACAATTCATACTTGCCAACCTTAAGACCTCCGATTTCGGGAGGTGGGGGGTGGGGGTGGGGGCGTGCTCGGGGGTGGGGCGGGGGGCGTGGTTAATATATATATATATATATATATATATATATATATATATATATATAAGAAATACTTGACTTTCAGTGAATTCTAGATATGTATATATATATATATATATATATATATATATATATATATATATATATATATAAAAGAAATACTTGAATTTCAGTGTTCATTTTTTTCCACATATACACACACATAACACTCATCTACTCATTGTTGAGTTAAGGGTTGAATTGTCCATCCTTGTTCTATTCTCTGTCACTATTTCAGAACACACACATTATACAAATATACATTATAAAATCAATAAGAACACGGGAGCTCTAATTTGGGAGTCTGAATTAGGATCAGAAGTCCCTATATAAACATTGCGTACTCACGTCGCCATTTTGTATTGATTACTGCAGCTGTGCACTGGATTCATTCACAAATACAAACTACAACTCACAAACACTTTAGAGTTAGGCTCCACCGTCAGAATGTGTACTTAAACTTATAAAGATCACATGGATATTATTCAGTGAGTTGATTCACCAAAACTAACCTGTTATCCAGGAGGAAAAAGCACACAGGATGTTTCAATTGTTCACAGACTGGTCACTCTCATCAGAATGACAAGACACTTCCGGTCTGCAGGTGATAGCATTCAATTGGGAAGAAACGCCCTACTGCCCCCTACTGACCAATGTGAATACTGATAAATGTGTAATGACAGCTCCAAAAACAAATTCAAACCACAAAATAAAATAAATAAATCAACACAAAAATGTGACACATTATGGGTGGGTCACATATGCATGTACAGTAGATGGCAGTATTGTCCTGTTTAAAAGTGTCACAACATTGCTGTTTACGGCAGACGAACTGCTTTACGGTAGACGGAAACTTGACTGCTGTTGTTGCGTGTTGTTACCGCGCTGGGAGGACGTTAATGAAACTGCCTAACAATAAACCCACATAAGAAACCAAGAACTCGCCCTCGATCATTAGCTGTTTATATTGTGGGAAAGCGGACGTGTGAACAGGCTGTCAACACGTCACTCAGGTCTGCATGGAGCTGGAGGGGGCGTGGCCTCCAGCTCCGCCTGAATTTCGGGAGATTTTCAGGAGAAAATTTGTCCCGGGAGGTTTTCGGGAGAGACGCTGAATTTCGGGAGTCTCCCGGAAAATCCGGGAGGGTTGGCAAGTATGAGACAATTTGTGTCCATTGTCAGTGCGTGTATGTGTAATACCGCCACAAAATCCATAGATGGCGACAGAGTATGTGGTTATGTAATTTCAAGTGGTGGCGTCTTCAATGTTATTTACGTTAAAACAAAGGTTAAAAAATAGGTGCAAATACCTTCCATCCATCCATTTTCTACCGCCTGTCCGTCCCGGGGGAGCCCATCCCAGCTGCACTTGGGGGGAAGGCGGGGTACACCCTGGGCAAGTCGCCGCCACCTCACCGCAGGGCCAACACAGGCAGACAAGCAATCACACTCACATTCACACATTGGGGACCATTTTGGTGTTGGTACCTGTAGAGAAAACCCATGCAGTTCCAGGGAGAACGTGCAAACTCCACACAGAAAGACTTTGAGCCCGGCAATCGAACCGCTGTGAAGCACGAGCGCTACCCCTGCTCCATCGTGCAACCCCATGCGAAACCTAATCTCAAATATTCCACTTTGAAACAATTTTTTTGGAAAACTCTATTTTGTGTTTTTCTCGTAATGGAAAAAAAAGTTATATATATATATATATATATATACACATTTAATTTATGTATTATTTATTTAAAAAAAAAAAAAAAAAATTTTTTAATTATATAAGGTACCGGTATATACTTTTTATTTATTTATTTATTTATTTATTTTTTTACAAAAACATAATACAATTTAAAAGACATAAAAAACAACTTAATATCTATGGATACGGCTGAAGCTGCTGAAAGATTTGAAGCGTTTAAAGTTTAAAAATAAATCATACACGATTTTAAACACTTTTAGAAGGAATAGTATTCATAATAGTAGTCACTAATTCAAAAATAATAATGCATGAAAATCACTGTTATAAATTATTACATTATTATGGGCTGTAATTACCTCATCTTAAGTATTCCAACTAATTTGGGGAAATATTGCATATTTTGGGATTTTCTGAAAAATAACACTTTTTTTTTTTACTTCTTTTTTTTTTACAAAGAGCATTAAACAATGAAAAAATAATAAAACTGTATATAAAAAAAAAAATTATAACTATGGATAGGTCTGAAGCTGTTGAAAATAATTTAATGTGTTGAAAGTTTAAAACAAAATAATATGTGACCAACTTACAACATTTTTCAGCTAAGTAGGGATAGTGTGAGTTTTTAGAAACAACACTCCTGTTCCAAAAATAATAAGTACCGTAATCAAAATCAGTGTTTTTATGAATATAGACCTATTAAAGGCTGTAATTACCTCATTTAAAGTATTCTCTTTGCAACTCCTCTTTGGAAAATATTACATATTTTGTGATTTTCCCCAAAATAATATTTATTTATTTATTTATTTATTTTTTCAAAAAGTACATAAAACATGGAAAAAAACATTACAACTTTATAAATACGTTATATCTACAGATAAGTCTGAAACTGTTGAATACATTTAAAGCATTGAAAGTTTAAAACAAAATAATATTTGACTCATATATAACAGTTTTTTGAGTGTGTCTGTTTTTCGGCTAAGTAAGGATATCGTGAGTTTTTGGAAAAAACTGTCATTGTTCCCAAAATAATAATGCATCAAAATTAGGGATGTCCGATTATGGCTTTTTGCCGATATCCGATATTCCGATATTGTCCAACTCTTTAATTACCGATACCGATATCAACCGATACCAATATCAACCGATATATGCAGTCGTGGAATTAACACATTATTATGCCTAATTTGGACAACCAGGTATGGTGAAATAAGGTACTTTTTAAAAATTGTTATAAAATAAGATAAATAAATTAAATACTTTTTCTTGAATAAAAAAGAAAGTAAAACAATATAAAAACAGTTACATAGAAACTAGTAATGAATGGAAATTAGTCAAATTAACTGTTAAAGGTTTAGTACTATTAGTGGACCAGCAGCACGCACAATCATGTGTGCTTACGGACTGTATCCCTTGCAGACTGTGTTGATATATATTGATATATAATGTAGGAACCAGAATATTAATAACAGAAAGAAACAACCCTTTTGTGTGAATGAGTGTAAATGGGGGAGGGAGGTTTTTTGGGTTGGTGCACTAATTGTAAGTGTATCTTGTGTTTTTTATGTTGATTTAATAAACTTTTTTTTTTTTAAAGATACCGATATTTAAAAAAACGATACCGATAATTTCCGATATTACATTTTAACGCATTTATCGGACATCCCTAATCAAAACCAGTATTATGACGTATTGACCTATTAAAGGCTGTAATTACCTAATCTAAAATACTCCACTTTGCTATTTCTTTTTTGAAATTATGCATATTTTGTGTTTTTGCGATTATAAAAAATTAGTTTTTTTTTTGTTTTTTTTCAAAAAGAGCATAACATAAAAAAAAACATAACAAATAAATACCAACTTTATATCTACGGATAGGCCTGAAACTGTTGAAGAATTTTAAGCGTTGACAGTTTCGAGAAAAAAAAATGTATGGCTTACTTCAGTGTTTTTCAACCTTTTTTGAGCCAAGGCACATTTTCTGCGTTGAAAAAATGCGGAGGCACACCACCAGCAGAAATCACTAAAAACGAAACTCAGTTGACAGTAAAAAGTCGTCGTCACAATTGTTGGATATGACTTTAAAGCATAACCAAGCATGCATCAGTATAGCTCTTGTCTCAAAGTAGGTGTACTGTCACCACCTGTCACATCACGCCCTGACTTATTTGTATTTTTTTGCTGTTTTCCTGTGTGTAGTGTTTTAGTTCTTGTCTTGCACTCCTATTTTGGTGGCTTTTCCTCTTTTTTTTTGGTATTTTCCTGTAGCAGTTTCATGTCTTCCTTTGAGCGATATTTCCCGCATCTACTTTATTTTAGCAATCAAGAATATTTCAGTTGTTTTTGTCCTTCTTTGTGGGGACATTGTTGATTGTCATGTCATGTTCGGATGTACATTGTGGACGCCGTCTTTGCTCTGCAGTAAGTCTTTGCTGTCGTCCAGCGTTCTGTTTTTGTTTACTTTGTAGCCAGTTTAGTTTTAGTTTCGTTCTGCATAGCCTTCCCTAAGCTTCAATTACTTTTCTTAGGGGCACTCACCTGTTTGTTTATTTTTGGTTTAAACGTTAAACACCTTTTTATCTTCAAACTGCCTCCCTCTGTTTCCGACATCTACAAAGCAACTAGCAACCGGGTGCCACCTACTGATAGGGAAGAGTATTACATGGTTACTCTGCCGAGCTCTAGACAGCACCGACACTCAACAACAACACATCATTTGCAGACTATAATTACTGGTTTGCAAAAAATACTTTTTTAACCCAAATAGGTGAATTTAGATAATCTCCCACGGCACACCAGACTGTATCTCACGGCACACTAGTGTGCCGCGGCACAGTGGTTGAAAAACACTGGCTTACTTAACCCTTTTTTGGGCACGTCCGTTTTTCGTCACTTAGCAGTCTTGGCGTAGTTTTGAATCAGGTCGACCAAAGGGTTAAAGACGCCATGAAGCTGTTTGTTGTGCATCCTGATGACGTGCTGTGCTCTGATTGGTCCAGGCCCGGGGCAAAAAGCGCCAAATTGGCTGGTTTCCCGCCAATTACGTCAAGCTGCTCAGTCCCAGCACCAGCAAGACCACGCCCACTGAGCCCACCCCGCCTAAACTGGCCCCTGCCAGCACAGGTGCTCACCCACCCACACACACACACACACACACACACACACACACACACACACACGTATTACTGTATGGGGAGGAGTGTAAATCGTGCGGCACGCTGTTTGCGCAGCTGTGTGCCAGGTGATCGGCATGTACGACTACGTGGCTCAGAATGACGACGAGCTGGCCTTCCAGAAGGGTCAGGTGATCACCGTGCTCAGCAAGGACGACTGCGATTGGTGGAAAGGAGAGCTCAACGGCCGGGAGGGTCTGTTTCCGAGCAACTACGTCAAGCTCACGACGGACACGGACCCCAGCACGCAGTGTGAGTGCACACACACACACACACACACACCGTGTCACATGTTGCGTGTGTCACAAACTGAAACGTCTTCTTGGTGTGATACAAAGTTCTCTTACAAGTACACAACACACACTCACACACACCACAGTCAGTGTCCCTCTCTCTCCATTTGACCCCAGGTTGCTTTGACCTCTGACCTCGACTCTCCTCTGGGTCTCTTTAATAACATCTCCAGCCACACACACGCACACACACCATGTCTTTGAGTGTTCACATGATGTGTGTGTTCCTGCATGTGTTTCTTTATTAGCATTGGTGTTTTCTCTCTCTCTGCACGCACCCTGGCATGATCCACCATAGATGCAGAGTTTCTAGAGCAGTTCTCCAACCTGGTGTGTTGCAAATCATTCTTTAAGTGACATTTCATTAGTGGTGTCAAAAGTATCGTTACTTCAATCAATACCAAGTCCATACCGACACGCACAAAATACATCAATACCTGCTTTTTTCAGTATCGTCTGTACCAAACGCTACAACTAGAGATGTCCGATAATGGCTTTTTTGCCGATATCCGATATTCCGATATTGTCCAACTCTTAATTACTGATTCCGATATCAACCGATACCGATATATACAGTCGTGGAATTAACACGTTATTTTGCGGGGGTGTAACGATCTGGTGTGGTGGATCCCAAGGATGCAGAGACGTTTAGCGTGCTGTCAATAGTCTTTCTCTTTATTCAAGAGGTAGCACACAATAGCAAAAACAAAGGCGATGGTGGCAAAAACACACCATGTAAAAACTACCAATATAAATGAGTAAACAAAAAACCAAAAGCGCTAAACAAGGCTAGGAGATATACTTCATGAAAGAAGTAATACTGAAAAAACAAAGTACAAAAATAAAAGCGCTAGACAAGGCTAGGAAAAATACAAGCAAACCTGAGATGATGCACAAGACGAACTAGTGAGTCCGCTGGCGAGTCAAAATACAAATGTGTCTGAAGAAAGCAGTAGACAACAATAGAAATGAGCAGATTACCACAGGGGGTGTATATTATAGTGTCCCGGAAGAGTTAGTGCTGCAAGGGTTTCTGGGTATTTGTTCTGTTGTGTTTATGTTATGGGTACAAGCGGCCGAAATGAGTTTTCTCCGCCGGGTGGCGGGGCTCTCCCTTAGAGATAGGGTGAGAAGCTCTGCCATCCGGGGGGAGCTCAAAGTAAAGCCGCTGCTCCTCCACATCGAGAGGAGCCAGATGAGTTGGTTCGGGCATCTGGTCAGGATGCCACCCGAACGCCTCCCTAGGGAGGTGTTTAGGGCACGTCCGACCGGTAGGAGGCCGCGGGGAAGACCCAGGACACGTTGGGAAGACTATGTCTCCCGGCTGGCCTGGGAACGCCTCGGGGTCCCACAGGAAGAGCTGGACGAAGTGGCTGGGGAGAGGGAAGTCTGGGCTTCCCTGCTTAGGCTGCTGCCCCCGCGACCCGACCTCGGATAAGCGTAAGAAGATGGATGGATGGATGGATGGATGGATGTTTATGTTGTGTTACGGTGCGGATGTTCTCCCAAAATGTGTTTTGTCATTCTTGTTTGGTGTGGGTTCACAGTGTGGCGCATATTTGTAACAGTGTTAAAGTTGTTTATACGGCCACCCTCAGTGTGACCTGCATGGCTGTTGATCAAGTATGCCTTGACAGTTATAAATTAAGACACATTTCAAATATTTCCATTTTCGAAAAGAAGTAGGAGGAAGCAGAGCTCACTTAATCATTCCCATGTTCTACTTCATAGCAATTAGTAACAGTAATACTATTTATCTAATTAGTTTGTTTTCTTATTTACACTTTGGGGCAAGAGCTACATATCACATAAAATGATTAGTTATTTGCCTGATGTAGCAGCAGAAATGCAAAAAACTTTTTTAAATGAATAATTACTGTTTTCTGTTGTTATACTTTAAGAGAGAGCCAAGTAAAACATGTTTTCTCATTGTAAACCCATTGGGTTTGAGTTTTTCCTTGCCCTGATGTGGGATCTGAGCCAAGGATGTCGTTGTGGCTTGTGCAGATCTTTGAGACACTCGTGATTTAGGGCTATATAAGTAAACTTTGATTGATTGATTGATTGAATTCACTTATGTCTGAGTAAAAGCCGCATATGTTATGTGAATGGGCCGGCATGCTGTTTGTATGGAGGAAAAGCGGACGTGACGACAGGTTGTAGAGGACGCTAAAGGCAGTGCCTTTAAAGCACGCCCCCAATATTGTTGGACATCGGGAGAAATTCGGGAGAGTGGTTGCCCCTTGAGATTTTCGGGAGGGGCACTGAAATTCGGGAGTCTCCCGGGAAAATCTGGAGGGTTGTCAAGTATATGCCCTACGTCCGTGTTTTCTGTACCAATGATTGTCACACACACACTAGATGTGGCGAAATTATCGGATATGTACCGCTCCGCACAGCGGCGTTTTAAAAAGCATACTTGCCAACCCTCCCGGATTTTCCGGGAGACTCCCGAAATTCAGCGCCTCTCCCGAAAACCTCCCGGGACAAATTTTCTCCCGAAAATCTCCCGAAATTCAGGCGGACTCAGGTCCTCCACAATATAAAAAAGCGTACCTGCCCAATCACGTTATAACTATAGAATGATGGAGGGCGAGTTCTTGGTTTCTTATGTGGGTTTATTGTTAGGCAGTTTCATTAACGTCCTCCCAGCGTGGCAACAACACACAACAACAGCAGTCACTTTTTTGTATACCGTAAAGCAGTTCGTCTGCCGTAAACAGCAATGTTGTGACACTCTTAAACAGGACAATACTGCCATCTAGTGCATTTGATGAAAGCACTTTTGTGCGTGCTACACAGCAATGCATCATCAGAGAGGGTGTTCAGCATGGTTCGAAAACTAGTGACAGAGAATAGAACAAGGATGGACAATTCAACCCTTAACTCAACAATGAGTAGATGAGTGTTATGTGTGTGTATATGTGTAAATAAATGAACACTGAAATTCAAGTATTCATTTTATATATATATATATATATATATATATATATATATAATAAATAATAAAATATATATATATATATATATAGCTAGAATTCACTGAACGTCAAGTATTTCTTATATATATATATATATATATATATATATATATATATATATATATATATATATATATATGTATATATATGAAATACTTGACTTGGTGAATTCTAGCTGTAAATATACTCCTCCCCTTTTAGCCACGCCCCCAACCACGCCCCCGTCCCACCCCGACCACGCCCACCCCACCCCCTCCCCCCACCTCCCGAAATCGGAGGTCTCAAGGTTGGCAAGTATGTTAAAAAGTCATTAATTTTACTTTTTGAAACCGATAATTTCCGATATTACATTTTAAAGCATTTATCAGCCGATAATCTCTCTAGCTACAACACTTTTTCCTCTAGTCTTGCTGCTTGTCGTCTGAAAAAAAATTATCCAGTGTTTCCAAATATTGAATTATTTATGGAAGCCTGTTGCCGATTTGGCCCCCTTAGAGTAACTGCACTTTTTTGGTGAATTTTGCCTATCGTTCACAATCATTATGAGACACAAGAAGACAAAATTATTTATTTTTTTGCATTCTAACATGTAAAAATGGGCTCGTTCTAGGTGGCAAGCAATGTAGATAATGTTAGCAATCAATTCTACCTCTAAATCACTTTAAAAATGTATTAAAAAACCGTCAACAATACTTAATTTACGTTCTGTAACCTGTATAATAACCAAGCTGTAGCAACATTGTTATTGTAAGAGTGAACACCGAGGAACTATTTTTGTAGCGTAGTAACACATCGGCGTGCTACGGTATTAGCCGTAAAAGCTAGCAACAAAATGAGATAAGCTAGCAACTGCGTCAGAACGAAACGCGTTTGAGTTTGTGATGCACAACACTGTGATAGGACACCAATTTGTACTGTGTGAAAAACATGAACAATCATATTACAGTATCTGTAAAGTATTATTTCATGATTTGTTAGTTCACACTAGCCAGACAGTGTATGTACTGTAGTTGCAATAACACGCATGACGTGCTGCGTGTATCATGATCAGTATAAAGTGTGACTTACTCGATGGACAGTTGTCTGTTTGGTCCAGCTGGCCGGGGACATTTTTTCCGGTTTATTTGGGCAAGCACTCCATTTATGTTGAAATAGCATGGCTTTAAATTCCCCGTTTATATCGTCAAAGTCACGCCAAACTCACTCTCTCGGCTTCCGTCTGCTCCAACGTCTCACTCTTTCTTCGTGCTTGCTTGTAGAAGCAGTAGTTCATCCTCAGTATATTCAGCTTCAAAAATATAAGGTTGTGAATCGTAATTTGTCCAAAAATAGTCGTCTTTGTTGTTTGTTACCAAGTCTGCCACGATCAGAAGACTCGCGTTTGTTTCCAGAGGCAGGACACAAATTTGTTGCCGGAAGTCGAAAGCACATTGCTATGGAAACGGAAATGAATGCGGCGAGGAATTACTTCCAGCATTGATTAAAGGAACAAAATACGGTAAATATTGTACATATTACATATTATTATGAAGGTGTCTGTTACCACATTATATATATATACTTGCAGTGTGTATATTGTACATATTACATCTTATTATGAAGGTGTCTGTTACTGCATTATATATATACTTGCAGTGTGTATATTGTACATATTACATCTTATTATGAAGGTGTCTGTTACTACATTATATATATACTTGCAGTGTGTATATTGTACATATTACATATTATTATGAAGGTGTCTGTTACTACATTATATATATACTTGCACTGTGTATATTGTACATATTACATCTTATTATGAAGGTGTCTGTTACTACATTATATATATATATATTTGCAGTGTGTATATTGTACATATTGTTATGAAGGTGTCTGTTACTACATTATATATATATATATATATATATATATATATATATATATACTTACAGTGTGTATATTGTACATATTACATATTATTATGAAGGTGTCTGTTATTACATTATATATATACTTGCAGTGTGTATATTGTACATATTACATGTTATTATGAAAGTGTCTGTTACTACATTTTATATATATATATATATATATATATATACTTGCAGTGTGTTTATTGTACATATTACATATTATTATGAAGGTGTCTGTTACTACATTATATATATACTTGCAGTGTGTATATTGTACATATTACATCTTTTTATGAAGGTGTCTGTTACTACATTATATATATATATATATATATATATATATATATATATATATATATATATATATATATATATATATACTTGCAGTGTGTATATTGTACATATTACATATTATTATGAAGGTGTCTGTTACTACATTATATATATACTTGTAGTGTGTATATTGTACATATTGTTATGAAGGTGTCTGTTACTACATTATTTATATATATATATATATATATATATATATATATATATATATATATATATATATATATATATATATATATACTTGCAGTGTGTATATTGTACATATTACATATTATTATGAAGGCGTCTGTTACTACATTATATATATACTTACAGTGTCTATATTGTACATATTACATATGTACAAAAAGTAGTGGTTTGTATTCCGGAATTTAGTGATTTATTTTTATTATGCGCTCAACTGGGATAGACTCCAGCCCCCCCCCGTGACCCTGTGATGAATAAGCGGTAGAAAAATGGATAGATATCGAAGGAGTATATTCATAGATATTGAAATTGACAACCTTATTTGCATAAATGCACAAGCCTGCTCTAGATGCTCTACATCTACCTGCACACCCGCCCATGCCTCGCTGCACGCTCCACCCACCTAGCACCCAACCTGTTGTTGTTGTTGTTGTTGTTGTTGTTTTGTTTAGTTGTTTTTGTTGATGTTGTTGTTGTCCTCCTCTCTCTAGGATCATATCATTACCCAGAACCCCTCTCTCCTCAAAGCCCTCAAAGAGACCCACTAGGCCACGCCCACTAGGCCACTCAAGCAATGGGACAGCAGCGAGAGGTCACATGACCCGGGGAAATGGCCTCCACCAATAGAAGCCAGAGAAACAGACAGACAGACGGACCGTAACGTTAGAGCGCGCCCCCCCCCCACTCCCTTCCCCCCACACCCCTGCCGGTGGCGAGACGTCTGTCTGTCTGTGCGTGGCTCCTCTGCTCGCCTCGCCGCCATCTTTCCTCCTCCTGTTCTTTGAGCAGTGAGTAGAGAGGCGGAGGCACGACTCCCTGATTGGACTCATTTACATGTAGTTGTTTTGACTGTGACTGTACACACACACACACACACACACACACACACACACACAAACGCACGCACGGTGACACGGCCCAAAGCTTGCGTGGCGAAGTGGATAGTGGGTCGTTTTGTGGCTTTAAGGGACTTTCTGTCACTGTCAGAACCAGCGGCTCTCTGCTTCGACTTGTATTCCGACCTCGCTCTGGTTCAGCAGCTTTGCTCACCTGTCGGTGGAAAAGTACCGGCTCCGCCCCCTTCCCCTACTAACCCCTCCCGCTCCCCCACAGCTTCACAGAAAGACCCACTATCTGCCGGAGGACGACTCGCAATGCTAAACTTTTAACGTGCTGGCGGAGGAAGCCGGTCGCATTGAGGAAGCGAGCAGCTGGAGCGTCGTCGCGGCTTAACAAAGCGGTAGCAAACTCAACTCGGTACAACGTTTGGGAATTGAACTGCACACACACAGTCGTTTTTAACATTTTAATGACGTATGTTTTTTTTATGTTTGTGTTTTGTTGGCTTGTCTGTTGCTATGACGATCACACGCATACATTCGGTACTCGTGAATCATTCCAGCTGCTCTTGCTGCAAAGGTGTGTATTTGACACCAGGTTGGTTTTTGCCTCATCCCTGACCTAATTAAAGCCTGGTAAGTCCGAAAGAGAAAGAGACGATGCAGTATTATCTGCTCAAAGATGCTACCCAGTGCGAGTCCTGGATTGTCCCACTCCTCAGTGCTTCAGTCACACGCAGGATTCTCACAGGAATGAGGCAAGAATACAACCGTACCTACTGTGGTAGGACTTACCCACACACACACACACACACACACACACACACACACACACACACACACACACACACACACACACACACACACACACACACACACAAGTCGACAAACAGGAGTTTTACCTTTTCTTTTTTGTAGCACTGTGACACACCGCAGAAAAGACAGAAGTGTCATGCACTAAAACTTTAAAGTTGCGTGTATTTTCCTCCTTGAGCCGTGACAACAAACCCAAATACTTGTCATCCAACCTAATAGCGAACAAGAGAGGTGTGAATTTTTGGGAACATAACGATTCGATCTGATTCCGATTCCTGGGCAACGCCCCCCCAATAAATAAATAAATATATATGTATATGTATATATATATATATATATATATATATATATATATATATACATACTGTATATATATATATATATATATATATATATACTGTATATATGTGTTGTTTTTTTCACATATATATGTTTATGTATCTATATAATACACACATGTATATGTATATATACACACATATATGTAAAAATAATATATAAAAATATATATATAAAAATATGTGTGTGTATATATACATATGTGTATATATACACACACATATGTATTTATACGTATATATGTATATATACACAGATATATTTATATATATATACACGTTTATATATATATACACACAAAATTTTTATATATATATATATATATATATATATGTGTTTTTTTTCACATATATATGTTTATGTATCTATATAATACACACATATATATGTATATATACACACATATATATGTAAAAATAATATATAAAAAATATTTATATAAAAATGTGTGTGTGTATACATACATATGTGTGTATATATATATACACATATGTATTTATACGTATATATGTATATATACACAGATATATTTATATATATATATATATATATACACACATATATATATATACATAAAAATGTATAAATACACATGTATATAGACACAAAAATATATACTTATATATGTATATATACACACGTGTGTATAGATGTGTATATATATACGTGTATATATACACACATATGTATATGTACGTATACGTGTATATATATATACACACACGTATATACAAACCCCGTTTCCATATGAGTTGGGAAATTGTGTTAGATGTAAATATAAACGGAATACAATGATTTGCAAATCCTTTTCAACCCATATTCAATTGAATGCACTACAAAGACAACATATTTGATGTTCAAACTCATAAACTTTTATTATTTTTTTGCAAATAATAATTAACTTAGAATTTCATGGCTGCAACACGTACCAAAGTAGTCGGGAAAGGGCATGTTCACCACTGTGTTACATGGCCTTTCCTTTTAACAACACTCAGTAAACGTTTGGGAACTGAGGAGACACATTTTTTAAGCTTCTCATGTGGAATTCTTTCCCATTCTTGCTTGATGTACAGCTTAAGTTGTTCAACAGTCCGGGGGTCTCCGTTGTGCTATTTTAGGCTTCATAATGCGCCACACATTTTCAATGGGAGACAGATCTGGACTACAGGCAGGCCAGTCTAGTACCCGCACTCTTTTACTATGAAGCCACGTTGTTGTAACATGTGGCTTGGCATTGTCTTGCTGAAATAAGCAGGGGCGTCCATGGTAACGTTGCTTGGATGGTAACATATGTTGCTCCAAAACCTGTATGTACCTTTCAGCATTAATGGCGCCTTCACAGATGTGTAAGTTACCCATGTCTTGGGCACTAATACACCCCCATACCATCACAGATGCTGGCTTTTCAACTTTGCGCCTATAACAATCCGGATGGTTCTTTTCCTCTTTGGTCCGGAGAACACGACGTCCACAGTTTCCAAAAACAATTTGAAATGTGGACTTGTCAAACCACAGAACACTTTTCCACTTTGTATCAGTCCATCTTAGATGAGCTCAGGCCCAGCGAAGCCGACGGCATTTCTGGGTGTTGTTGATAAACGGTTTTCGCCTTGCATAGGAGAGTTTTAACTTGCACTTACAGATGTAGCGACCAACTGTAGTTACTGACAGCGGGTTTCTGAAGTGTTCCCGAGCCCATGTGGTGATATCCTTTACACACTGATGTCGCTTGTTGATGCAGTACAGCCTGAGGGATCGAAGGTCACGGGCTTAGCTGCTTACGTGCAGTGATTTGTCCAGATTCTCTGAACCCTTTGATGATATTACGGACCGTAGATGGTGAAATCCCTAAATTCCTTGCAATAGCTGGTTAAGAAAGGTTTTTCTTAAACTGTTCAACAATTTACTCACGCATTTGTTGACAAAGTGGTGACCCTCGCCCCATCCTTGTTTGGGAATGACTGAGCATTTCATGGAATCTACTTTTATTACCCAATCATGGCACCCACCTGTTCCCAATTTGCCTGTTCACCTGTGGGATGTTCCAAATAAGTGTTTGATGAGCATTCCTCAACTTTATCAGTATTTATTGCCAACTTCTTTGTCACGTGTTGCTGGCATCAAATTCTAAAGTTAATGATTATTTGCAAAAAAAAAAAGTTTATGAGTTTGAACATCAAATATGTTGTCTTTGTAGCATATTCAACTGAATATGGGTTGAAAATGATTTGCAAATCATTGTATTCTGTTTATATTTACATCTAGCACAATTTCCCAACTCATATGGCAACAGGGTTTGTATATATATACGTTTATATATATGTATATAGACATATATATGTCTATGTATTTATATATACATACATATTTTCTTCGATATCGATTTTCGAAAAAGTTAAAAGTCAAATTAGAATCGGAGTAAATAAGAATTGCGAATCGGGTGTAAATCCATTTTTTCTGCACCCCTAGTAAGCGGCAGATTTTCTCAAGGCCTATACTCGTACTGATGGGCAGTTACCATGACAACACAACCCATCCCTCCTCCTATTAGTTCCCATAGCAACAGACGAGTACTGTAGCGGTTGCCATATTTGATTGTTTTGTTTGTCCCGATGACAGTATTGTGATTTGAATGTTTACCCTTACAAGAGGAATGAAATGATCAACATTTCTGTAAAAAATGAGCACAGCTGTTATTAACCTGCTGGCGCGCGCGCGCGTTTTACCGGGTCAAAGTCGATTGGGACTGGCAGTATTTTTTTAAATTTTCTTTAGCCTCGAAACAAACGAGCAGAGCGGCGCTCCTCATCAGCAGCAACCATTTTAGGTAGAGAGCTTTTATTTGACCGTCCTGGATAAATTGTGCCGGCCGCCATCGTGGCGTTTAATGGCTTTGCCGATGAATAAATGAACGTCATCAGACCGCACTTGTCAGTGCGCGTGCGTGTGCAAACGAGGCGTGAGTGAGCTCTTTTATCAAAGATTTTATTAGCATACAGGATGAATGCATTGTACAGAATGTCAGCGCGGCGCTAATTAGTCCAATGTGCTCCTTGGTGCAGATTTTAATGACGCGGTGACTCTGACTGGTCCTGATGATTAAACGCTCTGAGACACACCGGTGACCCCTGTCCTCGTTACTCACACACACACACACACACACACACACGCTCAATTCAAAATGGACAGTTTTACTGTTTGACTAAAGCTAATGCAAGTTGATCATCAGAAGATCATAGCACTTACACACAGTGGAACCTCGATTTACGAACCTAATTGGTTCATGAACATGGTTCGTTAATGGCAAAGTTTGTATAGTGAAGCAGAGTTCCACATAAGAAACAATGGAAACATTTTGCCAAAAAGTGCTTTATTTTTTTGCAGCTTTTCACAGGCCAAATAATATAACGAGGCGGCACATAAATAAAGTGGCAAGTTACTTAAAAAATTGTGTTTGACCACATAAATGACGTGGTAGGACATATTAAACTTTGTGGCGGACCAATTGAATGATTTTGCAGGTCACATAAAATAATGTGGCGGACCACCTTTAATGATTTCGTCAAATGATGTGGCAGGCAACATGCAATGATGTGGTAGGCCATGTAAAATAATGTGGCAGACCGAATAAATGATGTAGCAGGTCACAAAAAATAATGTGGTGGACTTTGCGGTTCACAATAAAATATTTCACAGGGCCACAATAAATGACAAGGCGCGCCACGTACAAGGATGTTGCGTGTCACATAAATTGTGTGGCAGGCCAAATTCATTACGTTGCAGGCCATGTAAAATAATGTGGCGGACCACATATTTGATTTGGTAGGCAATGTGAAATAATGTGGCGGACCACATAAATGATGTGGTAGGCCAAATAAATGATGTAGCAGGTCACAAAAAATAATGTGGTGGACGACGTTAAATGACTTGGTGGTTCACAATAAAAGATTTCACAGGGCCACAATAAATGACAAGACAATGATGTTGCATGTCACATAAATGATGTGGTTTGCCACATAAATTATGTGGCAGGACAAATTAATTACGTTGCAGGCCATGTAAAATAATGTGGCGGACCACATATGTGATTTGGTAGGCCATTTGAAATAATTTGGTGGACCACATAAATGATGTGGTAGGCCATATGAAATAATTTGGTGGACCACATATGGTAGGCCACATGAAATAATGTGGAGGACCACATTAAATGACTTGGCGGCTCACAATAAAAGTTTTAACAGGGCCACAATAAATGACAAAGCGCGCCACGTACAATGATGTTGCGTGTCACATAAATTATGTGGCAGGCCAAATTCATTACATTGCAGGCCATGTAAAATAATGTGGCGGACCACATATTTGATTTGGTAGGACATATAAAATAACGTGGCGGACCACATAAATGATGTGGAAGGCCTTATGAAATAATGTGGCAGACCAAATAAATGATGTAGCAGGTCACAAAAAATAATGTGGTGGACCACATTAAATGACTTGGTGGTTCACAATAAAAGATTTCACAGGGCCACAATAAATGACAAGACAATGATGTTGCATGTCACATAAATTATGTGGCAGGCCAAATTAATTACGTTGCAGGCCATGTAAAATAATGTGGCGGACCACATATGTGATTTGGTAGGCCATTTGAAATAATTTGGTGGACCACATAAATGATGTGGTAGGCCACATTAAATAATGTGGAGGACCACGTTAAATGACTTGGCGGCTCACAATCATGTAAAATAATAAACATATTTGATTTGGTAGGTCATATGAAATAATGTGGCGGACCACATAAATGATGTGGTAGGCCATATGAAATAATGTGACGGACCACATAAATGATGTGGTAGGCCACTTGAAATAATGTGGAGGACCACGTTAAATGACTTGGCGGCTTACAATAAAAGTTTTAACAGGGCCACAATAAATGACAAGGCGGGTCACATACAATGATATGGCGAGTCACAAAAGATGTGGTTGTCCGCATAAAATAATGCGACAGGCCACATTAATTACGTTGCAGGCCACATACAATAATGTGGTGGACCATATAAATTATGTGGTAGGTCTTATGAAATAATGTGGCGGGCCAAATAAATGATGTAGCAGGACATATAAAATAATGTGGTGGACCACATTAAATGACTTGGCGGTTCACAAAAGATTTCACAGGGCCACAATGAATGACAAGGGGCGCCACGTACAATGATGTTGCGTGTCACATAAATTATGTGGTTTGCCACATAATTATGTGGCAGGCCAAATTAATTACGTTGCAGGCCATGTAAAATAATGTGGCGGACCACATAAATGATGTGGTAGGCCATATGAAATAATTTGGTGGACCACATAAATGATGTGGTAGGCCACGTGAAATAATGTGAAGGACCACATTAAATGACTTGGCGGCTCACAATAAAAGTTTTCACAGGGCCACAATAAATGACAAGGCGGGCCACATACAATGATATGGCGAGTCACAAAAGATGTGGTTGGCCGCATAAAATAATGCGACAGGCCACATTAATTACGTTGCAGGCCACATGCAATAATGTGGCGGACCATATAAATTATGTGGTAGGCCTTATGAAATAATGTGGCGGGCAAAATAAATGATGTAGCACGACACATAAAATAATGTGGTGGACCATGTTAAATGACTTGGCGGTTCACAAAAGATTTCACAGGGCCACAATAAATGACAAGGGGCACCACGTACAATGATGTTGCGTGTCACATAAATTATGTGGTTTGCCACATAAATTATGTGGCAGGCCAAATTAATTACGTTGCAGGCCATGTAAAATAATGTGGCGGACCACATATTTGATTTGGTAGGTCATATGAAATAATGTCGCGGACCACATAAATGATGTGGTAGGTCATATGAAATAAAGTGGCGGACCACATAAATGATGTGGTAGGCCATATGAAATAATGTGGAGGACCACGTTAAATTGCTTGGCGGCTCACAATACAAGTTTTCACAGGGCCACAATAAATGACAAGGCGGTGATATGGCGGGTCACATAAAAGATGTGGTTGGCCGCATAAAATAATGTGGCGGACCATATAAACTATGTGGTAGGCCTTATGAAATAATGTGGCGGGCCAAATAAATGATGTAGCAGGCTACATAAAATAATGTGGTGGGTGGACCAAATAAATGATGTAGAAGGTCACATAAATTAATGTGGCGGACCACAATAAAAGTTAACAGGGCCACGATAAATGACAAGGCGGGCCACGTACAATGATATGGCGAGTCACATAAAAGATGTGGTTGGCCGCATAAAATCATGTGCATGGACCGCATAAATGATTTGGCAGGCCACATAAAATAATGTGGCAGACTATATAAATGATGTGGCAGGCCAAATAAATGATGTAGCAGGTCACAAAAAATAATGTGGCGGACCATGTTTAATGACTTGGCGGTTCACAATAAAAGATTTCACAGAGCCACAATAAATGATAAGGCGGGCCACATACAATGACATGGCGGGTTACAAAAAACACGTGGTTGGCCGCATAAATAATGTGGCAGGCCACATAAAATAATGTGGCGGACCATATCAATTATGTGGTAGGCTTTATGAAATAATGTGGCGGGCCAAATAAATGATGTAGCAGGACACATAAAAAAATGTGGTGGACCATGTTACATGACTTGGCGGTTCATAATATAAAGATTTCACAGGGCCACAATAAATGACAAGGCGCACCACGTACAATGATGTTGCGTGTCCCATAAATTTTGTGGTTTGCCACATAAATTATGTGGCAGGCCATGTAAAAATAATGTGGCGGACCATATCAATTATGTGGTAGGCCATATGAAATAATGTGACGGACCACATAAATGATGTGGTAGGCCATATGAAATAATATGGAGGACCACATTAAATGACTTGGCAGCTCACAATAAAAGTTTTCACAGGGCCACAATAAATGACAAGGCGGGCCACATACAATGATATGGCGGGTTACAAAAAACACGTGGTTGGCCGCATAAATAATGTGGCAGGCCACATAAAATAATGTGGCGGACCATATCAATTATGTGGTAGGCTTTATGAAATAATGTGGCGGGCAAAATAAATGATGTAGCAGGACACATAAAAAAATGTGGTGGTCCATGTTACATGACTTGGCGGTTCATAATAAAAGATTTCACAGGGCCACAATACATGACAAGGCGCACCACGTACAATGATGTTGCGTGTCACATAAATTATGTGGTTTGCCACATAAATTATGTGGCAGGCCATTTAAAAATAATGTGGCGGACCACATATTTGATTTGGTAGGCCATATGAAATAATGTGACGGACCACATAAATGATGTGGTGGGCCATATGAAATAATATGGAGGACCACATTAAATGACTTGGCAGCTCACAATAAAAGTTTTCACAGGGCCACAATAAATGACAAGGCGGGTCACATAAAAGATGTGGTTGGCTGCATAAAATAATGTGGCCAATTACATTGCAGGTCACGTTCAATTATGTGGTAGGCCTTATGAAATAATGTGGCGGGCCAAATAAATGATGTAGCAGGCTACATAAAATAATGTGGTGGACCAAATAAATTATGTAGAAGGTCACATAAATTAATGTGGCGGACCACTTTAAATGACTTGGCGGCTCACAATAAAAGTTTTCACAGGGCCACAATAAATGACAAGGCGGGCCATTTAAAAGATGTGGTTGGCCACGTAAAATAATGTGGCAGGCCACATAAAATAATGTGGCAGGCCACATAAAATAATGTGGTGGACCATATAAATTAAGTGGTAGGCCTTATGAAATAATGTGGCGGGCCAAATAAACGACGTAGCGTGCCACCAAAAATAATGTGGTGGACCAAATAAATGATGTAGAAGGTCACATAAATTGATGTGGCGGACCACGTTAAATGACTTGGCGGCTCACAATAAAAGTTTTAACAGGGCCACAATAAATAACAAGGCGGGCCACATAAAAGATGTGGTTGGCCGCGTAAAATCATGTGCTGGACCACATAAATGAAGTGGCAGGCCACATAAAATAATGTGGCAGACTATATAAATGATGTGGTAGGCCATATAAAATAGTGTGGCGGGCCAAATAAATGATGGAGCAGGCCACATAAAATAATTTGGTGAACCATGGTAGATGACATGGTGGCCTACATTAAATTATTTTGCAAGGCCACAATAAATGAAAAGGCGGGCCACATCTTCTTCCTGTCTAAGTCTAAGTCCACAGCGAATCCCTCCTTCTTTCCAGACTGCTTTGTTTGACCTATATTGAGTTAGCAAAATAAACCAAACTTAGTGAATGGCGAGAACAGAAACACGCTGAGAAGCGGCGACCGAGTAATGGACGGCATAAACTGGATGTGACGTTGGGGGGGGGCCTTGTATACTGTACTGCACAGGAAGTGATGTCATCAAAACGGCAGCGAATGAAAGAAGGAAGTGTTGGCACAAAGAGGAATATTTGGCGCGACGTAAAAGTTGGTCAAGTGAAAAGTTTGCACATCGAGGTTCCAGCGTTTGTGCGTCACGCGGGGATTGATGTTCCGTGAAAGGAAGAGCGCCACAAGTAGACCTTGCTAGTTTTAAGAAGGAAAATGAGTGTTCTGACCTCAGGTATGTATCTCGCCATTCCTCTTGATAGTCCTGGCTTGTTGGCTCGCGTGTGTCATGCCGCCGCCTGTGGCGTGTTGCAGGGTGCGCCGACCTCCACCTGCTGGACATGCTGAGTCCCATGGAGAGGAAGCGGCAGGGATACATCCATGAGCTCATCGTCACCGAGGAGAACTACGTCAACGACCTGCAGCTCGTCACCGAGGTGAAAACACTCACACCAGGGGCAGCCGTGGAAACAAACTTTATTTTGCGGACATGCTGTGTTGGTTGGCATGGGTATCGAATCCAGAACTTTTTGTGTGTTTTTGTTTACATATCATATGCAAATAGCCAGCGGTTAGATTAAGTGCCACTTTGTCACCATATGGTGGCCAACAAAAGTAACTCAAGCCAGTGACCGCTAATTGTACATCCATATGATTACATGCGCAGCATTTACTTATATGACCAAACCACACAACCTTCCCTAGTCATGGTGCCAAAAACAAACAAACATGGTCACACATAACACATCCTGCTCATTGAACTTTGTGGATATTATAACAAATAAAAAAACTCCAATCAGCATTAAATAAAATTTAAATTAAACCCTTTTAAATCCAATACAAAGCATTATGGGAAAATGCAAAACACGCTCTCCGCACTTACCCATGTTTGACGCATTTTAGTTGCTTGATATTTCTGATGGATTAAAAAAAATAGATTGACTCTCCAACAAAAGTAAGGTTCTACTTTTCTAAAAATGTACTAGTTTGATGCTAATATACATAGCAGTGACCACTAATTGTACATCTATATAAATTACATGCACAAAATGTTCTTATATGATCTACACCAAACAACCTTCCCTAGTCATGGTGTAGAAAACAAAACAAACATGGTTACACTTAACACATCCTGCTCATTGAACTTTGTGGATATTATAAAAATAAAAATAAAAACTCCAATCAGTATTAAAAAAATCTAAATAAAATCCATTTAAATTAATTAAAAAGCATGATGGGAAAATGCAAAACACGCTCTCCACACTTACCCATGTTTGGTGCATTTTAGTTGCTTGATATTTCTGATGGATTAAAAAAAAATTGATTGCCTCTTCAACAAAAGTAAGGTTCCACTTTTCTAAAAATGTGCTAGTTTGATGCTAATATACATAGCAGTGACCACTAATTGTACATCTATATGATTACATGCACATAATTTCTTATATGGTCAACACCAGACAACCTTCCCTAGTCATGGTGTACAAAACAAACACAGGGTCACACATAACACATCCTACTCATTGAACTTTGTGGATATTATAAAAAATAAACTCCAATCAGCAAAGAAAACACTTACCCATGTTTGGCGCATTTTAGCTGCTTGATATTTCTGATGGATTAAAAAAATATATAAACTGACTCTCCAACAAAAGTAAGGTTTCACTTTTCTAAAAATGTGCAAGTTTGATGCTAATATACATACCAGTGACCACATCTATATGATTACATGCACAAAATTTGCTTATATGATCAACACCAAACAACCTTCCCTAGTCATGGTGCCGAAAACAAACAAACATGGTCACACATAACACATCCTGCTCATTGAACTTTGTGGATATTATAATAAAAAACTCCAATCAGTATTAAAAAAATCTAAATCAAACCCATTACAAAGCATGATGGGAAAATGCAAAACACGCTTTCCACACTTACCCATGTTTGATGCATTTTAGTTGCTTGATATTTCTGATGGATTAAAAAAAATAGATTGACTCTCCAACAAAAGTAAGGTTCTACTTTTCTAAAAATGTACTAGTTTGATGCTAATATACATAGCAGTGACTACTAATTGTACATCTTTATGATTACATGCGCATAATTTTCTTATATGATCTACACCAAACAACCTTCCCTAGTCATGGTGCAGAAAACAAACAAACAGGGTCACACATAACACATCCTGCTCATTGAACTTTGTGGATATTATTTTAAAAAAAACTCCAATCAGCATATAAATAACATCTAAATGAAACCCATTTAAATCCAATACAAAGCATGATGGGAAAATGCAAAATATGCTTACCACACTTACCCATGTTTGGTGCATTTTAGCTGCTTGATATTTCTGGTGCATTAAAAAAAATGGATTGCCTCTCCAACAAAAGTAAGGTTCCACTTTTCTAAAAATGTGCTAGTTTGATGCTAATATACACAGCAGTGGCCACATCCATATGATTACATGCACAGCATTTACTTATATGACCAAAACCAAACAACTTTCCCTAGTCATGGTGCAGAAAACAAACAAACATGGTCACACATAACACATCCTGCTCATTGAACTTTGTGGATATTATAAAAAATAAAACTCCAATCAGCATTAAAAAACACTTACCCATGTTTGGCGCATTTTAGCTGCTTGATATTTCTGATGGATTAAAAAAATATATAAACTGACTCGCCAACAAAAGTAAGGTTTCACTTTTCTAAAAATGTGCAAGTTTGATGCTAATATACATACCAGTGACCACATCTATATGATAACATGCACAAAATTTGCTTATATGATCAACACCAAACAACCTTCCCTAGTCATGGTGCCGAAAACAAACAAACATGGTTACACATAACACATTCTGCTCATTGAACTTTGTGGATATTATAATAAAAAACTCAAATCAGTATTAAAAAAATCTAAATTAAACCCATTACAAAGCATGATGGGAAAATGCAAAACACGCTCTCCGCACTTACCCATGTTTGACGCATTTTAGTTGCTTGATATTTCTGATGGATTAAAAAAAATAGATTGACTCTCCAACAAAAGTAAGGTTCTACTTTTCTAAAAATGTACTAGTTTGATGCTAATATACATAGCAGTGACCACTAATTGTACATCTATATAAATTACATGCACAAAATGTTCTTATATGATCCACACCAAACAACCTTCCCTAGTCATGGTGTAGAAAACAAACAAACATGGTTACACTTAACACATCCTGCTCATTGAACTTTGTGGATATTATAAAAAGACAACTCCAATCAGCGTTAAATAAAATCTAAATTAAACCCATTTAAATCCAATACAAAGCATGATGGGAAAATGCAAAACATGCTTACCACACTTACCCATGTTTGGTGCATTTTAGCTGCTTGATATTTCTGATGGATTACAAAACATGGATTGACTCTCCAACAAAAGTAAGGTTCCACTTTTCTAAAAATGTGCTAGTTTGATGCTAAAATACCAACCAGTGACCACTAATAGTACATCTATATGATAACATGCACAGCATTTACTTATATGACCAAAACCAAACAACCTTCCCTAGTCATGGGGCAGAAAACAAACAAACATGGTCACACATAACACATCTGCTCATTGAACTTTGTGGATATTATAAATAAAAAAAACTCCAATCAGCATTAAAAAACACTTACCCATGTTTAGCACATTTTAGCTGCTTGATATTTCTGATGGATTAAAAAAATATATAAACTGACTCGCCAACAAAAGTAAAGTTTCACTTTTCTAAAAATGTGCCAGTTTGATGCTAATATACATACCAGTGACCACTAATTGTACATCTATATGATTACATGCACAGAATGTACTTATATGACCAACACCAAACAACCTTCCCTAGTCATGGTGTAGAAAACAAACACAGGGTCACACATAACACATCCTACTCATTGAACTTTGTGGATATTATAAAAAAATTAACTCCAATCAGCATGAAAAAAATCTTAATTAAACCCATTTAAATGAATTACAAAGCATGATGGGAAAATGCAAAACCCGCTTTCCACACTTACCCATGTTTGGTGCATTTTAGTTGCTTGATATTTCTGATGGATTAAAAAAAAATTGATTGCCTCTTCAACAAAAGTAAGGTTCCACTTTTCTAAAAATGTGCTAGTTTAATGCTAATATACATAGCAGTGACCACTAATTGTACATCTATATGATTACATGCACATAATTTCTTATACGACCAAAACCAAACAACCTTCCCTAGTCATGGGGCAGAAAACAAACAAACATGGTCACACATAACACATCCTGCTCATTGAACTTTGTGGATATTATAAAAAATAAAACTCCAATCAGCATTAAAAAACACTTACCCATGTTTAGCACATTTTAGCTGCTTGATATTTCTGATGGATTAAAAAAATATATAAACTGACTCGCCAACAAAAGTAAGGTTTCACTTTTCTAAAAATGTGCTAGTTTGATGCTAATATACATACCAGTGACCACATCTATATGATTACATGCACAAAATTTGCTTATATGATCAACACCAAACAACCTTCCCTAGTCATGGTGCCGAAAACAAACAAACATGGTTACAAATAACACATCCTGCTCATTGAACTTTGTGGATATTATAATAAAAAACTCCAATCAGTATTAAAAAAATCTAAATTAAACCCATTACAAAGCATAATGGGAAAATGCAAAACACGCTTACCCATGTTTGGTGCATTTTAGTTGCTTCATATTTCTGTTGGATTAAAAAAAATGGATTGCCTCTCCAACAAAAGTAAAGTTCCATTTTTCAAAAAATGTGCTAGTTTGATGCTAATATACATACAAGTGACTACTAATTGTACATCTATATGATTACATGCGCAGAATCTGCTTATATGATAAACACCAAACAACCTTCCCTAGTCATGGTGCAGAAAACAAACAAACAGGGTCACACATAACACATCCTGCTCATTGAACTTGGTAGATATTATTTAAAAAAAAACTCCAATCAGCATATAAATAACATCTAAATGAAACCCATTTAAATCCAATACAAAGCATGATGGGAAAATGCAAAACATGCTTACCACACTTACCCATGTTTGGTACATTTTAGCTGCTTGATATTTCTGGTGGATTAAAAAAAATGATTGCCTCGCCAACAAAAGTAAAGTTCCACTTTTCTAAAAATGTGCTAGTTTGATGCTAATATACCAACCAGTGACCACTAATTGTACATCTATATGATAACATGCACAGCATTTACTTATATGACCAAAACCAAACAACCTTCCCTAGTCATGGGGCAGAAAACAAACAAACATGGTCACACATAACACATCTGCTCGTTGAGCTTTGTGGATATTATAAAAATAAAACTCCAATCAGCATTAAAAAACACTTACCCATGTTTGGCGCATTTTAGCTGCTTGATATTTCTGATGGATTAAAAAAATATATAAACTGACTCGCCAACAAAAGTAAGGTTTCACTTTTCTAAAAATGTGCTAGTTTGATGCTAATATACATACCAGTGACCACTAATTGTACATCTATATGATTACATGCACAGAATTCCTTATATGATCAACACCAGACAACCTTCCCTAGTCATGGCGCAGAAAACAAACAAACATGGTTACACATAACACATCCTACTCATTAAACTTTGTGGATATTAAAAAAAAAATTCCTCCAATCAGCATTTAAAAAATCTAAATTAAACCCATTTAAATTCATTACAAAGCATGATGGGAAAATGCAAAACACGCTCTCCACATGTTTGGCGCATTTTAGTTGCTTGATATTTCTGATGGGTTAAAAAAAATAATAACCACTCGCCAACAAATGTAAGGTTTCACTTTTCTAAAAATGTGCTAGTTTGATGCTAATCCACATAGGCTTTGTTAGTGACATGCTACTAATTAGTACTAGCGATTTTACATGGCGGTTTCAGCACCTCCAAATTTGTTACTGAAAACTACAACGAAGAATCAAACGGCTGGTGCGTAATGAGTACAATACTTACAGTATTAACACTTTTTAGGGCGCAACAAGAACACACACTGTACACTACTGCCATCTAACGCCTTGGACTTATAAGGGGGGCATGCGGTTTGAAGCTGAGTTAAAGACAAGACAAAAAGCAAATCAATGGAGATAACAAGAGGGGGAGGGAAATGCGTCCGCCTTTGTTGAGAGCCAGACGGAAACACATAATTCCCCAAAAATTGGTATCAATTTCCAGGTACCAGGGATTGATACCGTGTCGGTTCAAATGTGACATAAGTATTGGACACCTTGCTGAGTATAATTTTACGACGGAGTCCAAGTTGCACTATTTTAACTGAAGCTCGTCGACCTTCTGCGCAGATCTTCCACAAACCTCTGCTGGACTGTGAGCTGCTGAGCGAGAAGGAGGTGGCCATGATCTTTGTCAACTGGAAGGAGCTCATCATGTGCAACATCAAGCTGCTCAAGTAAGCCGTGGCCACGTTTTTTGACACAGTCCAGAACAGGGGTGCAAACTAAAGATGTCCGATAATATCGGACTGCCGATATTATACTCGGTCAACAGCCATACAGGGTGGCCGTATAAACAACTTCAACACTGTTACAAATATGCGCCACACTGTGAACCCACACCAAACAAGAATGACAAACACATTTCGGGAGAACATCCGCACCGTAACACAACAGAAACACAACAGAACAAATACCCAGAAACCCCGTGCAGCACTAACTCTTCCGGGACGCTACAATATACACCCCTCGCTACCCCCCACCTCAACCTCCTCATGCTCTCTCAGGGAGAGCATGTCCCAAATTCCAAGCTGCTGTTTTGAGGCATGTTAAAAAAAAGAATGCACTTTGTGACTTCAATAATAAATATGGCAGTGCCATGTTGGCCTTTTTTTCCATAACTTGAGTTGATTTATTTTTGGAAAACCTTGTTACATTGTTTAATGCAAGGGTGTCCAAACTTTTTCCACTGAGGGCCACACACGGAAAAATTTAAGCATGCGGGGGCCATTTTGATATTTTTCATTTTCAAACCATAACAAAATATATGGATTTTTTTTTTTAACCTTTAGGGCTCCTGTGGACCATAAAGGGTCTCAATCATTAAAACGTTAAAAATAAGTCAAATTATTATTATTTTTTTTATTATTTAACGCTTATAGTACATCTCTATATCAACTTCAGGTTGATAAAAAGTGGGGAAAAAAAAGAAAAAAAAAGGTTTTATGCCTTTTCTGTCAAAGACAACTTAGTTTTTTATAGCAAAACTGGAAATATGCAGTATTTAGTAATTAGAGCTCTAAAAGATCAATAATGCAGGACACCATTGATTTTAATTATTTAATAGTTTTGAGTAATCACAGTGAAAATATTAATAAAATCCCACTAAATATGTTTGGGATCCAAAAGGTGCCCCACTCATAAAGTGATACATTTTTATTAGGTTTTCTTTTACTTTCAACACTTAAGTTACGAGATCAACTTCAGATATATCTGTCGATTTTACATTTGAACTATTATTTTGTTTGTTTTTATGCTCTTTTGTCAAAGAAAACTTTGATGTTTTTATATGGCAACCACACAATATATGCAATATTTTTTTCCACATAAAACATTTTAAAGTGACATTTTTGAAGTAATTGGAGCCATGAATAGGTCAATAATTCATTATAACATAGATTTTTTTTTTTTTTTTTTTTTTTGGAGCAATGGCAAAAATAAAGAACAGACAAAGGAAAAAAAACAGCCTGCATGACAGCTTTGTGTCAACATTGCAACTTTTTCTCGTTAGATTTCACCTCATTCCACTTTTTTTAATGTTTTTGTTTTAATTTTTGCAATACTATCAATTTTGCAATTTTTGCAGAATGTGTGGCGGGCCGGTAAACAAGTAGCTGCGGGCCGCACTTTGGACACCCCTGGTTTAATGCATCCAGCGGCGGCATCACAACAAAATTAGGCATAATAATGTGTTAATTCCACGACTGTATATATCGGTATCAGTTGATATCGGAATCGGTAATTAAGAGTTGGACAATATCGGAATATCGCATATCGGCAAAAAAGCCATTATCGGACATCTCTAGTGCAAACCTTTGGGTACCTTGCGATCCCATCCGGTTCCTGGGGTGACGATTCTCCATTCAACATGTTGACGTTCCACACAAAAAACAAACGTGTTGTCCTCAGAGCTCTCAGGGTGAGGAAGAAGATGTCAGGTGATCGCATGCCGGTGAAGATGATTGGCGACATCCTGACCAATCAGCTGCCACACATGCAGCCATACATCAGGTGACCACACACACACACCAGAACCAGGACCAGGACCAGGGGTCTACACTGCAAAAAGTCAGTGTTCAAAAACAAGAAACAAAAATACAAAAATGAGGGGTATTTTATTTGAACTAAGCAAAATTATCTGCAAGTCAAATTAGCTAACCTCAACGAACCCAAAAATACCTTAAAATAAGTATATTCTCACTAATAATAAGTGTATTTTCTATTGTTTCATTGAAAATAAAACAGCAAAGTCCATTTGGCTGTCATCCGTTTTAATTATGAGACACAATTGTGTCAAAGTCATGATTTTTTTTTTCATGCTTGAAATAAGAAATTATTACTTTGAAAAAGTAGTTTTATACTTGTGAGTGTTGATGACACAGCTTTGCAACACTTGATATTCTAGTTTCAAGCATGTTTTACTCAATATAGGTCATCAAATCTCAGCAACAAGCTGTAATATCTTACTGAGATCATTTAGGATTTAGGATGATGCCCAAAATGGTCAAAAGTCCCAATTTTGTCCAAAATACCTACCCAGGTTCGAGTCCCACAAGTCCCAGGATGCCCAAAATGTCCATAACACACCCAGCCGAGCCCGACGGGGAGGAGGGATAAAAGTTGGAAAAGCCGGCAAAAGTCCCAAAAATGTTTAAAATACCTACCCAGGTTCGAGTCCCACAAGTCCCGCCGCTGGCCGGGATGCCCAAAATGTCCAAAACGTGCCCAGCAAGGGGAGAAAAGTGAGAAAAGTCGGTAAAATGTTGAAAAATCACACCCGGGTTCGAGGGTAGGTTTTTTGAACATTTTTGGGACTTTTGCCGACTTTTCCAACTTTTATCCCCCCTCCCCGTGGGACTCGGCTGGGTGTGTTATGGACATTTTGGGCATCCCGGGACTTGTGGGACTCGAACCTGGGTAGGTATTTTGGACAAAATTGGGACTTTTGACCATTTTGGCCGCCTTTTCCCCTCTTCTTCCCCGCCTTCCTGTGCACCATTGCTGGGTGTGTTTTGGACATTTACACAAAAATACTTTGAAGCATGTTTTACTCAATATAGGTCATCAAATCTCAGCAAAGCTGTAATATCTTACTGAGATCATTTAGGACCAAAACCCTTAAAACAAGTAAAACACTCTAACAAAGTCTTATGTATGGCCGCGCAAGTCCCGGGATGCCCAAAATGTCCATAATACACCCAGCCGAGTCCCACGGGTAGGGTGGATAAAAGTTGGAAAAGTCGGCAAAAGTCCCAAAAATGTTCAAAATACCTACCCAGGTTCGAGTCCCACAAGTCCCGCCTCTGGCCGGGATGCCCAAAATGTCCAAAACGCGCCCAGCAAGGGGAGAAAAGTGAGAAAAAGTCGGTAAAATGTTGAAAAATCACACACGGGTTCGAGTGCCACAAGTCTTAAGTCTAAATCACACCCAGGTTCAAGTCCCACATGGAGTGCCACAAGTCTTAAGACTTGTGGCACTCCATGTGGGACTTGAACCTGGGTAGGTATTTTGAACATTTTTGGGACTTTTGCCGACTTTTCCAACTTTTATCCCCCCTCCCCGTGGGATTCGGCTGGGTGTGTTATGGACATTTTGGGCATCCCGGGACTTGTGGGACTCGAACCTGGGTAGGTATTTTGGACAAAATTGGGACTTTTGACCATTTTGGCCGCCTTTTCCCCTCTTCTTCCCTGCCTTCCTGTGCACCGTTGCTGGGTGTGTTTTGGACATTTGGACAAAAATAGTTTCAAGCATGTTTTACTCAATATAGGTCATCACATCTCAGCAACAAGCTGTAAAATCTTACTGAGATCATTTAGGACCAAAACCCTTAAAACAAGTAAAACACTCTAACATAAAATCTGCTTAGTGAGAAGAATGATCTTATCAGACAGAAAATAAGCAAATATCACCCTTGTTTGAGATATTTCATCTTATTTAGATTTCAGTTTTTGCAGTGTACAGTTTTACTTTTAATCTCCTGGTCCAGTGTGAAAGACTTGATGGGTGTACATGTGGTGGCAGGTTCTGCTCGTGTCAGCTGAACGGAGCCACGCTGATTCAGCAGAAAACTGACGACAACCCCGAAATCAAAGACTTCCTCAAGGTATCTGTCCGTCCATCTGTCCAACGACTCCATGAACCAGCGCTAAAGAGCCATCTTGTCCCTTGGTCTTTGTGTCAGAGGTTAGCCATGGACCCTCGCTGTAAGGGCATGCCTCTGTCCAGCTTCCTGCTCAAACCCATGCAGAGAGTCACGCGATACCCACTCATCATCAAGAACGTACGTATCACACACACACACGCACACACACGCACACACACACACACACACACACACACACACACACACACACACACACACACACACACACACACACACACGTTGAATTCCATCTGCCGCCAACAGATCTTGGAGAACACTCCAGAGTCTCATCCTGACCACAGCCACCTGAAGGCCGCCCTGGAGAAAGCCGAGGAGCTTTGCTCTCAGGTGACCTTTGACTTGCTTTTAGCCGGTGGTCGTCATGGTTACCATCCTGCCACCGTGGTAGTGGAGGAGGGGAGGAAGTGACGCGATCGGCTGTTGTGTTCAGGTGAACGAGGGCGTGCGGGAGAAGGAGAACTCTGACCGTCTGGAGTGGATCCAGGCTCATGTTCAGTGTGAAGGCCTGTCTGAGGTTCTTTTCTTCTTCTTCTTCTTGGTCACGTCCAAGCAAGAACTCTTCTTCATGCGTGTCGTTTCTTGCAGCAACTGGTCTTCAACTCCGTCACCAACTGTTTGGGTCCCAGGAAGTTCCTCCACAGCGGCAAACTTTTCAAAGCCAAGAGCAGCAAGGAGCTCTACGGCTTCCTCTTCAACGACTTCCTGCTGCTCACACAGGTGCACGCACGCACGCACGCACGCACGCACGCACGCACACACACACACACACACACACACACACACACACACACACACACACACACACACACACACACACACAACTGAAAATGAAACACAGTGGAACCTCGACTGACAACTTCATTGGTTCTTGAACAGGGTTTGTGAATGGAAAAGTTTGTATATCGAAGCAGAGTTCCCCATAAAAAACAACTGACAACTTCATTGGTTCTTGAACAGGGTTTATAATTGGAAACAGTTTGCACATCGAAGCAGAGTTCCCCATAAGACTGTATGTAATAATGTATAGTATTTGACAGTGTAGTCTTCCTCGTCTTTGTTTTTCTTATTTGTGTTCCTTTTTGTTTTTCTTATTTTCTTTATTTTTCCTCGTTTTCTTTTTTCTTTTCTTTTCCCCTTTTTTGTATTTTTGTATTTTTTAAATATTTTTCCCCTTATTGATTTTCTGTTTTTCCTTTTGTGTACTTTTTTTCTTTTTCCTCTTTTTTTCTGTTTCCTTTTTCTCTTTCCTCTTTTTCTTTTTCCCTTGTTCTTCTTTATTCTCTTTCTTTTTATTTTAATTTTCCTTTTTATCATCTTACTTTTTTTTCCTGTTTTGGTTTTTCTTCTTTTTTCCTTTTTCTTCTTTTACTTTTTTCTCTTTTTCTTTATTTTCAGTGTTTTCTTTTCTTTATTTTTTTAATTGTTTTTCTTCTTTTTTTCTTCCCTTTTCCTTTTATTTCTTTTTTCTTTGTCTTCTTTTTTCCTTCTTCTTTGTTTCCTTTTTTTTTTCTTTTGCTCTTTTTTTTCTTTTACCTTTTTCTTTTCCTTACTTTTTTCTTGATTTTTTTATTTTTCTCTTTTTTGTAAATTTTTTTTCTTTTTCTTCTTTTTCTATTTTTATTTTCTCTTTTTCATTATTTTTTTTTTCATTTTTTTCTTCATTTTTTTAATTGTTTTTCTTCTTTTTCTTTTTCTCTTTTTCCCGTTTTGTTTCTTTTTTCTTTGTTGTCTTTTTTCCTTTTAAATTTTTTCCTTTTTGTCTTTTTTTCTTCTACTTTTTCGTTTTCTTACTTTTTTCTTTATTTTTTCCTTTTTCTCTTTTTTCTTCTTTTCTTAATTTTTTTTCTTTTTCTTCCTTTTCCTCTTTCTTTTTGTTATTTTTTCCTCTTCTTTTTTCTTTTACATCCCTTTATTTGTTCTTTTTCATTTTTCTTCTTTTTTTCCCCATTTCTTATTTTTCCCTCTTTTTCCTTTTTTTCGTTCTTTATCTTCTTTTTTCCTTTTTCTCTTCCATATTCCTATTCTTCTTGTCCTGTGTGTCTTGTAGTGAGTACTTGCTGTCACTGACAATGTGCACTAACGCACTGAAAAGACTCAGCGTCAGTCTGCAAGTGTCTTCTTGTGTTTTGTGTTAAAGTTCCAATCCTTTCCTTCCATCCGTCAGGTGACCAAGCCTCTGGGTTCCTCCGGCTCTGATAAAGTCTTCTCGTCCAAAACGCACCTGCAGTACCGCATGTACAAGACGGTGAGACCAGACTTCAAGTGTGTGACTTCCTGTTGTGTGGAGTGTGTGTGCGAGGATCTTTGTGTTGTCCTCCAGCCCATCTTCCTCAACGAAGTGTTGGTGAAACTCCCCACGGATCCTTCGGGAGACGAGCCTCTCTTCCACATCTCTCACATCGACAGAGTTTACACGCTGAGAGCCGAGAGCATCAATGAGCGGTGAGCGGCGTGACAAGGTTGGCGACGGCGGCGTCACGTGACGGCGCTGGTTGTGTGTGCAGGACGGCGTGGGTGCAGAAGATCAAGGCGGCTTCCGAGCTCTTCATTGAGACGGAGAAGAAGAAGCGGGAGAAAGCTTATCTCGGTATTCACCACCTCCATCCTTTGAAGTACATTGTGGTGTCCCTAACTCCGCCCCCTCGCCCCTCCTTCAGTGCGCTCCCAGAGGGCGACCGGCATCGGAAGGCTGATGGTCAACATCGTGGAGGGAATCGAGCTCAAACCGTGTCGCTCGCACGGTAACAAGCGCTCTCAAAGTTGGCCCACTCAAAGATGTCGCTGGGAGTGAGTGGGAGGTGTTTGACTTGTGTTGCAGGGAAAAGTAACCCCTACTGTGAGGTCACCATGGGCTCTCAGTGCCACATCACCAAAACACTGCAGGTACCCACTGCTCTCTTCTTGGTAGCACTTAGCATGGTAGCCACACGCATTCTAATAAACACACACATTTAATTTACCATGACCTGATTGTTTTGGTCACGTCTTGTGGTATTGATACTTTTTCTTCATTAGGCAGTTTTTATGCTTGAAAATGCTTCATTTCAGGCAAATATACGTAGAATATAATTTGTTAACGATAACACAAAGCTAAGATATGGATGTTCAGATAATTTAGCGTCGTGATTTTTAAACAGTGGTATGCATATGGTACGCCGAATAATCACTTAATTAAATATTCCAACACAGTGTTACTGTTCAAACTGTGTGTAACGTTACAGTGGCCAAACCGATGAAATATACTAGTTCAATAAAACCTCTTCCTTGTTTTTAATGACTACGTAGGCCTACTAGGCTACTGTGTTCGTGTATTGGTCATTATGGTGGCACTTGGGTAGAGAACCACTGCTTTAGCATATATTAAGTTCAAGTTAAAGTACCCATGATTGTCACATGTGGCGAAATTACCCTCTGCATTTGACCCATCACCCTTGATCACCCCCTGGGAGGTGAGGGGAGCAGTGAGCAGCAGCGGTGGCCGCGCCCGGGAATAGTTTTTGGTAATTTAACCCCCAATTCCAACCCTTGATGCTGAGTGTGGAGCAGGGAGGTAATAGGTCCCATTTTTATAGTCTTTGGTATGACTCGGCCGGCGTTTGAACTCACGACCTACCGATCTCCGGGCGGACACTCACAAGTGTGTGTGTGTGTGTGTGTGTGTGTGTTCTGGCAATACTTACTTAATGGGGACATCTTTAGGGGACCTCTGACGGTATGGGGACAAAAAAATAAGTCCCCTAAAGCAGTGGTCCCCAACCACAGGTCCGTGGATCAATTAGTACCGGGCCGCACAAGAATAAAAAAATAAAAAAAAATATATATACCGGTATATACTTTTTTATTTATTTATTAAATCAACATAACACAAGATACACTTACAATTAGTGCACCAACCCAAAAAAAACTCATTCATTCACACTCATTCACACAAAAGGGTTGTTTCTTTCTGTTATGAATATTCTGGTTCCTACATTATATATCAATATATATCAATACAGTCTGCAAGGGATACAGTCTGTAAGCACACATGATTGTATTTTTTATGACAAAAAAATAAAAAAATAAAAAAATAATTCTTATCCATCAAGGGTTGGAATTGGGGGTTAAATGACCAAAAATTATTCCCGGGCGCGGCACCGCTGATGCCCACCGCTCCCCTCACCTCCCAGGGTGTGAACAAGGGGATGGGTCAAATGCAGAGGACAAATTTCACCACACCTAGTGTGTGTGTGACAATCATTGGTACTTTAACTTTACTTTAACTTTATTTTTACACTTTTTCCCCCCAAATTCCATTGTATGTTATACTCTTCTGATACCACCAGATGGCAGTATAAGTGTCCACATAAGGGCCCATCCATCCATCCATTTTCTACCGCTTATTCCCTTTGGGGTCGCGGGGGGCGCTGGAGCCTATCTCAGCTACAATCGGGCGGAAGGCGGGGTACACCCTGGACAAGTCGCCACCTCATCGCAGGGCCAACACAGATAGACAGACAACATTCACACTCACATCCACACACTAGGGCCAATTTAGTGTTGCCAATCAACCTATCCCCAGGTGCATGTCTTTGGAAGTGGGAGGAAGCCGGAGTACCCGGAGGGAACCCACGCAGTCACGGGGAGAACATGCAAACTCCACACACAAAGATCCCGAGCCCGGGATTGAACCCAAGACTACTCAGGACCTTCGTATTGTGAGGCAGATGCACTAACCCCTCCATAAGACCCCAATTCAGTAGTGCAGACAATTTTGGAAATAAGAGCTAAAAGGTGCTGTCCACTGTTGCGTCGGACCAGTTCTTCCTCCAAGGGAATTTAAAGGGGAACATTATGACCAGACCTATGTAAGCGTCAATATATACCTTGATGTTGCAGAAAAAAGACCATATATTTTTTTAACCGATTTCCGAACTCTAAATGGGTGAATTTTGGTGGATTAAACGCCTTTCTAATATTCGCTCTCGGAGGGATGACGTCACATCGGGAAGCAATCTGCCATTTTCTCAAACACCGAGTCAAATAAGCTCTGTTATTTTCCGTTTTTTCGACTGTATTCCGTACCTTGGAGACATCATGCCTCGGAGGGTGTAACAACACGAACAGGGACGGATTCAAGTTGCACCAGTGGCCCAAAGATGCGAAAGTGGCAAGAAATTGGACGTTTGTTCCGCACACTTTACCGACGAAAGCTATGCTACGACAGAGATGGCAAGAATGTGTGGATATCCTGCGACACTCAAAGCAGATGCATTTCCAACGATAAAGTCAAAGAAATCTGCCGCCAGACCTCCATTGAATCTGCCGGAGTGTGTGAGCAATTCAGGGACAAAGGACCTCGGTAGCACGGCAAGCAATGGCGGCAGTTTGTTCCCGCAGACGAGCGAGCTAAACCCCCTGGATGTCTTGGCTCACACCGTCCCTTATGCCACCGAAGATGATCAAGAGAAGAATATCGACCCTAGCTTCCCTGGCCTGCTGACATCAACGCCAAAACTGGACAGATCAGCTTTCAGGAAAAGAGCGCGGATGAGGGTATGTCTACAGAATATATTAATTGATGAAAACTGGGCTGTCTGCACTCTCAAAGTGCATGTTGTTGCCAAATGTATTTCATATGCTGTAAACCTAGTTCATAGTTGTTAGTTTCCTTTAATGCCAAACAAACACATACCAATCGTTGGTTAGAAGGCGATCGCCGAATTTGTCCTCGCTTTCTCCCGTGTCGCTGGCTGTCGTGTCGTTTTCGTCGGTTTCGCTTGCATACGGTTCAAACCGATATGGCTCAATAGCTTCAGTTTCTTCTTCAATTTCGTTTTCGCTACCTGCCTCCACACTACAACCATCCGTTTCAATACATGCGTAATCTGTTGAATCGCTTAAGCCGCTGAAATCTGAGTCTGAATCCGAGCTAATGTCGCTATAACTTGCTGTTCTATGCGCCATGTTTGTTTGTGTTGGCATCACTGTGTGACGTCACAGGAAAATGGACGGGTGTATATAACGATGGTTAAAATCAGGCACTTTGAAGCTTTTTTTAGGGATATTGCGTGATGGGTAAAATTTTGAAAAAAACTTTGAAAAATAAAATAAGCCACTGGGAACTGATTTTTAATGGTTTTAACCCTTCTGAAATTGTGATAATGTTCCCCTTTAAGTTACTGGTCAATCCCAAGTTCTTTTTGATGACATATATGCTGAGTAAGAAGGATCACCAGGACAGAATAGGAATATCATCAAGTTTTTACTGAAAATTTCAGGAGAACAACCTAGACCAATACATTCATACCGGCTCCCTAAGTTGTTCTGACCTTCAAACTGAATAGCCCACTTCTTACACAGAAAGAAAGCCCCCACCTGTCCGGAAAGGAACACGGCCTCATTGTTCCACTAAAGATAAGACAAAAGGGAGTATTCCATCTCCTACAGTGCAAACCTTCAAGGTCACACACATAGTTTACTTGCGGACATAAGATAAAAAAATAGAAAGAGTACAAATGGAAAAACACTAGCTGTTTCAAATATGACTATGAATAGAAAGAAATTACTTTTAAATATATATATATATATATATATATATGCATTCTTCACAATCCCCCTTCAGATCTTCTCCAAAAGATCTCTATTACTAGAGCAACACTTCTAAAGCACGCCCTACATTAAAGTAAGTGCTGTTTTGGTTTTGGAGCAATAAACACATGGGCGAGAGATGGAGGGAGTCCACGTCAATGTGGTCATTGTCAGGGAAGGAAACTAACAGTTCCCACGCATGTGGCCACTAAGCCTTTAAAGGTTAACTTCATGTCATTATGACGATTGTCTGTTTTTTTTTTGCAGGACACCTTGAATCCCAAGTGGAACTCCAACTGCCAGTTTTTCATCAAGGACCTGGAGCAGGACGTCCTGTGCGTCACCGTCTTCGAGCGGGACCAGTTCTCCCCCGACGGTCTGCACTCGTGCCTCCGAGCTCTGACCCTGAAGTCTTAATGTTTAATCAACGCCGTCCTCGGTTTGTGTGTGCGCGTCCCTCCAGACTTCCTGGGCCGGACGGAGATCCGCCTGGCGGAAATCAAGAAGGACCAAGGCTCCAAAGGGCCCATCACCAAGCGCTTGCTGCTCCACGAGGTTCCCACCGGCGAGATCGTGGTCAGGCTGGACCTCCAGCTGTTCGAGGAGCCGTGACACCCGCGCCGCGGGAAGAAGGCGGACCGTCTGGTTTTATTTATTGACCGCCGAGGAACTGGAAGCGCCGGTAAGTGGGATCATGCGGCAGCTTGCCAACCTTCAAAAACTGCAATATTTCCCTCAAATGTTCCTCTTTTGGAAAGAACTGATGCTCGGCCAGACAGCGTTAGCTGCACATGCTCGTCGCTCCCATTACGGTTTTTCTCTCCAGTGACAATCCTGGCCTGAGTGAGTGTGTGTGTGTGTGTGTGTGTGTGTGTGTATGTGTGTATGCGTGTGTGTGTGTGTTAAAAGGAGTTGCTCTCTCTCCCCTGCACACAGGTCATGTCCAGTGTGTAATGACAATACTAGAAAGACGAGCGTTCTGAGGGGTGGGCGGGGCCACCGGGGAAAGAAAAAAAGAAAAGAAAAAAAAGTCGTCGCTCACTGTCAGCCAGGGAACATTTCACTTCTTTCACGCCGAGTCCCGTCTTATTTTTTTATGTCGCGGCGAGGGAAGGAGCCGCGTTTTGCGTGTTTAGCTGATTTTAGACCTCGCTCACTTGACGGATGAGGCGGTGTGTGTGTGTGTGTGTGTGTGTGTGTGTGTGTGTGTGTGTGTGTGTGTGTGTGCGGACTGAAAACAATGAAAGTGTCGTAACCCCGCCCTCTCTAGAGACCCCTCCCCCCCTCTCTTCTTCCTCACACTGGACTAAAAGCTGGTTCACACGTTGTGACCTTTGACCTCCTGGCTAGTGTGGAAATATGACTACTGAGAGTTAATATATGATGTACTGTACTGTCTTTTCATGTCAATAAACTACACCTGGACCAACACGCAGCACCACTCCACCTTTTTTTTTTGTTACCGTAAAATGTATGGTAGTTTTTACAGCATATTACTGTGAAGTGCATGGTAGTTTCTAAAGCATATTACCGTAAAATGTATGGTAGTTTTTATAGCATATTTCTGTAAAATGTATGGTAGTTTTTATAGCATATTACTGTAAAATGTATGGTAGTTTTTACAGCATATTACTGTAAAATGTATGGTCGTTTTTACAGGATATTACTGTAAAATGTATGGTAGTTTTTATAGTATATTACTGTAAAATGTATGGTAGTTTTTATAGCATAGTACTGTAAAATGTATGGTAGTTTTTACAGGATATTACTGTAAAATGTATGGTAGTTTTTATAGCATCCATCCATCCATCCATTTTCTACCGCTTATTCCCTTTTGGGGGCGCGGGGGGGCGCTGGAGCCTATCTCAGCTACAATCGGGCGGAAGGCGGCGTACACCCTGGACAAGTCGCCACCTCATCGCAGGGCCAACACAGATAGACAGACAACATTCACACTCACATTATAGCATATTACTGTAAAATGTATGGTAGTTTCTAAAGCATATTGCTGTAAAATGTATGGTAGTTTTTACAGCATATTACTGTAAAATGTATGGTAGTTTTTATAGCATATTACTGTAAAATGTATGGTAGTTTTTACAGCATATTACTGTGAAGTGTATGGTAGTTTCTAAAGCATTTTACTGTAAAATGTATAGTAGTTTTTATAGCATATTACTGTAAAATGTATGGTAGTTTTTATAGCATATTACTGCAAAATGTATGGTAGTTTTTATAGCATATTACTGTAAAATGTATGGTAGTTTTTATAGCATATTGCCGTAAAATGTATGGTAGTTTTTATAGCATATTACTGTAAAATGTATGGTAGTTTTTATAGCATATTACCGTAAAATGTATGGTAGTTTTTATAGCATATTACTGTAAAATGTATGGTAGTTTTTATAGCATAGTACTGTAAAATGTATGGTAGTTTTTATAGCATAGTACTGTAAAATGTATGGTAGTTTTTATAGCATATTACTGTAAAATGTATGGTCGTTTTTACAGCATATTACTGTAAAATATATGGTAGTTTTTATAGCATATTACTGTAAAATGTATGGTAGTTTTTACAGCATATTACTGTAAAATATATGGTAGTTTTTATAGCATATTACTGTAAAATGTATGGTAGTTTTTACAGCATATTACTGTAAAATATATGGTAGTTTTTATAGCATATTACTGCAAAGTGTATGGTAGTTTTTATAGCATATTACTGTAAAATGTATAGTAGTTTTTATAGCATATTACTGTAAAATGTATGGTAGTTTTTATAGCATATTACTGTAAAATGTATGGTAATTTTTATAGCATAGTACTGTAAAATGTATGGTAATTTTTATAGCATATTAATGTAAAATGTATGGTAGTTTTTATAGCATATTACTGTAAAATGTATGGTAGTTTTTATAGCACATTACTGTAAAATGTATGGTAGTTTTTAGAGCATATTACTGTAAAATGTATGGTAGTTTCTATAGCATATTACTGTAAAATGTATGGTAGTTTTTAGAGCATATTACTGTAAAATGTATGGTAGTTTTTATAGCATATTACTGTAAAATGTATGGTAGTTTTTATAGCATATTACTGTAAAAATGGGTTTTTAAACGTGTTTTTATTGAGGGCCACATGGCAGTTATGGCTGCCCTCAGAGGGCTGTTTGTTTTTGTGAATAATATAAATGTGCAAGTATTGTCCTCAATAAAGAAGTACATAATTGCCAATGCATTGGATTGTTTATTTTTTTATGGACACTTAAAAAAATATGTAGATTTTATACTAAAAAACTGGCTGCCAGGATTTTACACTAAAATTTGTAGTATTTTTTTTTTTTTACAGCATATTACTGTAAATGGCACTATTTTATATATATATATATATATATATATATATATATATATATATATATATATATATATATATATATATATATGTATGTATCTGTGTATATATACACACACACACACATTAGGACATAGCACTTTTCATACACAAGTCAGACTCAAAGTGCTTCACAGACAACAAAGTGAAATGAAAGAAAATAAAAGCAAAATTAAATTGCAGACAATAAAAATTAAAACAGTGCGGACGTTAAAAGTTAAAAGATTAAAAGATTTAGCTGAAAGCTAAGGTGAACATAAAAGTTTTCAGTCTAGTTTTAAAAGTAGTCAGAGTTGGGGAAAGTCTGACATCTTCAGGAAGTTTATTCCAGCTAATAGTTGCATAGTGACTGAATGATGCTCTCCCTTCATTTCACTTTACTCTGGGAACCGCTAACAGATTGCTCTCAGAAGATCTTAGTGATCTAGAGGGCTTCTATAGTGGGAGCATATCAGTGATATACTTGGGCCCTAGACCATGTAGTGATTTATATGTGAGCAGGAGGATTTTGAAATCAATTTTCTGATGTACAGAGAGCCAATGTAAGGATTTAAGAATTGGTGTAAAGTGCTCACTTTTTTTGGTCTTTGTTAGAACTCTAGCAGCAGCGTTCTGAACAAGCTGTAGCTACCTGACAGTTTTTTTTTGGGAAGACCTGCAAGGAGACCATTACAATAGTCTAGCCGACTGGTAATAAAGGCATGTACACATTTTTCTAAGTCTTGAGCTGACATGAGCCCTCTAGTCTTGTTACATTTTTGAGGTGATAGTAGGCCAATTTTGTTACTCATTTGAAGTAACTGTCGAATACCCTGGGATAATTTATGATTTCTTGGCCATTCTTCAGAGAATATGAATGATAACACAAAAACCTTTCTCCAACTCATGCTTAATAGTTGTGTGAAGCTATTTATTGGCAAACAACTGTGTTTACTCTTTTTAAATCAAAATGACACAAGAAAGTACCCAAATGACCCTGATCAAAAGTTTACATACCCCAGTGACTTTGATCTGATAACATGCACAAAAGTCGACACAAACAGGTTTGAATGGCTAATCAAGGTTCCAATCCTCACCTGTGACATGTTTGTTTGTAATTAATGTGTGTGTATAAAAGGTCAGTGAGATTCTGGGCTTCTGACAGACCATTGCATCTTTCATCCAGTGCTGCACACATGTTTCTAGATTCAGAGTCATGGGGAAGGCAAATTAATTGTCAAAGGATCTGCGAGAAAAGGTAATTGAACTGCATAAAACAGGAAAGGGGGTATAAAAAGATATCCAAGGAATTGAGAATGCCAATCAGCAGTGTTCAAACGCTGATTAAGAAGTGGAAAATGAGAGATTCAGGTAGACCAGCAAAGATTTCAGCCACAACTGCCTGGAAAATTGTTCGAGATGCAAAGAAAAATCCACAAATAACTTCAGCTGAAATACAGGACTCTCTGAAAAATGGTGGCGAGGCTGTTTCAAGATGCACAATAATGAGGCACTTGAAATCTCCATCTCCATAGAGCAGGTCAGCAGCAGGAAGCATGAAGTGCTCTAAAACTTGCTGGTAGACGGCTGCGTTGACCCTGGATCTCAGGAAACAGAGTGGACCGACACCAGCAGATGACATGGCACCCCAAACCATCACTGATGGTGGAAACTTTACACTAGACTTCAGGCAACGTGGATCCTGTGCCTCTCCTGTCTTCCTCCAGACTCTGGGACCTCGATTTCCAAAGAAAATGCAAAATTTGCATGGTTGGGTGATGGTTTGGGGTGCCATGTCATCTGCTGGTGTCGGTCCACTCTGTTTCCTGAGATCCAGGGTCAACGCAGCCGTCTACCAGCAAGTTTTAGAGCACTTCATGCTTCCTGCTGCTGACCTGCTCTATGGAGATGGAGATTTCAAGTTCCAACAGGACTTGGCGCCTGCACACAGCGCAAAATCTACCCGTGCCTGGTTTACGGACCATGGTATTTCTGTTCTAAATTGGCCCGCCAACTCCCCTGACCTTAGCCCCATAGAAAATCTGTGGGGTATTGTGAAAAGGAAGATGCAGAATGCCAGACCCAAAAACGCAGAAGAGTTGAAGGCCACTATCAGAGCAACCTGGGCTCTCATAACACCTGAGCAGTGCCAGAAACTCATCGACTCCATGCCACGCCGCATTAACGCAGTAATTGAGGCAAAAGGAGCTCCAACCAAGTATTGAGTATTGTACATGCTCATATTTTTCATTTTCATACTTTTCAGTTGGCCAACATTTCTAAAAATCCCTTTTTTGTATTAGCCTTAAGTAATATTCTAATTTTGTGACACACGGAATTTTGGATTTTCATTTGTTGCCACTTCAAATCATCAAAATTAAATGAAATAAACATTTGAATGCATCAGTCTGTGTGCAATGAATAAATATAATGTACAAGTTACACCTTTTGAATGCAATTACTGAAATAAATCAAGTTTTTCAAAATATTCTAATTTACTGGCTTTTACCTGTATATGTATATATATGTATGAAATACTTGACTTGGTGAATTCTTGCTGTCAATATACTCCCCCCTCTTAACCACGCCCCCCGACCACGCCCCCCATCCTCAACCCCCCCCCCCCCCCCCCCACCCCCCCACCTCCCGAAATCGGAGCTCTCAAGGTTGGCAAGTATGTCGAGTGGCCAGAAGAAAGCCATTTCTGCGCAAATGTCACAAAAACAGCACAGAGACAAGCCTCAAAACTTCTGGAACAAAGTTGGAGTGACGCTAGGAAATGTCGTCATGACTTGTGAGACAGCGCCCTCTGCTGGATCATGTTAGGACCAACACATCAATAGTTAGAAGTTAAAGTAGCAATGATTGTCACACACACACTAGGTGTGGTTAAATGTATTGTATATACAAGTTTTTAGATATGACCGGTGGTAAATACCAAGATTATTTAATATAATGTAATCGTTGTTTTTAATGTGTGTGTGTGTTTGTTCATGTTGCACCAACCAGAGCGTGAAGGAAGCAGCAGGACTCGTGTTGTGTTACTGCACATGACCAGCGGGGGGCGCCCTTTACTGACAGTCTTCACCCCATTCCCGCTTCTCGTCACGACTCTGCTGCATTTGTATTCTATATTTGTCTTCTCTCATGTTGGAGGACGTCAAGCCTCCCTCAGTCACGACTCTGATGCAGGAGCTGCGTGAGTCATGAGCGCGCACTTTACAAACGACAAATGAATATAGAGTCATTTTACTACCTAGTTTATTACCTTTTATTCGGTCTCCCTTACAACTGTCAGTACTTTTAATAATAAAAACATTCATTTGTGTCGAGAAACACACAATTATTAGGCATCAATTGTGAGCAGTTTGATGAAATATTGACCTGCAGCTGTGTTGACCCGGATGCCCACAACCGGACCTGGCTGTGACGTCATTGAATAGAGGCGGCCAGTGATTTGGCCTGTTCAAAAATATGTGTTTCTGCTCAAGTAGCGACTTATTCGCGAACACACATTTTTCTAATAATTAATAATAACACAAACAACAAGCGTGTGTTTATGCGTGTGTGCCGTCTTCAATTTAGCCCCGCCCCCTCCACGCCAGGGATGGGCGATACTGCACATTTACCAATACTGATACCGATAACGTTCTACTGAAATCTTGATATTTATATATATATATATATATATATATATATATATATTTTTTTTTTTAAATATATATTTTATAAATATATATATACATATATATATATATATATCCATTTTCTACCGCTTGTCCCGTTCGGGGTCGTGGGGGTGCTGGAGCCTATCTCAGTTGCAATCGGGCGGAAGGCGGTGTACACCCTGGACAAGTCGCTCCTCATTGCAGGGCCAACACAGACAGACAACATTCACACTCACATTCAGACACTAGGGACAATTTAGTGTAATTTTTTAAAATTATTATTTTATATATATATATATTATTATTTTTAATTATTTATATATATATATATATATATATATATATATATATATATATATATATATATATGTAGTGAAGTGAATTATATTTATACAGCGCTTTTCTCTAGTGACTCAAAGCACTTTACATAGTGAAACCCAATATCTAAGTTACATTTAAACCAGTGTGGGTGGCACTGGGAGCAGGTGGGTAAAGTGTCTTGCCCAAGGACACAACAGCAGTGGCTAGGATGGCGGAAGCGGGGATCGAACCTGCAACCCTCAAGTTGCTGGCACGGCCGCTCTACCAACCGAGCTATGCCGCCCCGTATGTATTAAATAATATAAAAAATATATAATTGTTTTTATTATTTTTTATATATATTTTATATATATCTCTATATAAATAATGTAAAAAAAATTATATATATATATATATATATATATATATATATATATATATATATATATATATATATATATATATATATATATATAATTTTTTCGAAGGGAATAAGCGGTAGAAAATGGATGGATGGATGGATAATTTTTTCATTATTATTGTTTTGTGTGTGTGTATATATATATATATATATATATATATATATATATATATATATATGTATAAAGAATAAGACACAATACACAGATATGGGGAAAACAAGCCTTTATATCATTATTTTTTTTACTAACAAATCTGTGAACATTTTTCAAAACAATGCAAGAAAGATAGGAAAGGATACTGGAATTATGTTCACAAATAAATATGTTTGTGTTGTATTTACATTGTTTATAAAGTCTTTGGACACATGAGGACTTTGAATAAGGACCAATAGTCATGGAGGGTCAAATGGGACAAAAATGAAAAAAAAAACATTTTAGTTAATTTGTGCAATAAATAATCAAATCATGTAATAATTAAGTCATATTAATTTAATAATTAAATATTGAAATAATTATAGTTTTACGTTATTGGCACATTTAATAACACATGCATGTATTTAATTCCATTATCGTTAGTTAATTAAAATATTAAATGTGGTCCTATTTGACCCTCCATAACTATTAGTCTTTATACTCTGACTTTATAAGCAAAATACAAATATGACAATGCCAAAACAAAACAAAAACAATTATGATATTACAGCACAAAATAATACAACACAAAAAAAGATATCGATTTTGTCAACTCGGTATCGCTCCGATACTGACACCGCCCTCGGTATCCACACGTTCGCCGGTTTGTCTCGACCTGCCCACCCTCACTCCACGCGCACGCGCACAGCCGCACGCACGCGCTGGCCGCCATCACAGGTGTTGCTAGCTAGCCAGCAGGCTAAGTGTGTTATGCGCTGAGAAGGATCCGTCTGACCCGCGCCTCTCGTCGGCTGACCGGAGCCGCCATGGAGTGCCGCGTCCTGTCCATCCAGAGCCACGTCGTCCGGGGCTACGTGGGCAACAAGAGCGCCTCCTTCCCGCTGCAGGTGAGCGTGACGGCGACAATACAAATGGTGTCACGGAGAAAGACGCGACGGGCTGGGAGAGTGGCGGTCATCTCGTCGTGACGTCACGAAGGGACACGACAAGTTCATGACGTGACGTCACTGTCTCGTCAATTAGGCACTTAGTTTTTCAAGGAGAGGTTTTTTTTTACCTCCACGCTAGTTTCTTCTCCAGTCAGTGGCGGTCACCTTTCTGCGCACACCTTGTTTACCTTTGACAAAGGTCATTGACCCCTGATGACCTCATCACACAAGGTCACCACAAACATAAATACAAACCCCGTTTCCATATGAGTTGGGAATTTGTGTTAGATGTAAATATAAACGGAATACAATGATTTGCAAATCCTTTTCAACCCATATTCAATTGAATGCACTACAAAGACAACATATTTGATGTTTTGCAAATAATAATTAACTTAGAATTTCATGGCTGCAACACGTGCCAAAGTAGTTGGGAAAGGGCATGTTCACCACTGTGTTACATGGCCTTTCCTTTTAACAACACTCAGTAAACGTTTGGGAACTGAGGAGACACATTTTTGAAGCTTCTCAGGTGGAATTCTTTCCCATTCTTGCTTGATGTACAGCTTAAGTTGTTCAACAGTCCGGGGGTCTCCGTTGTGCTATTTTAGGCTTCATAATGCGCCACACATTTTCAATGGGAGACAGGTCTGGACTACAGGCAGGCCAGTCTAGTACCCGCACTCTTTTACTATGAAGCCACATTGATGTAACACGTGGCTCGGCATTGTCTTGCTAAAATAAGCAGGGGCGTCCATGGTAGCGTTGCTTGGATGGCAACATATGTTGCTCCAAAACCTGTATGTGCCTTTCAGCATTAATGGCGCCTTCACAGATGTGTAAGTTACCCATGTCTTGGGCACTAATACACCACCATACCATCACAGATGCTGGCTTTTACACTTTGCGCCTAGAACAATCCGGATGGTTCTTTTCCTCTTTGGTCCGGAGGACACGACGTCCACAGTTTCCAAAAACAATTTGAAATGTGGACTCGTCAGACCACAGAACACTTTTCCACTTTGTATCAGTCCATCTTAGATGAGCTCAGGCCCAGCGAAGCCAGCGGCGTTTCTGGGTGTTGTTGATAAACGGTTTTCGCCTTGCATAGGAGAGTTTTAACTTGCACTTACAGATGTAGCGACCAACTGTAGTTACTGACAGTGGGTTTCTGAAGTGTTCCTGAGCCCATGTGGTGATATCCTTTACACACTGATGTAGATTGTTGATGCAGTACAGCCTGAGGGATCGAAGGTCACGGGCTTAGCTGCTTACGTGCAGTGATTTCTCCAGATTCTCTGAAAACTTTGATGATATTACGGACCGTAGATGGTGAAATCCCTAAATTCCTTGCAATAGCTGGTTGAGAAAGGTTTTTCTTAAACTGTTCAACAATTTGCTCACACATTTGTTGACAAAGTGGTGACCCTCGCCCCATCCTTGTTTGTGAATGACTGAGCATTTCATGGAATCTACTTTTATACCCAATCATGGCACCCACCTGTTCCCAATTTGCCTGTTCACCTGTGGGATGTTCCAAATAAATGTTTGATGAGCATTCCTCAACTTTATCAGTATTTATTGCCACCTTTCCCAACTTCTTTGTCACGTGTTGCTGGCATCAAATTCTAAAGTTAATGATTATTTGCAAAAAAAAAAAATGTTTATCAGTTTGAACATCAAATATGTTGTCTTTGTAGCATATTCGACTGAATATGGGTTGAAAATGATTTGCAAATCATTGTATTCCGTTTATATTTACATCTAACACAATTTCGCAACTCATATGGAAACGGGGTTTGTAATATTATTGGATATTTTACGGTAATGTGTTAATAATTTCACACATAAGTCACCCCTGAGTATAAGTCGCACCCCAGGCTAAACTATGAAAAAAACTGCGACTTATAGTCCGAACAATACGGTATACGTTCTCACGCAGTTGCTTTTAGCTGCGGGCATTACACTGCAGGCTCTTCTTACTCTATCTTGTCTCTCTTTCTCACAGAGACATAAAACAAGCGCACCTTCTTACATACGTCACATACTGTCGCGCGTGCAACGTCATACGCTCTCGTGTAGCAGAGAGGTAGCGGCATGGGTAACGTTAGCTGTGGTGCGAGTGGTAATACGAGAGAGAGAAGGTGCGAATCTGGTAACAAATGAAGGAAGAATAATTAATTCCCAAGAAAAACAGCAGGGGGTCCATCGTCTGGCGGTGGTTTAGCTTCAAGCGGGAAGATGTCGAACAGACAACAGTAATATGTCAAGTATGCGGCAAAAGCGTTGCTACAAAAAGTAGCATTACTGCTAATGTGTAGCATCATTTGAAAAGTCACCCGCTAGAGAATGAAGAGTGCTTGAAACTCCGCATGTCAACATCTCCGTTCGGTGCCACACCAACAAAATGCTGAAGCAACCATTTTTAGGAGCAATGTGGTTTTGTGGATGTAATATTGGCTGCATTTCTCATAGCTGTTTGTGTGCCATGTTGTTCCAGACCACAGCAAAGATTGTAATAAATCCATTAGAAGAAGACAGCCTGTTGTTTCCTTCAACTTGAACACACACATCTATACCTTTGGCCATTCTAAGACTGTCATTTCCAGGAGTTATCTCACCCTCTGAGAAGTTTACTAATGTTTTCCAATGTTGTAAAAGCAACATTTCTGTCAACAGAGATTTGCGTCAGCCTGCGACACATAGTCATTTTGATAGTAGGCTAATGTAGCTAATATAGACACTTACATCATGTGTTGCCTTCATTGTAACACTTATACAAGACTTTTAAAGTCATTTTGATAGTAGGCTAATATAGATACTTACATCATGTGTTGCCTTCATTGTAACACTTATATAAGACTTTTAAACTAATTTTGATAGTAGGCTAATATAGACACTTACATCATGTGTTGTCTTCGTTATAACACGTATTTTGGACTTTTAAAGTCATTTTGATAGTAGGCTAATATAGACACTTACATCATGTGTTGCCTTCATTATAACACTTATATAAGACTTTTAAAGTAATTTTGATAGTAGGCTAATATAGACACTTACATCATGTGTTGTCTTCGTTATAACACTTATATAAGACTTTTAAAGTCATTTTGATAGTAGGCTAATATGGACACTTACATCATGTGTTGTCTTCGTTATAACACTTATTTAGGACTTTTAAAGTCATTTTGATAGTAGGCTAATATAGATACTTACATCATGTGTTGCCTTCATTGTAACACTTATATAAGACTTTTAAAGTCATTTTGATAGTAGGCTAATATAGACACTTACATCATGTGTTGCCTTCATTATAACACTTACTGTATATAAGACTTTTAAAGTCATTTTGATAATATGCTAATATAGACACTTACATCATGTGTTGTCTTCGTTATAACACGTATTTTGGACTTTTAAAGTCATTTTGATAGTAGGCTAATATATACACTTACATCATGTGTTGCCTTCATTGTAACACTTATATAAGACTTTTAAAGTCATTTTGATAGTAGGCTAATATAGACACTTGCATCATGTGTTGCCTTCATTATAACACTTATATAAGACTTTTAAAGTCATTTTGATAGTAGGCTAACACACTTACATCATATGTTGTCTTCGTTATAACACGTGTATATAGGACTTTTAAAGTCATTTTGATAGTAGGCCAATATAGATACTTACATCATGTGTTGCCTTAATTAAAACACTTATATAAGACTTTTAAAATCATTTTGATAGTAGGCTAACATGGATACTTACATCATGTGTTGCCTTCATTATAACACTTATATAAGACTTTTAATGTTTTGCGGCTCCAGACAGATTAGTTTTTTGTATTTTTGGTCCAGTATGACTCCTTCAACATTTTGGGTGGCCGACCCCTCATCTAGTGTGTCCAAAATTCTGCCTGAAAGAAAATGTTAACTTTCATTTACATATTTACCAGTGTTTATTGTTTATGTTGTGATTTTCAAATTAATTAATAAGTTAGTGTTGTTTTATTTTTTAATGAACTAAAGCGTGTTTATATTTAATGATGTTTTATTATATTGTGAGAACTTCTAATATTTTTGATCAGGGGTGTCTAAACTTTTTTATTAAAAAAAAGAAGAAGCTAAAAACAGATATTATATATCTGTTGGTGATGATGACGAGGATGAATGGTGTGATGATGGTGGTGATGATGATGATGAATGGTGTGATGATGATGATGATGATGATTGTGCAAATGATGATGATGTGATGATGATGAAGATGGTGATGATAATGATGGTTATGATAATGAGAATGATGGTATGGTGATGATGATTGTGAAAATGATGATGATGTGATCATGATGAAGATGATGATGATAATGATGGTTATGATAATGAGGATGATGATAATGATAGTAATGTGATGGTGATGATGATGTTGATGATGATGGTGACGTGGTGATGATGATGATGATGGTGACATGATGATGATGGTGACGTGATGATGCGGATCGTGATGATAATGATGATGATGATGGTGATGTGATGCTAATGATGGTTATGATAATGATGATGATGGTGATCATGATGTAATGATGATAACCGTGATGATGGTAATGATGTAGATGTGATGGTGATGATGGGGATCGTAATGATGGTGACATGATGATGGGGATCGTGATGATGATGATGGTGATGATAATGATGGTTATGATGATGATGGTGATGATGTAGATGTGATGGTGATGATGGGGATCGTGATGATGATAACGATGATGATGATTGTGACGTGATGATGGGGATCGTGATGATGATGGTGGTGATGTGATGATGATGATGGTGATGTGATGCTAATGATTGTTATGATAATGATGATGATGGTGATAATGATGGTAATGATGATGACCGTGATGATGGTGATGGTGATGTGATGCTAATGATGGTTATGATAATGATGATGATGGTGATAATGATGGTAATGATGATGACCGTGATGATGGTGATGTGATGATGAGGATCGTAATGATGGTGACATGATGATGAGGATCGTGATGATAATGATGACGATGGTGATGTGATGGTAATGCTGGTTATGATGATGATGATGATGATGATGGTGATGATGTAGATGTGATGGTGATGATGGGGATCGTGATGATGATAACAATGATGGTGATGGTGATTGTGACGTGATGATGGGGATCGTGATGATGATGATGATGGTGATGATGATAATGATGGTGATGATGATGGTGATGTGATGGTAATGATGGTTATGATAATGATGATGATGGTGATAATGATGGTAATGATGATGACGGTGATGATGGTGATGATGTGATGGTGATGATGATGGTGATAATGGTGACGTGATGATGGGGATGGTGATGATAATGATGGTGATGATGATGGTAATGATGATGACGGTGATGATGGTGATGATGTGATGGTGATGATGATGGTGATAATGGTGACGTGATGATGGGGATGGTGATGATAATGATGGTGATGATGATGGTAATGATGATGACGGTGTTGATGGTGATGATGTAGATGTGATGGTGATGATGATGGGGATCGTAATGATGGTGATGATAATGACGGTGATGATGGTGATGATGATAATGATGCTTATGATGTGATGATAGTGATGAGGATGATGGGGATTATGATGGTGATGATGATAATGATGGTTATGATGATTATAATGGTGATGCTGATGATGATTATGATGTGATGATAGTGATGAAGATGATGGTGATGATGATAATGATGGTTATGATGATTATAATGGTGATGATGATGATGATTATGATGGTGATGATGATGATTATGATGGTGATGATTATAGCGATGATGATGGTGATGATGATGGTGATGATGGTGGTGACTTTGATGACAATGCTAATGATAGTGATGATGATGTTGATACCAGTGATGATGATGATGATGATGACGATGACAGTGATGGTGACAGTGATGATGCAATGGTGGTGGTGACATTAATGATGATAGTAATGATGATGATGATGAAGGTGACAGTGGTGATGATGGTGATGGTGCAGGATGGAGCTCTGTGCTGAGAGACCGTAACTCGTGGTGAGAAGCGCTGAATCTATTTTTGGCTCCCGCGGCGCCTCAGGTGTGTCTTTAATGTGTGCCGTCACGCGCAGACAACAGTCAACTTGTTAGCTGTGATTGAGTTGCTTGCTAAAGTAGCAAACATAGTCTTTATTAGGCGCTAACTGCACTATCCTTTCCCTGAATAATGTCTGTCATTTGTCTTCTTGAAACTACTTCTTGTGGAGCGATAACTTTGGAGTTTGTTTGAAAGATACCAAACATGTCATGTTTACAGTTGTCACTTCAAGATAATAATGTGACCACCTGGCATGTCCGCTCTCAAATATTCGCTTCTTTCCTTCCTTTCTGTTTATTTCCTGTTTCGCGCTCTTATTTTGCTTCTCTTTCCTGCATGTCTACCTGAGCGCTCTTTCCTTCACCTGTCGCTGATTGGCAGCCTGGCCACACCTGGCCATGGTTGCTAATCAGCTGGCTGCCATTTGTTGTATTGATCAATGTTACTAACTCACTAGGTTTTTCTGCACTTCTCTGCTGCATGTCCTGATTTTATATGCTTTTACAATTTCCAAGTAACACATTGTACATTATTTTACCATCACCAAGTACCATTTTTGTCAATGATCTAATAACATTAATTTACCATTACCAATTACTTTTAAATTATTTTACAATTAACATATAACAATATTTTACTATTATCAAATATTTTACAATTGCTACATTTTATTATTTTACAACTGCCAATTATTTCACAATTACCAAAACATTTAAATCATTTTTCAAACACCAAATAATAGTTTTCAATAACCAATTTTTACTACATATATTATTATTATTATATAATATATTATTACTTTACCATCATCAAATAACATTATTTTAATATTGTCTAATAACATAATTTTATCATTAACAGTTACAGTATTTTAATGATTTTACAATTAACAAATACATTACTATTATCAAATGTTTTACAATTGCCAAATACTATTGTTTTACAACTATCAATTATTCTACATTATTTTACAATGACCAACTATTAACATTATTTTACCATCAACAAATAACACTGTATTACAGTTAACATTTAATTAGCATTATTTTACCATAACCAATATACAGTATTTAATAATTACAGGTTATTTTACAAAGGCCAAACATTATTTTACAATTTCCAAATAACATTGTTTCACATTAAAACATTATTTTTACATAATTTACAATCACCAAAAAACCATATTTTACTACTATCGAATATTTTACAAATGGCAAATATTATTTTACAACTACCAATTATTCTATTTTACAATCACCCCAAAATTTTCATAATTTTACCATCACCAAAAAACAATATTTTACAATTACCAATTATTGTTATATTATTTTACCACCACCAAATAACATTATTTTGCAATGGCCTAATACCATTATTTTACTATTAAAAAAATGTGTTATAATTATTTTGCAATAACAAATAAAATATTAATATTACCAAATAGTTTATAATTGGCAACTACTATTTGACTACCATTTATTCCACAATATTTTACATCAACAAATAACATTGTTTTACAGTTAGCAATTAGTTTAAATCATTTTACCGTAACCATATTTCAGTAATTAATAATTACAGGTTATTTTACAATTGCCAAACTTTATTTTACAATTTCCAAATGACATTGTTATACATTTACCAATTATTTTTCAATCACCAAATAACAATATTTTACAATGACCAATTATTTCAAATTATTTTACAATTAACAAATAATATTTTATGATTACCTGTCATTGTATGTTATTCTACAATTACCAAAAAACATTTAACTTCTGCATAAGTTGAGTGATGGCCTGTTGTTGTCAAACCATCTTTTGAACGTATCAATTTGTACTTTGAAAGTTTCTGCTGTGTTAAAAATGTGTGCATTTCCATGCCAGTCCATTATTACGACATGACATGAGCAAATGATAGCGTTGAAGATGATCAGCATGTCGTGTTGGTGCTTATCCGCTGCGTAAACGTCGGTAATTATTGACATAATACGCGGCAGTAATGAAGTGGTTCACGCCTGAATGTTTCCTGCAGGTGTTGGCATCACTTCACTTTGAGAAAAAAAACCTCATTAATCAGCCACGGTGTCGCTTCTAATTAGTCATAATTATTCAACAAATGCCGGCATCAAATTCGAGTCAACAAATCATCAAACAAGAAATGTTTTGCTTATTTTACACATTTGGACTTATATGTTGGCCAAAGAAAGTCGAGCACTGTTATATTGTAGCGTCCCGGAAGAGTTGGTGCTGCAATGGGTTCTGGGTATTTGTTCTGTTGTGTTAATGTTGTGTTACGGTGCGGATGTTCTCCCGAAATGTGTTTGTCATTTTTGTTTGGTGTGGTTTCACAGTGTGGCGCATATTTGTAACAGTGTTAAAGTTGTTTATATGGTGTTGCGTCAGACCAGTTGTTCCTCCCAGGGAGTCTAAATTACTGGTCAATCCCAAGTTCTTTCGATGACATATATGCTGAGTAAGAAGGACCACCAAGACAGAATAGGAATATTTTCAAGTTTTACTAAAGCTTTAGGAGAACCACCTAGACCAGGGGTCCCAAAACTACGGCCCGCGGGCCGGATCCGGCCCCCCAGCATCCAAAATCCGGCCCACGGGAAGTCCCAAGTTAATTTTATTTTTTCATTTTATTATTATTATTTTTTAATCTTTCCTTTCTAATCCATTTTCTACCACAGTGTGGCGCATATTTGTAACAGTGTTAAAGTTGTTTATACGGCCACCCTCAGTGTGACCTGTATGGCTGATGACCAAGTATGAATCGCATTCACTTATGTGTGTGTAAAAGCCGCATATGTTATGTGACTGGGCCGGCACGCTGTTTGTATGGAGGAAAAGCGGACGTGACGACAGGTTGTAGAGGACGCTAAAGGCAGTGCCTTTAAGGCACGCCCCTAATAATGTTGTCTGGGTGGAAATCGGGAGAAATTTGGGAGAATGGTTGCCCTGGGAGATTTTCGGGAGGGCACTGAAATTCAGGAGTCTCCCGGGAAAATCGGAAGGTTGAAACCGATACCGATAATTTCCGATATTACATTTTAAAGCATTTATCGGCCGATAATATTGGCCGTATTTCTTATGACATTTTTCAAATCACATTGAACACATTAACAATAAGCTCTTAAAATGAAGGTGAAAAAAGAAGAAATGCTTCATAAAGTGTAAGAAAATAGTGCAAAGTGTGAAAATGTAAACATAGAGAAAGCTGAGATGAACTATTTTCTGCAGGTTTAGTGGTAGGAAGTTACAGCTGTGCTCTAAAGCAGGGGTTCTTAACCTTTTTGACCTCGGGACCCAATTTTTCCTCCAGGCTCAAATATTACCACTGAATTAGTCATCTTACTCTCGATTTTAATCATATTCAATAACTATATCCAACCTACTTACAGTTTACAACCTTATCAAATGAAGCATGTGTAAGTCTCAAAGAGTATTATTCATTTCACACATGAACCTTAGGCTTCGGTCAGGCTGTTTACAAAAAATAAGTACTAACCAAATACCATACTTGCCAACCCTCCTGAATTTTCCGGGAGACTCCCGAATTTCAGTGCCTCTCCCGAAAATCTCCCGATTTCCAGCCGGACAACTATATGGGGGCGTGCCTTAAAGGCACTGCCTTTAGCGTCGTTTCTCACCTGAAAAGGAGACTATTATATATGTCTCCGTTATCCATAGGTTTATCTATAACCCATAAAGTAGGCAGGCACGGAGCTATTTCTCAGCGTGTGTTTATTCCAGCAAGTACAGTACAGTTAGTAGAACAACTGTATTTTCATTACTGTTTACTGTACTATATATGTATATATGTATGTATGCATATATACAATATATATATATATATATACACAAACCCCGTTTCCATATGAGTTGGGAAATTGTCCATCCATCCATTTTCTACCGCTTATTCCCTTCGGGGTCGCGGGGGGCGCTGGAGCCTATCTCAGCTACAATCGGGCGGAAGGCGGGGTACACCCTGGACAAGTCGCCACCTCATCACAGGGCCAACACAGATATTGTGTTAGATGTAAATATAAACGGAATACAATGATTTGCAAATCCTTTTCAACCCATATTCAATTGAATGCACTACAAAGACAAGATATTTGATGTTCAAACTCATAAACTTTATTATTTTTTTGCAAATAATAATTAACTTAGAATGTCATGGCTGCAACACGTGCCAAAGTAGTTGGGAAAGGGCATGTTCACCACTGTGTTACATGGCCTTTCCTTTTAACAACACTCAGTAAACGTTTGGGAACTGAGGAGACACATTTTTGAAGCTTCTCAGATGGAATTCTTTCCCATTCTTGCTTGATGTACAGCTTAAGTTGTTCAACAGTCCGGGGGTCTCCGTTGTGCTATTTTAGGCTTCATAATGCGCCACACATTTTCAATGGGAGACAGGTCTGGACTACAGGCAGGCCAGTCTAGTACCCGCACTCTTTTACTATGAAGCCACGTTGATGTAACACGTGGCTCTGCATTGTCTTGCTGAAATAAGCAGGGGCGTCCATGGTAACGTTGCTTGGATGGCAACATATGTTGCTCCAAAACCTGTATGTACCTTTCAGCATTAATGGCGCCTTCACAGATGTGTAAGTTACCCATGTCTTGGGCACTAATACACCCCCATACCATCACACATGCTGGCTTTTCAACTTTGCGCCTAGAACAATCCGGATGGTTCTTTTCCTCTTTGGTCCGGAGGACACGACGTCCACAGTTTCCAAAAACAATTTGAAATGTGGACTCGTCAGTCCACAGAACACTTTTCCACTTTGTATCAGTCCATCTTAGATGAGCTCAGGCCCAGCGAAGCCGACGGCGTTTCTGGGTGTTGTTGATAAACGGTTTTCGCCTTGCATAGGAGAGTTTTAACTTGCACTTACAGATGTAGCGACCAACTGTAGTTACTGACAGTGGGTTTCTGAAGTGTTCCTGAGCCCATGTGGTGATACCCTTTACACACTGATGTCGCTTGTTGATGCAGTACAGCCTGAAGGATCGAAGGTCACGGGCTTAGCTGCTTACGTGCAGATTCTCTGAACCCTTTGATGATATTACGGACCGTAGATGGTGAAATCCCTAAATTCCTTGCATTAGC